>NC_073263.2:40278407-40615407 GCF_029289425.2 Pan paniscus
TTATTTCTCTAAGGTATACCAACAGATAAGCACGTACTGAGATATAAAGGCTATATGAATACACAGTATTAGACACTTATTTTTAAAATGAAAAATAATGTTTCTCACAAAATACTTATTTGCTCAGAATTCAGTCAGCTCCGCTTACTCTAAATGAAAGGACCCCTATTCATCGTGAGTAGATGTGAAGCATGGCCCATTTTGATTTCAGGTATGGAAAACTACAGGACTGGCTAAATCCAGCACATGGTTCCCTCTCTAGGAAGTGGTATACAGAGAGTAAGAACACAGATGTAAATGCATTCATAATGTTCAGATATCCAACAGCAATAATACACACACACACAATAAGGTAAATCTACAGTTAAGGTAAAAACAAACTACACAAACAAAACCCAGCAGATTACAAAGCCTGATACCTTTTTTTAAGATCATCGGTCTTCTCCTGGCCAGGATAATTGTCATAGCCTTCATCAAACTGAATCCGAAGCTCTGGTCTTGAACGAACTCTAGCTGTAGCAGATCTGGCAACTTTCATATCTGATATTATGTTACTGAAACTGAAATAATAAAAAGGTCAAGTGTATTAGAAATCTTAGCTACAGAACAGTAATAAACTTCCTTAAACAGGAGACTGAGATCATTTAATTCTTATTTCATTTTTATGCACTAATTACACAGCATAAAATGTTTAAATAAAAAATGTCACCTATTAACATTCACATAACACAGAACATTACAATTTATGTTTACTTTCATCTTTTAAAGATGTACTTCAGAAATCTTCATTTAAAACGTTAAGTGTCTCATGAAAAATTATTCAGAGAAAATGATGGGAAAGTAAAATCAGTATCTGTTATACCTATCACCTACATCCAATAACTAAATTAAAACCAAGAGTTAGCCATATTTATTTGTTGCTTTTTATTTGTTCAAATACAAATAAAATGAGTCACTGAACTGACAGTCCAGATATCTATGTCTTCCTTTTTTTTTTTTTTTTTTTTGAGATGGAGTTTCGCTCTGTTGCCCAGGTTGGAGTGCAGTGGCGCAATCTCGGCTCACTGCAACCTCTGCCTCCCAGGTTCAAGCAATTCTCCTGCCTCAGCCTTCCGAGTAGCTGAGACTACAGGTGTGTGCCACCATGCCAGGCTAATTTTTTGTGTTTTTAGTAGAGACAGGGTTTCACTGTGTTAGCCAGGATGGTTTTGATCTCCTGACGTGGTGATCCGCTTGCCTCAGCCTCTCACAGTGCTGGGATTACAGGCGTGAGCCAGTGCACCTGGCTTTTTTTTTTTTTTTTTAATTACAGTTTCTTGTCTCACACTATTGCCCAGGCTAGAGTGCTGTTGTGAGATCACAGCTCAATGCAACTTCAAACCCTGGACTTAAGTGATCCTCCCAAGGCCGGGTGCGGTGGCTCACGCCTGTAATCCCAGCACTTTGGGAGGCTGTGGTGGGCAGACCACAAGGTCAGGAGATCCAGACCATCCTGGCTAACACAGTGAAACACTGTCTCTACTAAAAATACAAAAAAATTAGCCAGGCATGGTGGCGGGCACCTGTAGTCCCAGCTACTCGGGAGGCTGAGGCAGGAGAATGGCATGAACCGGGGAGGCGGAGCCTGCAGTGAGCCGAGATCGCGCCACTGCACTCCAACCTGGGCGACGGAGCGAGACTCCGTCTCAAAAAAAAAAAAAAAAGTGATCCTCCTGCCTCAGCATCCAAAGTAGCTAGACTTCAGGCACACGCCACCATGTCCAGCTACTTTTTTTATGTTTTGTAGAGATGGGGTCTTGCTTTTTTGCCCAGGCTGGTCTCAAATTCCTGGCCTCAAGTGTTCCTCTTGTCTTAGCCTCCCAAAGTGCTAGGATCATGGGCATGAGCCAGCACACATGGCCATTTCTTTTAATTTCTTGAAATAAATCTGGTATACACGCTCATTGAGAACAACTGATTTAGATCACTCTTCAAAATGAGGCAGTGTTACTGCTTACTATACTTACTACTTAATATAACATAGGCAGCAAGTAGTATAACATGGTATAAAATAATGAGAGATGAAGAGAGTAAGTGGAATGATGTCAGATGAAATACAGAAGAGGAAAAAGAGAAGGCAACAGACCTGAAGATTATCAGACTGTGCATAAAACCAGCAAGGTATTTAACTGAAAAAAATTACTTTTCTCAGAGAAGCTACTTTATTCTGTTATTTATTTTTAATAACATTATTGAATTTACCATTTATTTTTTCATGGACAAGAAACTGTAACTTCCTAAAAGGAAACTTTATTCAATTGTTTTTTTTAAAACTATAATTATACTTAAGACATAAGTTTTTTAAAAAGTTGAATTGCTAAAATTATGTGGTATATTTTATATACAAATTCCACTTACGTGGTATATATTATGTGTATTACTCACTAGCCATATGAAAATGGCCCATTTTGAGATATAAACATTACTGACTTAAGGGTTTGATTCACTCACCTAATTTTAGGTCGCTTTGCATCTCTCTGTGCCCTTGACTCTTCCTCATGCTGCTGGAGCTGGCTCAGCAGCTCTGACTTGGTTGTTTGCTTATCAAAAGGGAGAGAATCTGCCACAGCAGATGCAGCTGCCACCAACTCAGGACTCAGGGGCTCAATTCTGAAAAAGAAAATGAAAAACAAATGAGAAAGAAAAAAAAGAGAGATTGGCCAGGTGCGGTGGCTCATGCCTGTAATTCCAGCACTTTGGGAAGCCGAGGCAGACAGATCACTTGAGTCAGGAGTTCGAGACCAGCCTGGCCAACATGGTGAAACCCCATTTCTACTAAAAATACAAAAATTAGTTGGGCGTGGTGGCGCACGCCTGTAAGTGCCGGCTACTCGGGAGGCTGAGGCAAGAGAATTGCTTAAAGCCAGGAGGTGGAGGCTGCAGTGAACCAAGATCACGCCACTGCACTCTAGCCTGGGAGACAGAGCGAGACTCTGTCTCAAAAAAACCAAACCAAAACAAACAAAAAAAACAAAAAACAAAAAAAAGAGATTGCTTATTACACCATTAGTTTAGTGAAAAGTGAAATGATTTTTGGAGAAAACTTTGGTGTTCAAAAAAGTATTCAATTCAATTTCTGACAAAGGCAAGAATTCTCAACTATTAGGTACCGGTTTTATATAAACTTTGAAATGTTAAATGTTAAAATTAATGGATATTTGCTGAAGCACAACACTAACTCAGAACAATATATTAAGGTGGAGGGGTGAGGGACAGATCAGCCTCAAAAATTATAAATTAGTGGAATTTTTAATTAGATGTTATTGTATTTCAGAAACAATATATATTGTAAGCAAATATAAAGGCAGGTTAACCAGTTCACAGAAACTTTACTGGAACCAACCTAAAAGTCTATCATCAGAACAGAAAAACAAATTGTGATATATCCATACAATGGAAGAGTACTCAGCTTATGACAACATGAATGACTTTCACAGGCATTAGATCAAGTGAAAGAAGTTGGACACAAAGAATATAAAATATAAAAATTAGCCAGGCATGGCAGCGCATGCTTGTAAAATCCTAGCTACTCTGGAGGCTGAGACATGAGAATCGTTTGAACCTGGGAGGTGGAGGTTGCAGTGAGCCAGGATTGTGCCACTGCACTCCAGCCTGGGTGTCAGAACTAGACTCTGTCAAAAAAAAAAAACCGTATGATTCCATTTATATCAAGTTCTAGAACAGGGAACACTAATCTGAGGTGAAAAAAAAAATCAAAACAGCAATTGCCTCAGGACTGATGGCTACTGACTGGGAAGGTAAAAATGAAAAATGTAGTGTTTTGCTAAGTGTGTGGGTCACAGGGACTTATCTGTTTCTCAAAATCCTACAGCTAAGATTTGTACACTTTAATATATGTAAATTTTACCTGAAAAAAAGAGCCATAAATTATCATCAAGTAGGAGATGGAAAGTGGGTGAAGGCATAGGTCATACAAGAATGGCAAAATGTTGATCACTGTTGAAGCTGGGCAACAGTAGAAAGGCGTTATACCATTTTGTGTTCTTTGCATATGTTTTAAATTTTTCATAAGAAAAAGCTTTTAAAAGCTTCCTAAATTAGAGCAAGTTAATAGAAAAACATTCTATTATAAAAAGAAAATAAACTATTTACAACATTTTTTCCTTTTTTTTTTTTTAAGAGACAGGGGTCTCAATATGTCGTCAAGTCTGGCTTCAAAGTCCTGGGTTCAAGCAATCCTCCCATTTCATCCTGAGTAGCTGTGACTATAGCCAACTGCCACCATGCCTGGCTATTTGCAACATTTTTTAACTCACTGAGAACTGACATCTCAATGAGTGGGATCCAAATTAATGTTTTACTATACCTGGCTTTCTATATTATGATCCGTTACCTAATACGAAAGTTAAACTTCCCAAATTCCTGAAGTTCTTGGAGAAAGATTTTAAGGACTTAACTAAGTTATGAAAGATCTAAAATCTGATAGGAATAGAAGAAAAAGAAAAGAATTAAACAAGGGGTCGGGCACGGTGGCTCATTCCTGTATAATTCCAGCACTTTGGGAGGCTGAGGCGGGAGGATCACTTGAGCCCAGGAGTTTGAGACCAGCCTGGGATAGAGAAAAAAAGAAAAGAAAAAAAAAAAATTAGCCAGGTGTGGTGGCATGTGCCTATAGTCCCAGCTACTGGTGAGGCTGAGTGGGAGGATCACTTGAGCACAGGAGGTAGAGGCTGCAGTGAGCCATGATTTTTCCACTGCACTACAGCCTGAGCCACAGAGTGAGAGTCTGTCTCCAAAAAAAAAAAAAGAAAAAGAAAAGAAAAATAGAGAAATATAAGTTAAAATAAAATGTGCTTTTAAAACTTATCTGTGAATAAAGCTTTAACCTTGTTCCAAAGTCATTGTATTTCTTTCATAAACTACTTGTGAACTTCATTTTCAAATTTTAATATATTTGATCAAAGTATACACAGAACATAGATGAATATTCATTTTCTAGAATCATACATTTCATAACAATGGTTTCCTATGTAGTTATACTCTCTGGCTTTATAATTTGAAATGTTCTAATTAATAAAAAATTGTGGGGGAGCCTCTGTCATTGAATAATTTTTACATACAGGGATCTTTCTTCATATATTTTAACAATGTAAGGAGAACTTGTTAACGCATCTTTTAACAATCTATTCTATCCTGTAATTAAAACCATTTCATCAATACAAACTTTTCCCCTTCATAACATTCTGTACTTTTTAAATTTCTTTAAAATAAACTGTATGACATACAATTTCAGAAAAGAATTCTGATGAGGGAAAGAAACTACTGAGTGGATACTTAAATTGGCACCGCTTTTGGCAGGCAACTTGGTGCCATATATCAAAGGCAAAAAATATATGTATGCACATCTTTTGACCTAGCAATTACACTTCTAAGAATATGTGTTTAAAGAAAATAAACAGAAAAAAAAAAAAAAAAAAGAAAGAAAGAAAGAAAAAATAAACAGCTGGGCATGGTGGCTCACGCCTGTTATCCCAGCACTTTGGGAGGCCAAGGTGGGCAGATTACTTGAGTCCAGGAGTTCATGACCAGCCTGGACAACATAGTGAAACATCGTCTCTACAAAAAGAAAAAAAAAAACTAGCCAGATATGATGGTGCATGTCTGTAGTCCTAGCTACTCGGGAGGCTGCAGTGGGAGGATTGCTTGAGCCCAGAGGTAGAGGCGATTGTGCCACTGCACTCAAGCCTGGGGAATAGAGCAAGACTCTGTATCAAAAAACGAAAGAAAAGAAACAAATTTGTGGAATTTGAAGGATACTGCATACTCCAACCTCAAGGCCTAAGCAGTTCTATCCTCTATGCCTGAAAAGGAATTCATCTTTCAGATATCTACATGGCTTTATCCCTAATTTGATTCTAATCTTTGCTCAAATGTTACCTTATCAGAGTTCTTCCCTAATTATTCTTAAAAACAGCACCTCTCCAGCCCCCTCATTCTTTTTTTTTTTTTCCCCACCCAGGCTGGAGTACAGTGACACAACCACAGCTCACTGCAGCCTCAACCTCCTCAGCTCAAGTAATCCTCCTGCCTCAGCTTCCTGAGTAGCTGGGACTACAGGTGCATGCCACCACACCCAGCTATTTTTTTTTTCATTTTTTGTAGAGACTGGGTCTCACTATGTTGGCAGGGCTGGTCTTAAACTCCTAGACTCAAGCAATCCTCCTGCCTCAGCCTCCCAAAGTGCTGGGATTACAGGCTGTACCTGGCCCAACTCCATCACTCTTATTTTTCTTCATGTTTCACCACCTGACATAGTATAGACATTGTGTGTGTGTGTGTGTGTGTGTGTGTGTGTGTGTGTGTGTGTGTGTGTTGTACATATATCTCCTCTCCTACATCCCTCCCCCCATTTTAATGTAGGAAGCAGAGACTTTGTTTTGTTCAATGTCCAATCTCTAGCACTTTGGATGGTGTGTGAAATATAATGGCAAGGGAAAGTTGCTGAATGAATAAACAAACATAGCATCATTTCATACTAGTGAAACACCAGAGATAATCTAAATTTCCAGCAGGGATCAATTAAGTGAGTAATAGTTAGCTGATGCCTTCCAAATGAATCAGGTTAAGAGGAAGTTAAAGCAGATGCTAGAAATTTTGGTTACTGCTGCATCACCAGGGATATTCTTAGGTTCCACTAAACATTCAGACCCAAAGGACCACTACAGGTGACACCTGGCCCAGTCCATTCAGGAAGATGAAAGACAGAACCACAGCAGGCTGGCAGGGCAGCCTTGGGTCTCCTTCTCAGTGGGAGTTATTGTAGTGTTCATGCAGGTGACACTTCACATAGTCAATCATCTTAGAGTAAGGATATGAGATCTGCAAGCTGCCTGGCTTACTGCCCCACAGCAGCCAGTATCTCTTGTAACAGGGCCACATGCAGTTTCCAGGGTCCCTGCAAAAGACGTGCAGTAAGAAGAATCACTGCATTTAAGTCCTAAATATGGTATCCCCATCAGGTACCCGTAGTTCTCCCAGGCCAGATGCAATCTATGAATTAGGGGTCAATTTTGTCATGACAATGTTGCCTATAGTATAGCTGAAATTCTACAGTTATCAGGTACCAGATGTACCTGATAAACAGATTATACTTTCAGAAAATAGTGACAGCATTACTTCTGGTTCCACATGCTCTTCCAAAACATTGCCATATATCCATCAAAAGGGAGATCTATCTTCCCTCCCTGAAAACCAGGGGAAACTTTGTGACTGCCTTGATGAACAGAACAAGAGAGAGGTAACACACTGCAACTTCTGAGGCTAGATCAAATAATGTGATACAGCTTTCACTTCCATCTCTCAAGACATTTGTCTGCGGAACCCAGCTACCAGGCAAGAAACCCAGGCCACATGGAAAGGCCATGGGTAAGTGTACTGGCCAAGAGCCCTAGCTAAAGCCTCAGCCAACAGCCAGTATCAACTACTGGAAAAGGGCCCTCAGACGATTCCAGATCCCAGCCCAGAATCTACCTTAGCTAAAGATGAGTAGAGAAGACACAAGCTCTCCACCTGGGACCCTGGCTCTCAAACTGTGTCCTAAGGTACTCTGGGGCAGCACAGGAAAATACAACCATGTCAATAATGATGTAAATTAGGCAGTTCACAGTAACATTACAGCAGTCCCTTCATATCTGCAGGGGTTGGGGGAGGTGGGGCTGTGGGATACAGGCATTGTTTCCAGGAACAGCTCTGGCCCCCACCAGGATGGATGCACAAGCCCCTTACATAAAATGGCAGAGTACCTGCATATAAGTAATGCACATCCTCTGAATACTTTTAAATTATCTCTAGATTACTTATAATACCTAATTATGTAAGTAGTTATACTGTATTTTTTTTAATATTTTCAATCAGAAATTGGTTGAATCTGTGGATACAGAACCTGCAAATACAGAGGACCAACTGTATATTGCTCCATTCCTATCAATGACATTATATCTTTGTCAAGATTGTTTCTCAGGAGTGGTTGTGATAAAAACAAATATCCCAGGAAAATCAATGTGGAACAAGGGTAAACATGGTAATGTCCAATCTTATTACAAGGCTAGGTCATTAAAAAGAAAATACAACTTTCTCTTGGCTCACTTTCTCTTGAGACACCCGGCCTGGAACCCAGCCACCATGCAGGGATAAAGCCCAGCCCACAAAGAAAGCCACATGTAGGTGTTTCTGCTAATAAGGTCTCGGCTGACAGCCAGCAGCAACTGCCAGACCTATGAGTGAGCAAACTTCAGACAATTCCAGCCTCGGACTTCTAAGTCTTCCAACTGAGGCCCCAGACATCACAGAGCACAGATTGGCCTTCCCCCACTGTGTTCTAGTCAAATCGCTAACCCACAGAATCTGTGAGCATAATGAATGAATGTTTTATGCCACTAAGTTTGGGAGGTAGTGTAGCCATGGTAACCATATCAATGAAGGTTCAATATTTAATACAAAGAAAAGCAGTCTATGTATGAAGCAATGATGACAGTGTCTCATGAAGCAAAGATCATGACTAACCTAATCCCGTGCACCTTGGAGTCCTTGAAAAAGAGGGAGGGGAGGAAAAAAATCATTAAAAGACACCTTTTTAAAACTCAAAACAAATGTACCTCATTCACCAGTCTTTTGATGTGGGACCAAAGCCTCTTCTTTGAACATAGGACCACTAATAGAGGTTCTAAGACACATCTTTTATATACATCACACCCATCCTCCAGTATTTTCAATTTTAGTTTAAGTGGAAAAGTGCAGCAAGAATGTAAGAAAGCTTACAAAGCAATCTAAGTGTATGATCTTCCCACACATGTATATTTGCCTCACTCATACCTAATTGGAAAGAAAAATTTTAAATGACCTTTACTGACTCTTTCCAAAGCATTCAACTCACTTTACCATTTCTGTAATCGTTAATTCAATTATAATTATAATAAAGAGCATGATGGATCATAAACAGGTCTAGGAGCTTTAAAAATGCCATTCTTGAAAAGTATTTATATATGTTTGTATTATTTATTTCCATATACTTATATATAACCATTTTGTTTCTAAAAGCAGGAGGAGGAGGAGGAAGTACCTATTATGGGTACTGATAGTCTGAATTAGCTTACTCTACTACCCAATCATACTTTCTAGAGGTATTTTTGATATAATGTAGAAACCAAGAAGTTCCATTAAAATGTTAAATCAGTTTGGGAAACAGAAGACTATTAAAATCTGTTTGTTCTGGTAACAGAAGTCAGTGATGAGTATCCTAAAGCCACATACCTTACTACTTGAATTAATGACATCATTGAAATACATCATTACATAGCACTAAAAAAAATACTGCCATTTAACCTACCACACAATGCCAAGTATCACTGATTGCATTTAGAATTAAATATAATACTCTTTTGACAAACACAAATAATTTTAATACTCTGAGGAAACTACCAAGAAAGCTGAAAGCACTGATAGGTATTGATCAAGGGAAGTCATATAAAGCAGTTGTAATCAACATGCTAAAACTTTATTCCAGAAATCTTTAAAATGGAAAATTTTAAATAAGCAAGTCCTTTACAGACATTAAGCTACCTTCAAATCAAGATGTAAATGATATTGTTAATTAACAGCTTAAAGAGGCAATTACATGGCAGTTAATAACACTGATAAATATTTAAGTGTGTGAAATTCTCAATGAGATCATTTCTCCTTTCCTTTCTCTGGATTGTGTACAGATATCCTCTTGTTATTTAAATATAATACAATAACAGCATTTCTCAAGTAATTATTATTTTGTTGTTGTTGTTGTTTGAGACAGAGTCTCGCTTGGTCCCCCAGGCTGGAGTGCAGTGGCACAATTCTTGGCTCACTGCAACCTCTGCCTCCTGGGTTCAAACAGTCCTCCTGCCTCAGCCTCCCAAGTTGCTGGGATTACAAGCACGCACCACCACGCCCAGCTGATTTTTGTAGTTTTAGTAGAGACGGGGTTTCACCATGTTGGCCAGGCTGGTCTCCAAACTCCTGACCTCAAGTGATCCGCCCGCCTCAGCCTCCCAAAGTGCTGGGATTACAGGTGTGAGCCACCATGCCCAGCCTCGAGTAATTATTAGAGTCCCTGTGTTTACAAGCTGATATTTATTCTTCATTAATTCAACATTTCCCAAGTACTTGTATTAAAAATATTTTTTACCAAAACAAAAAGCTTACTGGAGTTTCAAACAACATTTGAATTACAATTAAATTTACCTCTTCTTTGGAGCATATTCTGTAGCTCTTCGAAGCCTGCCAAGTGTAGCTTCCAAACTTTTAAGTGGTCTTCTTTTGGGGGGCTTTGTTGTTCGTACATTTACTGTGCTTAATTCAACTTTCATGCCCTTAATAATGCCTAACAAGTCTTTTTTCTTATTTTCCTTTTCACCGTCTTGGCTCTCTGAAGTCTCCTTGGAAGTCTCCTCAGTTCGAACAGACTGCTTATCTTTCTTGCTACAGATCACACTGTTAGTGCCAAAATATCTTTGGATGTTATTTTTTGTCCTGGAAAGATGCATTAAAGAAAAAAATGAAAAATACAATGCAGTCTACAATGAAGTAAAAAACTTACTTACAATAAAGTAAAAAACTATGTATCTAAGATTTTTTTCAATTCAAGCCCTTTCCGTTGCTTTTTTTTTTGAGACGGAGTTTCGCTCTTGTTGCCCAGGCTGGAGTGCAATGGCGCGATCTCGGCTCACCGCAAACCCCGCCTCCAGGGTTCAAGCAATTCTCCTGCCTCAACCTCCCGAGCAGCTAGGATTGTAGGCATGTGACACCATGCCCAGCTAATTTTGTATTTTTAGCAAAGATGGGGTTTCCCCATGTTGGCCAGGCTGGTCTCTTTTTATAATTATTGTTAACAACCATAACAGCAGCAACTTACCATTAGCATATACTACATGTCTCATCTTGTGAAATATACTTTATTTACATTTCTCATACCCACATTAACTCCCTAAGGTCCCTATTTTGCAGATAAGGAAACTGAAAATCAGAGAAGTCCCAAAGTCATGTAGCTCACAGCTCACTAAGAACTAAGACACACTGTGTACCACAAATAAGTAGAGGTGTGCTGAGATATTGATCACTTGGTCCTTGGGGTGGCCAGGGGAGGTCTGGGGGTGCTGGTGCTCCCAAGTCTGTTCCCTCCCTCCATTTACCCCAGGGTTGGGTAGAAAAACACTGACATGGTTAATAAATGACAATTTATTATTCTCAAACCCAAATGTGACTGACTGCAAGTCCTTGCTCTTAACACAATACCTCTTTAAAAGTTATCATTAAACAATACAAAAATAAATTTCTATCAATAAAAAAGATTATTTCAAAAAAACTTTGAGTGGGTGTTATCTAATCTGATCAACATTCTCATCGAGCTACATGCTACTTAACCCATAACCATTTGTAAGGAAAGCTAGAATGGAACAGAAAAGAGAATAATCAATGGCTAGAAATGTCATTTGTGCTTTCTTCACTAGATACATTTATGAAAAAGAACAACACAAATGATTACATCTATATTAGACTCATGCAAAAAGATTTCCTAATTCTAAGTAATCCAAATATCCAATTTTATTCTATGGGGTTAAAAATTTGTTTTGGTATTTGACTACTGAAGAATTTTCAAAACTCTGAATGTGTTGGTTTCAGTAAGAGGGTATATTAAAAAATTATTCGCTAAATATAGTGAATATCCACTCTGTGGTGGGCACTATACTAGGTACTGACAATACATTAGTAAATAAAAATTTCATGGTCCCTGCCTTTATGAAGCTGACGTGCTACAGCACTGCTTCTCAAACTTTAATATGCATAAAAATGTTTTTTTTTTTGAGACAGGGCCTCACTCTGTCAGATAGGCTGGAGTGCAGTGGTGTGATCTCAGCTCACTGCAGCCTTGACCTCCCTGAGCTCAGGTGATCCTCCCACCTCAGCCTCCTGAGTAACTGGGACTAATTTTTTGTAGAGACAGGGTTTCGCCATGTTGCCCAGGCTTGAATTCCTAGGCTCAAGCGATCTGCCCGCCTCCCAAAGTGCTGGGATTACAGGTGTGAGCCACCACACCTGGCCCACAGAAATTATCTATGCTCCTTGCTAAAACATACTTTGGTCCCACCAAAGAATTCTGATTCAACAGCTTTGTCCAGGAGACACTTGAGAATTTGCATTTCTAACAAACTCCCAGGTGACGCTAACGCTGCTGGTCAGAGGACCACATTACAGTAGCTATGTATGTTACTTAATCCTTACACTTTAACAGAACAGATTTCATTATTCTCACTTTACAGTACAAACTGTTGCCCACAGAAATTAAAGTAGTGGTTATGAATCTCTAGAGGTTATACAAATCACATAGGGAGCTGACTTAAAACACAGTTCTTAGTTTGGAATTTAACATTTTAACTAAACCCCAGGTGATTCCCATGCAGGTGAGCTCAAGAGCCTGTATCAGACCCTGGGTTAAATATTGTATCAAGTTCAGCTGGGCATGGGGGCGCACGCCTGTAATTCCAGCAGTTTGGGAGGCGGAGGTGGGCGGATCATGAGGTCAGGAGTTCGAGACCAGCCTGGCCAATATGGTGAAATCCAGTCTCTACTAAAAATACAAAAATTAGCCAGGTGTGGTGGTGGGTGCCTGTAGTCCCAGCTACTTGGGAGGCTGAGGCAGAAGAATCGCTTGAACCCGGGGAGCAAAGGTTGCAGTGAGCCGAGATCACACACTGCACTCCAGCCTAAGCGACAGAGCAAGACTCTGTCCATATATATATATATATATAATCAAGTTCTCAAAGCCAGAAAATGGCAGCCGCAGGTTAAGGATACTTACATGAAAGAGAAAATGGCAATTTCAAAAAATGCTGAAACTATTTGATCTGCTTATGAAAACGTCAGAGGCTATCAAATCAGGCACTTAAAAATTAGAATAAAAAACCAACTGCATAACTAGTATCCTCATAATCAGTACACAGGACTCTCATTATAATGTTCAATATATGGTACAATCTATTTAAGAAAATGGTCATTATTTTACATTTAAAGTTACTATTCAAGGTATTTTAATAGAAAGGTGGTAATCAGGGGAATGAATCTCACATGTAATCTTTACTACAATGTTTTCTTTCAAGACTGCTATCATACCACAGAAAACAATCTACATTATAGGAAAATCACGTCTAAGTAACTCCCTACCACTAAAAATAATAAACCTCTCGACCTAACCTCCCACCTGAGTTTGTTTCCACTGACAGCAGCTCATCAGTACTTCAAATGCAACACCTTCAACACCACATTCAAGACTCCTCTTTCAGACTGACTTTCCATTTTTCACACTTTCTATATTAAAAGGCCCCCTAACATAAACAGGTATTTGTTGTTTTCTAAAAATTATAATATATGGAAAAATCTTTCTCAAGCCTGGCTCCGCATTCTTCTGTTAACATTAAGGATACCCTAATACTCCAACGCAGCCAGTTGAAATTTTTGCTATCTCTGACTACCCTACCATTATCCCATGACGTCACATCCCTTTAATTCTACCTGTGCAATTTTTCTCCTCCATTCAGCTGGTCCTTCCCATCTTCACTGCTACTAAGCTGCTTCAGCACTGTACTTAACCAAACTGCCTTCTGAGTGTTACGCATGGAATTTATGCAGCGGAATTAGGTTTTCATAATAAAGTTCTCGGAGGATAAGTACCAAAACCAAGTACGCCACAATTCCCTTTTTTCCTGGCTAACTTCAACCAGTGGTCCTCCTTCAGATTTCGTCAGACTTTTCCAGAAACGATATCCTGAGTCTCCCCTATAATGGTTAGGTGTCCCTATTTGCTATCCCAGCAAGCACTCATTCATGTTGGCTGAATAGTGTACTCTCTGTTTACCTACACTATCTCAGCTATTACTTCACTACATAGCACTTGAATTGTCTACTTTCTGGAACTACACGCTCCGTGATGGCAGGACTGTCTCACTTGGGGTTTACAACCAGTACTGGCACGCTGTTTTTCGAGTTTTTCAGTAACGAACTAAAGAATAAATGAAGGAAAACAAATGAGACTATCAAATAAATCTTGGGAGGCAAAAGATAACCTGGGTAAACTGACAGGAGATGATGACAAGAGGAATGAGGCGCGGCGTGTAGTAGAGCACAGCGACCAGGTTTGTAATCGTAGCTCTGTTTTCACGCACACTATGACCTTGGGCAAGTCATCTTTTCTTTCTGGGATTTCTCTTTCCTCAGATTTAAAGCAATAGCTTCTAAGACCCAGCAGGTGGTAACATCGACCCCAGGAAGTCGGAGGATGTACAGGACGGGGCACGGGGTTATCTGAGGACTTACGGGGCCAAGAGCGCTGAACTGCGGTACCTGACTGTTCCGTGCCGAACAGCGAGTAGCATAATCGCAGCCGCTGATGTCTCCGGGCTTCCAGAGGACAAAGGGTGGCGGGAAAGGGGGCGAAGAGGTAGGAACATGGAGACTCTAGGAAACATCGCCGAGACACAAAATGAACCAAGAACACAACTGAAATGGTGCGTCCCGCTGCCAAACACGTCCCCCCCGCTCTCTTCCGTTTCCGGCCTGGCGCCTTCCTCTCCCTTTGCGCTCCGGTGGGCAACAGGGGCGGGTAACTGTGTTCCGGACTCGCCCGCGGCCGGGCGGAGCCAGTTGCCTCCAAGCGACCCGACCCACCCCGCGATTGTAGTCCTAGAGGCGGAGTCCTCGCCAGAGTTCAGCAAAGGTTCGCTGGCCGAGGCGGGTCCCAGACCGGCGAACCCGACAGTGGAGGGCGTGACCAGTTGTGCAAAAACTACAGATGGTGCCAGTGAGATCAGTCTCTTCTTTAACAGACAATATTTTGCGATGTTTGGAGGGGAAGGGTCTACAGCGTTCACCACGTTCTCAAAATGCGCCATGGCCACCAAAGAGGTTTAAAAAAAATTACTAAAAGACCTGCTGCCCTATGAGTTAGCGTTTCCTTTCAGTCTTTATTTTTGATGTAGAGTCAAAATGAGACATAGGTTTCATTTTTCAAAAATGGCTTTATGGCCGGGCACGGTGGCTCACGCCTGTAATCCCAGCACTTTGGGAGGCCGAGGCGGGTGGGTCACTTGAGGTCACGGGTGCGAGACCAGCCTGGCCAACATGGTGAAACCCCATCTCTACTAAAAAACACACACACACACACACACACACACACACACACACACACACACACACAATTAGCCGGCCGTGGTGGCGGGCGCCTGTAATCCCAGCTACTGGGGAGGCTGAGGCAGGAGAAGCGCTTGAACTCGGGAGGTGGGGGCTGCAGTGAGCCGAGATCGCGCCATTGCACTCCAGCCTGGGCTACAGGGCGAGATTCTTTGTCTCAAAAAAACAAAAAAGAAAAGGAAAAAAGATTTACGCCGGGGGCACAGTGGCTCATACCTGTAATCCCAGTACTTCGGGAAGCCGAGGCGGGCAGATCACTTGAGGCCAGGGGTGAAGACCAGCCTGTCAACATAGTGAAACCCCGACTCTACTAAAAATGCAAAAATTAACCTGGCGTGGTGGCGAGTGCCTATAATCCCAGCTACTCGGGAGGCTGAGGCAGGAGAATAGCTTGAACCCGGGAGGCGGAAGCTGCAGTGAGCCAAGATTGTGCCACTGCACTCCAGCCTGGGCAACAGAGTGAGACCCCGTCTCAAAAAAAAAAAAAAAAAAAGGATGAAAAGATGCAAGATAGAGACTTGGCTTTTACCTGTCCCTCATGAAACAGGGAACTGTGACCCCAGAAGAGATGTGGGGTTCCCAAACTTGGAAGGGGATGAGAATAAATCTGGTGGGAAATGTTGGCTAATAGGACACATGGGAACCACTAGCCTAAAATTCCATAAAGGCATTCCAAAGTTTACATCAACATTTTCCCTGTCCTCTCAAAAAATAATCAAGGTGGGGAGGTGAGTTTTTGTGATACTAAAACACAGCTTACATTGAGCAGATCTTCCTGAGATCCACTAACACTAACAGAACCTTTGTGACTGAATGCTCTACACAGTACACTTGGGGATGCTTACTTTGTCTGATTTGTAAAAAAACAAAAAAAATTAAAGCATAACTTTGTCAAAAAACAAAATTATGGCAAATTTAGCATAATTGGTTTTTATTTGTGATTCTAGAATAGTGTTCCAGTGAGTTGAGCAGAGGGGTTTGGCTTTATAAGCACAAAAGAGTTGAAGAAAATAGAAACAGGGAACAAAAATCAGATTGGTCATTTCAAAGTTACCTTCCTTATAGGGTTAAAACAGAGGGATTCCTTGTCATGCTGGCTCAGGTAAACTAGGGCCCCTCTGATTGGTGCTGTGAATCTCCTGCTTTTGGAAAACTGGCCCTGATTTCAAAGTTCAGTTTGATTACTTGGCACTTAGCACAAGTGACTATTCTGGTTTGCTCTGGTGTGCTGGGGGCTAGTACAGGAAGCTTGTCCAAAACTACGGCCTCCTATAAACTTTAGCAACTTCAATACAGAAAAGTGTATGAATTATAAATATGTTGATGAAAATGTATCTTTGTTATTGTTGAGATGGAGTCTTGCGCTGTCACCGAGGCTGGAGTGCAGTGGTGCTATCTCAGCTCACTGCAACCTCCACCTCCCAGGTTCAAGCAATCCTCCTGCCCTAGCCTCCCGAGTAGCTGGGAGTACAGGCGTGCACCACCACCCCCAGCTAATTTTGGCATTTTTAGCAGAGACAGATTTCACTATGTTGGCCAGGCTGGTCTCGAACTCTTGATTTCAGGTGATCTTCCCATCTTGGCCTCCCAAAGTGCTGGGATTACAAGCATTAGCCACCATGCCTAACCAAAAATGTGTTTAAGGAATGATCACAGAGTTAATTCACCCATATAAACCTCCACCTGGATTAAGAAATAGAATATTAGCAGTACAGCATACTTTTCTTGATATCACTTGATACCCAGTGGAAAATCCATTCTTGAGTATAATAAGCAGTCCATGTGGATCACATTTAATAGTTACCTCATCTTTTTTCGATTTCTTATAATATCCTTCAAATGGGTTTTTTAAACCCCTAAAATCTCTTAACAAAGAAGATGAAAACTTCCATCTCAATTTCAGTTTCTCTGGGGGAAGATCTTGTCCCAGCTACCCTGTTCTCAATCTACTCTAAGGTAGTGCAGACACAGTAAATTACCTCCCTGCTCCATAAGGGTAGATAGGCTGTGACTATGTGAAAGTGCCTGGCTGAGGGTCACAAGCCAGAATTGAAATTTAGTCTTCTCTACCATTTGGTTCCTTCCACTATCACTTTCTTACAATAGAGGCTTTCTTTGACCACCGTGGTTAATGTAGTCTCCTGCCCCATCCAGTCGCACTCTGGCACGGATTGCTGTTGTCCACCTATAGCCATTCTCTTCTGGAATTTTAGCTGAACTCATGACACTGTCTCTACCAAAAAATAAAAAAATTAGCTGGGCATGGTGCCCCTGTGGTCTCAGCTACTTGGGAGGCTGAAGTGGGAGGATTGCTTGAGCCCAGAAGGTGGAGGCTACAGTGAGCAGTGATTGAGCCACTGCACTCCAGCCTAGATGACAGGGCAAAACCCTCTCTCTAAATAAATAAATAAATTTGACTTAAAAAAAAAAGAGAATTAATAGGATAGTTCTACTTGGCCATAAATTAAATCATAAAGAGAATTTCAATAAATTCCCCCCAAACTTCAAAAGTCTGTCCTTTGAAAAACTAATATAACTTGTGTAATTTTTTTTCCAGAGCAATCATTTATGAGAGTGACAAAAAGAAAGCCGAAAGTAGAAAATTTTTTCCTCCTCTAACTTTCTATTATGGTATTTGATTCACCAGTCATTTTCTTCCCAGGGACCCCTGGAAATGCACTTTTTAGAAACAAGGCAAGAAATAGAAAATCAACTGAAATTGCTTCTGATATAGAGTGGTGACTTTGTCCTAGCTATCTCATAAAATTCTATACGAATTAACTCAACAAGCCTTACAAGAAAATGAAGAAACAAAATCACCCTATATTCCAGTTATCCATTGCTGCACAACAAACCATCCTAACGCTTAGTATCTTAAAACAACAATTTGTTATCTATCCTGGTTCTGTGGTGGACGGGGCGGCTCAGCTGGGTGGTCCCTACTTTGATCCCTCATGTGGTTGCCATCAGATAAGACTGAATGTCCGGGATGGTTTCTTCACCCACACATCTGATACCTCAGCTGGAATAGCTGGAAGAAACAGGGGCTGGCTGGGCCTCTCTCCACACAGTGCCCGGCCTAAAGCAGGCTAACTCTTACAAAGTTACAAAATCACAGCGAAGATATTGAAGTAGCAGGTTAGTTAATGGTACAAGCAATTTCACTTCATCGCAATGAACTTCTTTCCCATAATATTTAATGTATCCCAGATTCATTTCTAAGCTTAATTACTATACTAATTCTTAGAAACACTTTAAATCTAGTAAATAATACGTCTTGGAAAGATCTAAGTGAATAAATAATACATCTAGAAAGATTCAGAACAATTTAAACTATTCTACCAATCTGCATAAACTAGCCACTAGTTCATGCTAGTGGGTCACAAAAGGGTAAAAACAATGAGCCCCTTCTCCCAAGTGGCAGGATGGCAGAACACGAATGTCATAGCACAAGTGAGGTTTACAGGCTCTGTGGCTACTTCGCTTGTGCAGTAAGATGTATCATATTCTGCTGTTTGTTTTATGCCATTTTCCATCATACTTAGTCTATGCACTTGATAGGCAATCAAATGTAATTGATTCTATTAATTGCTTTTCAGTCACTAGAATTGCCCATATATGTAACTTCATTTCCCAATGAATATGTCTATAAATCTGTATATTTTATGTCCAAAGTAATCCTTTTCCCTAAAATCAACTCTGAATTAACTTTCAATGCCTCTGTGTAAAAATGCATGTAAGACTTTTTCCAATAAAATCAGGAGGCAGCATAAACATGCATAATATGGTAATGAGAATAATAATACCACTAACTGCCATCGTTGCATACTAAACCATTTACATTCTTATCTCATTTAATTTTCTCATTGACATCAGAATTATCCAACAAGATCAGTCCGATGTCACAGCAGATGTATGAAACCCTGTAGCAAGGAGTCCAGGAATGGTCAATATTTGAAAATCCAACTAGCCAGGTCAGCAATGGCCCCAGTCTTCTGAGGTTTGCTCTTTGTGAAATAAGCCTGCAGAATAAACCCAGTTGTCCAGCAGTTTCAGCTACCTACTTCAATTTACTTGTGGCTCCACTAGCAAAAGTATTAACGGATTATGAACATCTTTCCAAAGGCGGTGTACTAGCTGAAGTCAAAAAAAAAAGGAGAAAATGAGGCTGGATGGGCTCACTGGGGACGTAACTCATCATGAGGCTTCCTGATTTGGGTGATGGATGATGTGTGTGGTACTACACTGGATGTGGTATTTCCCATCTTTTTTCCTAGGTGGATTAAGAGCTTTTTTATCTCTGTATCTTCCAAGTTGAGATTTTTTTTCTTTCTTTCTGGAACACACATATATATATATATCTCCAGCTGGTCTATCTTAAAAACCAGATCAAACTACAGTATCAAACACAGCCTAAAACAACATTTTAGGAGGCTGAGGCAAGTGGATTGCTTGAGCCCAGGAGTTAGAGACCAGCTGGGCAACATGGGGAAACCCCATCTCCACGAAACATACCAAAAAAAGTTAGCTGGGTATGGTGGCGTGCACTTGCAGTCGTAACTACTTGGGAGGCTGAGGTGGGAGGATTGCTTGCACCCAGGAGGCGGAGGCTGCAGTGAGTTGTGATCATATCACTGCACTCGGGCCTGGGTGACAGAGCAAGATCCTGTCTCAAAAAAAAAAAAAAAAAAAAAAAAAAAAAGCAATAGATGAACATGCATGCATGTTTATATAATATATAGATAGATGATATTAGTGTAAATGTATAACATTGTGTGAAAAATGTAGCTTTAGTCCCCTTGGAATACACAGATGAGTATGACTTGCTCCCTGCTTCAAGGGGCTGCTGATCCAGCAGGGATCACAGATGTGGAGCAGGTAATAGAACAAGATATGCAATGCAACAGGTGCCTGGCCTGTGGGGGCCCAGAGAGGTTGCACCCAGATGGATGAGTCTCCTAGAGCCCATTACCTCCTTCACAAGGTCTTTAGTGCCCAAAACCAAAGGACAAAGTAAGGGGGAGGGGCACAGAGAGGCCCGCAGCAGCAGAACTTACGGGAGGTGGGACGGAAGAGGAAGTGGTTTCGTGCCCTTCAAATTAGATTGTCTAGATACTTGTCTTTCCCCTCTACGTAAGATGACTCATTCTTAGTATATTCATGTTTAAAATTGCTTTGGATTTTAAGTGCATGGAAGACCAGGATCATGTCACACTAATGTGTATTGCACAGCATATGACATAGAACTATGCTGAAACTGTGCTTAGCACATAATTTTTGGAGATGACAGAGATATGACCAGGCAGAACTGTCCTCAGGTCAATTTCTAAAGTACATCAAAGTACTCTGGTTCCCCCCGCCCATCCTCTTGACTTCTTGTACTCATTCTCTCCTGTCCCTTGGCCCGTCTCTATGTTGCCTTTTAGCTTCTCAGAGCCTCCTTGCTTTGGGTCTCACCCAGGCCTGACACCTTTGCCAAGACCTCTCTAAATTAGCCTTTCATCCCCTCTCCTACCTGCCAAACTTCTCTGTCATCTGTCCACCAGGGGGAGGGCTATATTATTCAACTAACACTAATGTACGAAAACCCACATTGCTAGCTTATTGTACTAACTATCTCAAGAAAATTTAATTTTTAAAAGAGGTGCTTGCAAATTTCAATAAGCAAAGGCTTCGTCTGAGATTATTTTCTTTTTGCATTCCCGGCCCTCTCAAGTTATGCCTTCGGGAAACTGCTTCTCTAAGGGCTAACCCAAGCTGGCCCTTAGATGCATTTGTTATGTTCAAGTGCCCTCTGGAGGCAAAAACAGTCTCCTATTAGATAAAAGACAGGTCTGCCAAACACCCACAAATGATTGGTCCCTGTGCTATGGGGTCCATTCATTCCTTTCCATCTTTCTTTGTGCAGGTCTAGCACAGCCCTGCCTCCGGGCCTTCAGCTTAGGCACGGAATCTTCTTTGGCCTGGAATAGCCATTCTAAAGACTGTCCCACGATTGGTTCCTTCACATCATCCACTTTAGCTCAGCAGGGCTTTCTCAGGAGTGCACCACATCTAGCCAAGCCAACCTTCCCACTCTGTCATGTCATGCTGTTTCCTTGTCTTCCTGCATGCAGCACTATCTGAAATAATCTCCTTCCATTCATTCAACACATTCATTGACTGCCTGATCATATGCCCTGTCTTATGCAGTTGAGATAGATCAAGGTACAAATACAACACGTTCTCTATCCTAGTGGAATTTACAGGCCTTGTGAATTACATGGTTTCCTTTTTCATCATCACCCTCCCGGCTAGAATGTAAGCTCTGGGAGAGCAGGGACCTCTGTCAGCCTTGTTCACTACTTTATCCCAAGAGCCTAGAACTGTGACTGGTACATCCTTCATGGTCAATCAATATTTGTGGAATGAATAAACAAATGTTTATATTAGCCAGGCACAATGGCTGTAGCAAGAGGATACCTTGATGCCAGGAGTTCAACACCAGCCTGAGCAACATAGCAAGACTCCCATCTCTAAAAAAAATTGTTTTTTAAGTTTATATTTTCTATCAGGATACACAACTAACATTTTAAACTTCTTTTGCCGTGACAAAGTTAATTCATTCCATTATCACAACTATAAAAAATGAGGCAAATTATATACATCATTATTATTCAAATGATCAGTAACAACAATAGTTAGCATTTGTTGACCACTTACTAAGTACTAGAGGCTATAAGTGCTTTATATGTATTGTCTCATCTTCACAAATTTTTCTGAGGCAAGTAACACCATTCTTCCTTTTTTTTTTTTTTTTTTTAAGACGGAGTCTGACTCTTTTGCCCAGGATGGAGGGCAGTGGCGCAATCTCGGCTCACTGCAACCTCGACCTCCTGGGTTCAAGCGATTCTTCTGCCTCAGCCTCCAGAGTAGCTGGTACTATAGGTGTGCGCCACCACGCCCGGCTAATTTTTTTTTGTATTTTTAGTAGAGACGGGGGTTTCACCATATTGGCCAGGCTGGTCTCGTACTCCTGACCTCAAGAGATCCACCTGCCTCAGCCTCCCAAAGTGCTGGGATTACAGGTGTGAGCCATTGCATCCGGCCCATTCTTCTCTTTTTAAGATGAGTAATTTGAGGCTTACAGGAGCTTCTTACCATCGCAAAGTCATCAGGTGGGAGAGCCAGCTTTTGGGGACTGGTCAGTCGACCCAGAGTCCATGCTGTCAACCTCCACCACACAGCCACATTCACATCATGATGTCTGCATCACTCAGCAGCTCCCTCTACCATCTTCTAAAGAAACTCTACACTCTCTTAGCAGGGCCTGTGAGACCCCACAAGATCAGCCTCGCCTCCTTTGCTAGTCTCCTTCCTGTTACTTCTCCTCCTACCCTGACCAGAGCCCCTGTAGCTCCCGAACAGGGGACATGGTCATGGCTTCCCCACCTCCTTGCAATCTTATGGTGTGTTCCCTCCTGCCCTGCCTAACTCCTCCTCCTGCTTCAAGGCTCAGCTCTTGCCCCCTCCAGACCCTTTCCTGGTGCTCTGGGTGCCCATGCACTGCTGCTCCCAGCTCCTTGTGCCTGGCTCTGTGATTCTTAGTGAATGGAATGAGGTGTGGCTTTTCATCTCCAAATTTCCAGTGCTTAATTGGAACAGAGAGGTTGGCAAAATGCTTTGAATGATGGTGCATTTGGGAGTTGGCCATGTTTTACAACTTTAGGCACAGTGAGGAAAAGAATACTATTGTAAATAAGAGGGTTAGGGCTGGGCACAGTGGCTCACACCTGTAATCCCAGCACTTTGGGAGGCTGAGATGGGAGGATCATTTGAGGCCAGGAGTTCGAGACCAGCCTGGTCAACAAAATGAGGACCCCCCCCCTTCTCTACAAACAAACACACCAACAAAATAATTTAAAAATTGGCCAGGTGTGGTGGCACATGCCTATAGTTTCAGCTACTTAGGAGGCTGAGGCAGGAGGATCATTTGAACCTGAGAGCTCGAGGCTGCAGTGAGCTATGATCAAGCCACTGCGCTCCAGCCTGGGCAAGAGAGCAAGACCTTGTCTCTAGAAATAAATTAATTAATAAAATAAAATAAGAAGGTTAGAATGTGGCCCATGGAAGTCCTCAAAAGTGCAATCACATGAAGCTGAGAAGCAGCGGCATGGAGCAGGGAGTACTTAGAGCGTCACCTGGCAGAACCTGATCTTTCCTCTTATTCCCACCCCAAGAGACTTTTCTGACTCATCCAGCTGGAAGCAGAGAGGCTAGGATTTTCCCTTCAGGTGTCTGACCCAGAGCCTTCATGCTAAGTCCTAAGGTGGTGTCTCAACTGTGCTGGGCCTTTATTTGTGTGTCCTTTCAATGGTTGTATCTGCCTATGTTTGACCAGAATAATTAATTTAATGAAAGCACTTTAAAAATGTTTATAAACAGCTAAGTATCTAGTGATGGGTGCCATATAAATATTTAGATACAAAGGGTCTAAATTCAGATTATTTTTACTGGAGGAACCATTATTAATGTAATTATAAAATAGTACATTGCAGATATGTACACACGAGAGAGAGAGGGGAGAGACAGAGAGAGAGAGAAGCTGTGTACACTTGCTACTTCACAACAATGATACAATTCAACAGATTTATGACAATGATCCCTTTAGACAGATACTAAAACTCACCAGGGGCAGAGCCCTGGGCCAGTCAAGGAGAAGTCACAGCTCCTGGGCCTCAGCAGGGAACGCTAAGATACAAGCACTTGCCCTTCCTGGATGGAGTAGTTCACACCTGTAATCCTAGTACTTTGGGAGGCCAAGGCAGGAGGATCACTTGAAACCAGGAGTTCAAGACCAGCCTGGGTGACGTGGCAAAACCCCACCTTTACAGTAAAATACAAAAACTATCTGGGGGTGGCGGTGCACACCTGTAGTACTCAGGAGACTGAGGTGGGAGGATTGCCTGAGCCCAGGAGTTCGAGGCTGCAGTGAGCTGTGATCATGCCACTGCACTCCAGCCTGGGTGACAGAGCAAGGCCCTGTTCGCCCCCACCCCCCAACAACAACAAAAAATAGTTACTTGCACTTGTGGTTGAAGCCACAGGGGGCATGAGTTCAGCAGGGACTCCTGCCGGCTGCTCCAAGCCACTCTCCCAGCACTCCCTGCTCTACTCTCCTGCAGAACCAAACTGCCTACCGTTCCCCAAACGTGCTCTGCTGGTTCATACCTCTATGCCTTTGCATGTTTCCTCGGACTGGAATGCTCGGTCCATGCAGAGTGGACATGCGTCATGTTTTCTGGCTGCTTAGCAGGGTTTGAAAACCCTGCCTATGTTCTGGGAATTTCCTAACACACGAATGAGTCCTGCCAGATGCCAGAGATCTCACTCAGCCAGGCTTCTTTGCAGAGCAGGCTACAGGCACACGACTGAGCCTCCCTCCATCAGCTTCGTCTACACGAGATACCAACTTAGAGATGAGCAACTCAAGGCAGTGGACGCGGTGTGGAAGTGATGTATCAGGCAATGCTGGTAACGCAGGCACCAGGCTTTGGAGGAGCAATAGTTACCAGGCTGTGGCCCTGGCACAAGAAGGGGCAGCGTCACAAACCATCACATCCAGAGCTCTAAAGGGGCAGCGGCAGTGGCTTCCACTGCAGCCCAGGTCTGCAGTGGGTGTAGGGCCTTGTTTCAGGACGCTCTTCACGGCACTTTACCTCCCCATCCATCAAGCAGAAGAGTCACTCTATATCCTTGTAATCCTTTTAATCAATCCTTTTTGTGCTTTTCTTGATTACAACTAAGAGCCTGGCCTAATTGCAAGTCTTCCAGCCCCTGTGGTAGGTGATACACCAACCTACATTAATCCTCTTAATGAAAGGCCACTTGCTTTGCAAAATCCATGTTGGCATGGAGGTCTCCTGTGGGCCTCCCCTGAAACCTTCTATTCCATCCCTCATTTATGCCCCCCTGGGATGCCCTCACTACCCACACGCCTCTCGCCGCATGCCCCCCTGGATTATAATTGCTTGTTTCTTCCTCCTCTGCTTGGGCCATGATTTCTTTCAAGCTAGCCGTTGATTCTTTCACTTCTGCATTTCCAGCAGTTAGTTTGGGTTGACACCATCCAACACAGGATAAGTACTAAAGGGAAGTTTGTTACTGATAGGAAGGAACGCTCCAATTTGCTTTCTGAGAACCAGGAATCAGAAACAGGTGCTATGAGGTGACTGCGTCTAACATAGATCTCGGTGAATGGCAGGGATTTCAACAGGCGGAATTGGTGGGGATCATCCTGCATATGACATGTAATCCGCTTTTTGAAAATTACTATATCCCTCAGCATTTTCCTGTATCCTTAATATGCTGTATGGGACATTCTCAGTTGTCCAACAACCCTTTCCTTGCCCTTCTTTTTTTCAGGTTTGGGTGATGATGTCTCCAGGAAGGTGGACCCTCCCACAGCCCCAATGGGATGAGTCCTCATTGCTCCAAACCAGGGGTTGACCAACTACAGCCTGCTAGCCAAATCTGGCCTGCCACCTGTTTTTGTATGGCCTCACACCATACAAAATGCTTTTTATAGTTTTAAATGGTTGGGGGAAAAAAATTATTTGCGACAGGTAAAAATATATATAAAATTCAAGTTTCAATGTCCACAGAGACACTGGAACACAGGCATACGTATTTGTTTCCGGTATCTCTAGCTGCTTTGGCTGTACAACAGCAGAGCTGAATATATGTGACAGGGACCGCATGCCCTGCAAAGCCTGACATATTTACTGGCTGGTTCTCTTCAGAAGAAGCTTGCTCACCCTGTTCTCAAGCAATCATGCTAATGCCAATCTCCTCCAAGTGTTGATATTTGGGAGGAGCATGAGATCTATTTCTCGGCCAATGAAATACAAAAGGAAGCCTGACAGAGGGCTGCTGGGAAATATTGTTTTCCCTGATGAGAGGGAGATATGTGAGCGTGCTTCCTTTCTGCCTTTGGATGTTGCCTGTGAGGATGTGACAGGCAGAGCTGTGGCAGCCATCTTGTAGTCATGAGGGAAAAGCTAGGAGAATCACAGAGAAGCTGCCCCAGATATTATTGAGCTGTTAAATTAACCAGCTCTGGAACCTCCTACTTCTAGGATTTTTTTAACATTCAAAATAAATACACTAGGCTGGGCACATTGGCTCATCCTGTAATCCCAGGACTTTGGGAAGCTGAGGTGGGAAGATCACTTGAGCCCAGCAGTTTGAGACCAGCCTGGGCAATATAGTGAGACCCCTGTCTCTAAAAAAAAAAAAAAAATTAGCTGGGCATAGTGGCACACACCTATAGTCCTAGTTACTGGGGAGGCAGAGGTGGGAGGATGGCTTGAACCCAGGAGTTCAAGGCTTCAGTGAGCTATGATCATGCCACTACTCCAGCCTGGGCAACAGAGCAAGACCCTGTCTCTAAACAAATAAACTGATAGTTGGGCATTCTGTTAATTGTGGCCAACTTGTCCTAAAGCATATGATGTGAGAAGAGTATTTCCTCTTATTGATGAACCATAAAATTTTAACCATTTATGAGCATTTTCCCTTATTTGCTATTATAAGTTTTATATTTTAAAAAATATATATCTTACAAATTCAAATTTAAGGCTTATTAACTGTCAGAGGGAACATAGAGAAATAAAATAAAAACAAATTTAAGGCTCATAAAATATGTGCCTCAGCTAGTGCCTTCTCCCTCTCCCTCTTCTGCTTCCTTCTGCTCCCTCTTCCGCTCGCCATTTCTTTCCCTGTACCATTAAAACGTTGCCAAGGAAAAGACAAATTATAAAAATTGCCCACCCCAAAACACTGTTCTAACAAGTTTTTTACTGGATGCAGATCGCCCTCTTATTCTACGTAGACTGACAGAAATCCAAATCCATGTTTATTTATTTAAAATAGAAATTCCATTATGGTTATTAGAGGCTGGGAAAGGCAGAGGGAGGAAAAGATAGGGAGAGATTGGTCAACAGAGATGAAATTTAAGCTAGATAAGAGGAACAAATTCTAGCACTGTAGGATGAATATAGTTAACAATAATTTATTGTGTATGTTCCAAGAGCTGGAAAAGAGATTTTGAATGTTCCCAACACAAAGAATGAGAAATGTTTGAGGTGAGGCCTATGCTAATTGCCCTGATTTGACCATTACACATTGTGTACATGTATTAATATATCACTCTCTACCCAACAAATATGTACAATTATTATATGTCAACTAGAAATAAAAGGAACAAATAAAATAACATATAAATTCTACCTGACTCCAAAAAAGACTTGTGGGAGTTTTCAATAAAAGTTACATCAGCAAGCCAAGAATATTTAATGGGTACTAAAATTGCATAATCAAAAGCAAGTTTTCTTCTTCTTCTTTTTTTTTTTTTTTTGAGACAGAGTCTCGCTCTGTCACCCAGGCTGGAGTGCAATGGTGCGATCTCAGCTCACTGCACTGCAACCTCCGCCTCCTGGGTTCAAGCGATTTGCTTGCCTCAGCCTCCTGAGTAGCTGGGATTACAGGCACCCGCCACCATGGCCAGGTAATTTTTGTATTTTTAGTAGAGATGGGGTTTCTCCATGTTGGCCAGGCTGGTCTCAAACTCCTGACCTCAGGTGATCTGCTGGCCTCAGCCTCCCATTTTCTTTCTTATTAACTATAAATACATTTGAGTCAGAGATGTTTTATGCTGTTGATCTGCTTGCAACTCCAATTAACTCACTTTGTGAAAACATGCCCCATGTGGTATAAGAACCAGGGATACATTTTGTGAAATTATTTCTCCTTTTAGTGTCATTAACCAGTGCATTGTGAAATTTTGTTGAAATAGCAAATGCTTGCTTTTCCATGCAGACATTCCAAGTCTGTCCTCTCACCTCTGACCTGCGTCACACTTGCCACCCATCACAAAGCCAGCTGCTTTGAAATCTCTGAATCGTGCAATTCCAAGTACAGCAAACGGTTACCCGGAGCAGAGAGGTCAGTGTGTTGACGTGTTTCCTGTTTGGAACCTAGGTCTGAAATACCATTGAATTGAGCTACCTCTATAGACAGCAGTGATCCATGTCTCTAAAATGTTGTTCTCAAGAGGCCATAGGATACCTAGGAATTTTTTTTTTTTGAGATGGAGTCTCACTCTGCCACCCAGGCTGGAGTGCAGTTGCACAATCTTGGCTCACTGCAACCTCTGCCTCCCAGGTTCAAGCGATTCTCCTGCCTCAGCCTCCCGAGTAGCTGGGATTACAGGCACGTGCCACCAAGCCTGGCTAATTTCTGTATTTTTAGTAGAGACAGGGTTTTACCATGTTGGTCACGCTGGTCTCAAACTCCTGACCTCATGTGATCCACCCCCATTAGCCTCCCAAGATGCTAGGATTACAGGCATGAGCCACCACACCCGGCCAGGATTCCTAGGAAATTACACTCAGAACAAAGTTTGCATGGACACTTTCTTAATTTAGTGCCAACCAGATGATTTTACAATCACTTCTCTGAGCATCTGAGAGATAGGAAGCATTTTTAACATCTATATATTTATTTCTTTCTTCCTAAAATAAAGATAGCAGAAAGAGCCACTGTTGTGGGGGATTTTAAGCTGTGGAGGTGACTTTTATAAAATATTATAGAAGGAGATGTATTTCAGAAGAAAGAACTTCCAGTTCCTGCAGCCCTTTTGCCTTTTTTTTGAGACAGAGTCTCGCTCTGTCACCCAGGCCAGAGTGCAGTGGCCCAATCTCGGCTCACTGCAACCTCCACCTTCTGGGTTCAAGCAATTCTCTGCCTCAACCTCCCAAGTAGCTGGGATTACAGGCACCTGCCACCATGCCTGGCTAAATTTTTGAATTTTTAGTGGAGACTGGGTTTCACCATATTGACCAGGCTGGTCTTGAACTCCTGACCTCGTGATCCACCCGCCTCAGCCTCCCAAAGCGCTGGGATTACAGGCGTGAGCCACCACATCTGGCACCTCTTGCTTTTAATAAGAAGCCTCGGCTGGGCTCAGTGGCTCATGCCTGTAATCCCAGCACTTTGGGAGGCCAAGGCAGGTGGATCGCTTGAGGTCAGGAGTTTGAGACTAGCCTGGCAAACATGGTGAAACGCCATCTCTACTAAAAATACAAAAAAATTAGCCAGGCATGGTGGCGGGCGCCTGTAATCCCAGCTACTCGGGAGACTGAGGCAGGATAATTGCTTGAACCCGGGAGGCAGAGGTTGCAGTGAGCCGAGATCGCGCCATTGCTCTCCAGCCTAGGCGACAGAGCAAGACTCCGTCTCAAAGAAAGAAAGAAAAAAAGCCTCTGGGAGGGAGCACTGCACAGTGTACCAGCTGAGCGCCTGACCTTTGGAGTTGGACAGAACTTTGCTGAGTCCCTGCTTTTCTCTTAGCGCCTGTGTAATGTGGCCTCCCAACACCTTGGTTTCTTCTCCAACCTCATTCTCACCAGCCATTGGGCTAGGCAAGGGGACACAGCAACTAAGTTGGACAGAAGACAAATAAATGAGAGTTTGTGCAAAAAACCCAAAAAAGGTAACTTTGTAGACTATGGATTAAAAATCTGAGCAAAATTCCGATAGTTTCTTATAGAACAAATTGGGAGGCATGGAGAGGAGAAATGTGGAAGGCTTGGGAGTGATGAGAGTTTGGAACAGCCCTTGTCAGGATAGGAGAGGAAGGGGCTCAAGGAAGACAAGACAAAGCACTAGGCTAGGGCCCAATGGCTCGAGTACCAAGCGCCCTGCATGGACTGTTCCAGCAGGCTGATGGAGCACAGGGGGTTCAAAGGAACCAGTGATGCAGTCATGCTGTGGCTGGGGTTTACAAAAGGCTAAGTGACTCATTAAAGGTCACACAGGGACATTTACACAAACATCCTGGCCCCAAGTCCAGTGCTCTTTCTAATCTATAACAGGGTCTTTCCTTTTTTTTTGTTTTTTTTGACAGGGTCTTGCTCAGTCGCCCAGCCTGGACTGCAGTGGCATGAACACAGTTCACTGCAGTTTCAACCTCCTAGGCTCAAGAGATCTTGCCACAGCTTCCCCAGTAGCTGGGACTACAGGCATGCGCCACCACACCAGGTTTTAAAAAAATTTTTTTTGTTTTGATTTTTAGTAAAGACAGGGGCTCACTGATACTGTCATTGCAAAAATTATAACCAAGAAAATTATGATGGTGAAAGAGATCTGACCTAACTGACTCTATCTTGCTTCTAACCTCCAAACTGTCCTTGTTCTGGGTGTAGGCCCAACTAACTCTGGGAGGAGCTTAGATTATAGTTTAGCGTCGAAACAACAGCCCTTTCCCAAAACAAACCCCCTTCCTGCCTGGGGACTAGGCCGCCTTGTAGGACTAACAAATTAGCCACAAGTTTACAAATTATGGTTTAGGAGTCATGCAGCTGGAGACTGCAAGATTCTAAACCTCCCCAAATAACTCCTCAGGATGACATCACTATTGTAAAACCTAAGATCACAGATAAGATTGAGATATTTTTGCAGACCCTGTACTTGATGGATTGATCAGCTGGCACTACCCAGATTGATAAACTGCCTCATCTGGTTTTGTGGCCCCTACCCAGGAACCAACTCAGCGTAAGAGGACAGTTTAGACTCCCTATGATTTCATCTCCAACATGACCAATCAGTACTCCCACTCACTGGCCCCCTACCCACCAAATTATCCCTAAAAACTCCAAACCCTGAATTCTTGGGGAGATTGATTTGAGTAATAATAAAACGCTGGTCTCCTGCACAGCTGGTTCTGCGTGAATTAAACTGTTTCTCTATTGCAATTCCCCCATCTTGATAAATTGGCTCAGTTGAGGCAGCGGGCGAGAAGAACCCATTGGGCAGTTACATCACTGTGTTGCCCAGGTTCAACTCGAACTCCTGGGGTCAAGCAATCCTCCTGCCTCAGCCTCCCAACATGGTGGGATTACAGGCATGAGCCACCACACCCAGCCAAGTCTGTCCTTAATCAGGGTTCCTTTGGGTCTCATTTTCTTAAGCTGCAAAAGCTATTGGACCAGGTGATATTGCCAACCCCTTTAAGCTGCTGTAACTGTAGTTTCAGCTGCTGGATCTGCTTTCAGTTAGTTATGTTCCCCATCACTTTGGACAAGTCATCCCAACTCCCTGGCTTGTTTCTGTAACTCGATTACGGTCCAGAAGCCCGAGTTCTAAAGTGCTGATTCTGATGAGTGTCCATGTACCAGGCACTCTGATCCCATCATAGCATCTACTACAGCCTGGGAGGTCTACTCAAGTGTGCATTCATGTTAAGCACTAACACCAATTAAATCACTTAAATAACGTAGGTAATTATCCAATAGCACATCCAGACGTGGTGGCTCACACGTGTAATCCCAGCACTTTGAGAGGCCGAGGCAGGCAGATCACCTGAGGTCAGGAGTTCGAGACCAGCCCGGCCAAGGTGGTGAAACCCTGTCTCTACTAAAAAACACAAAATTAGCTGGGTGTGGTGGCGCATGCCTGTAATCCCAGCTACTTGGGAAGCTAAGGCAGGAGAATCGCTTGAACCTGGGAGGGGGAGGTTGCAGTGAGCTGAGATTGCACCATTGCACTCCAGCTCGGGTGACAGAGTGAGACTCTGTCTCAAAAAAAAAAAAAGAAAAAAAAAGAAAAAAATAATAATCCAACAGCACATCTAAACAAGACTTAAAGTTGTAAAATAAAATTACACTGTGTGGAGGGTGTGTGTGTGTGTGTGTGTGAGAGAGAGAGAGAGAGAGATGAGGTCTCTGTCATCCAGGCTGGAGTGCAACAGTGCCATCATAGCTCACTGCGGCCTCCAATTCCTGGCCTCAAGCGATCCTCCCGCCTTGGCCTCCCAAATAGCTAAGAATAGAGGCATGTGTCACCACACCTTTTTTTTTTGTCGTCGTTTGTTTGTTTTTATGAAACAGAGTCTCGCTGTGTAGCCCAGGCTGGAGTGTAGTGATGCAATCTTGGCTCACTGCAACCTTCACCTCCCAGATTCAAGCGATTCTCCTGCCTCAGCCTCCCTAGTAGCTGGGGTTACAGACACGCACCACCACGCTGGAGAAATTTTTGTAATTTTAGTAGACGGGGTTTCACCATGTTGGCCAGGCTGGTCTTGAACTCCTGACCTCAGGTGATCCGCCTACCTCGGCCTCCCACAGTGCTGGGATTACAGGCGTGAGCCACCATGCCCGGCTAATTCCTGTATTTTCATACTTAGTTGCATTTCCTATTAGGGCCTTGGATCCCAAGTATAATTTTGTACTCAAATATAACTTATAAATAAGGCCTTAGCCTCCCAACAAGGTCAAAGTAGCTAAAAAGTAAGTCCTCCCAACCACTGACGTTACCAGCCCCCAGCCCCCAGTCCCAGCCCAGCGGGCTAACAAGGGTCCGGCCTCAGAGAGGGTCTCGGGGATCCCAGAGGTGGGAAAGTCTCCGGAGGCGCAGGCCCCGCTCTCCACCTTCACCAGGGTCGGCGGCAGCACCACGCCGGGTCGCGGGCTGGCTGTGCGCGCCGCGGCCCCACGCCCACTTCCGCTTCCCGTGCTGGGGGCGGTGGCAGGGCCGGTGGGCGGTGGCGGCTCCCGGTCTCGCCCGGGCGCGGCCCTGCGCAGCCCGCCCCCCAGCCGCAGGGGCGCTCCTGAGCCTCGCGGGGCCGCAGTCCGGGATGCCTGCGCGAAGGGCGGGGCGGAGGGCCGGCCGTTGCCGACGTGGGTGTTAAGTGGCCGCCCCAGCCGGCGACCCGGAGCCGAGAGCGGGCGGCGGAGCCTGAGCTGGACGCGGCCACGCCGGCGCGGCGGTGAGCGCAGCCCGGTCTGGCGCCTGCAGCTGCGGGGAGCGCGCCAGGCGGAGGGAGCGGGGAGCGGGGAGCGGGGCGCGGGGCGGGCCCCGGTGTCCGGGCGGCGTGACCTTCCCGAGCGGCGGGGGAAGCGGCCAGCGTCGCAGCGCACGTGCCGCGGGACTCGGAGAATCTCGGGGTCGTCGGCCTCCTTCCCGCAGTGCCCACCTGGTGGGAACTTTTGTCCTTGTTTGCCCCCAAGTCGTGTCATTTGGCTGCGGGGCTCCGCGCCTCAGGGGCGCCAGTGCTGGGCAGCATGGAGCCGCTTGTGAATGGAGACTTGCTGGCTGCCCAGGAGTGGGCGGCTGGGCAGGGGCGGCGAACGTTTAGGGTCCGGCAAAGAAAGTTGGAAGTCGTCTCCCTGACCTGTTCCTTGCGAGGACCGGGAGGAGACGCGCCTGGCCGGTCCTTGGCGGCGAAACTGATTTGCATCTCCACGCTTTACCTAAAGCCCGGGCTCTGGGGACTGGATGGCGAGCTGGCCTGCGGCTCCTACCGCCCCAGCTTTAGCCAGAAGCTGGGATCTTCCCGCAGCAGTTCGTGTTCCCTGGTGGAAAATGCAGCCTCATCTACTGACTCTCCCTTCCAAAAAAAAGTTATTTTCCCCAAGGGTCGAGAAAAGTGGGTGGTCGGCACTGTTGTTCCTCAGTTGCACCCTGGTGTAATTTGAGAGAGGGGTCAAAGGCGCTGAAAAGATTCTTTTTTCTATTCCAAGTGCTACAGCAAGCTCATAAATCAATTTTAATTCATGCTGAACAGTCATGCCTCCTCCAAGCCCTGTGTCTTCTCCAAGCCAGAGCTACACATAATGTGAATTAGTTGCCCACTCCTTCTGAGTGAATCTGTTAGTACCCATCATCGTTTTCTATCCTAATAATTCTAGTGGCTATTTGTAGAATTTATTTGTTTATTTTTTTGAGACGGAGTTTCGCTCTTGTTGCCCAGGCTGGAGTGCAATGGGGCGATCTCGGCTCACCGCAACCTCCGCCTCCTGGGTTCAAGCTATTCTCCTCCCTCAGCCTCCCGAGTAGCTGGGATTACAGGCATGGCCCACCACGCCAGGCTAATTTTGTATTTTTAATAGAGACGGGGTTTCTCCATGTTAGTCAGGCTGGTCTCGAACTCCCGACCTCAGGTGATCCGCCCGCCTTGGCCTCCCAAAGTGCTGGGATTACAGGCTTGAGCCACTGTGCCTGGCCTATTTGTAGAATTTAATGTGTTTAAGTTTGGCTCACCTAACAGGGTTTAATTCTTATGGACAGATAGAATGTAATGTGATGTGACTTTCCTTCAAAATTAAGAAGGAAGTGTCTGTGCCAAAAGAAATAAGCGCATTGAGGTTTATCTAGGAGGCCACATTGTACTTGCCTCTGTCTGTCTTCTCAGTTGCCCCCGTTTTTTTCTTTCCCTAAAATATAGGGTTGGGTGTTTTGTGTTGCCTTTGGCCAGGTTGAAATACTCAGATTAAGGGTTGGTTTGTAGGCACAGGCCTGAAAAGACAGGACTTTGAACTGAATCCTCTGTCACTGACAGTTGTGTGGCCTTGGAGAAGACCTTGTCTTGCTCCAGGCTTTAGTTTGCCTTCTGGGAAAGGATTAGGACCCTGATAAACTTTTTATTTATTTATTTATTTTATTTTATTTTTTATTTTCTATTATTATTATTTTTTTTTTTTTGAGACAGAGTCTCGCTCTGTTGCCCAGGCTGGAGTCCAGTGGCACAATCTCGGCTCACTGCAATCTCCACCTCCCGGGTTCAAGTGATTCTTCTGCCTCAGCCTCCTGAGTAGCTGGGACTACAGGTGTGCATCACCACACTGGGGTCATTTTTGTATTTTAAGTAGAGACAGGGTTACACCATATTCGTCAAGCTGGTCTCAAACTCCTGACCTCGTGATCCTCCCACCTCAGCCGGCCCAAAGTGCTGGGATTACAGGCGTGAGCCACCGCGCCTGGCCAGGACCCTGATAAACTTTTTTAGGAAGATACCAGATGGCCACCACCTTTTCAGCCTAGTGAATGGTCCTGTCTCTCCAGACCTATCAACAGCATATAAATCAGTGTCTTGCACTTCTAACTTAGTTGCTTTATTAAGTAATGTGCCGTTGTTGCCACTGGTTTTAAATTTTTTGTAAATAAAGGAGGATTATTGAAGTCTCGTCATTGGCAAAATGCTTCAAGAGGTTTAAACAACTTCTCCATGGCCAGTGTTTCCTATTGACGTTCAGGGTGACGTTGGTGTTAGGAGTGCGTTTGGTGTTCATCTCTGATCCAGCACGATGGGTCACACAGCTCCTCAGTGTGATGAGGAATAAGTTGTTCCTTATTATTTGCAAATAAGTTACTAACACCGTTTGAAAATTGTACAGGATTGGTTGTTGAGTTGGATATTTTAGTCAACATTTATTAAGCCCATGCCTCAACAGTAGTTGACTTTTGTTTAAAGAGAGAGAAAGGGCCGGGCGCGGTGGCTCACGCCTGTAATCCCAGCACTTTGGGAGGCCGAGGCGGGCGGATCACGAGGTCAGGAGATCCAGACCATCCTGGCTAACACGGTGAAACCCCGTCTCTACTAAAAATAGAAAAAATTAGCCGGGCATGGTGGCGGGCGCCTGTAGTCCCAGCTACTCGGAGGCTGAGGCAGGAGAATGGCGTGAACCCGGGAGGCGGAGCTTGCAGTGAGCCGAGATAGCGCCACTGCAGTCCAGCCTGGGCGGAAGAGCGAGACTCCGTCTCAAAAAAAAAAAAAAAAAAAGAGAGAGAAAGAAATTCTAGTTTTCCCAAATGCCCAAGGCTCCAACCAAAACATACCGAATCAAGATTTCCAGAAGAAAGTCCTGGCAATTTGGATATTTAATAAGTGCTCCAGGTTATCAAGTGGATTTGGACACAACGGCGCAGGTGTTGTATCTCAAAGTGTGAGTCTGTGGACTGGCATTGTCCGCCTCACTTGGGAACTCATCAAAACAGGCAGAATCTCTGGTCCTGTCCAAGGCTACTGAATCAGAGGCTGCATTTTATTTAGCAAGGCCCCCAGGCTACTCCTGCACATGTTTACATTTGAAGGGCTGGTGGACTGTGGTGACGGGAAGATGTGTGTGACAGGAAGATGCTTGTGCAGGGCCTTGTTCTAAGAACACATGATGCTTGTGCACGGTGTGGCGTCCCATCAGTCTGATGTGGCTATTTGTGACTGCGTTTGTTTTATAATATTTTTATTATTCACCTTGTACAGATGAGGACTCCCAGCTGTAGAGGCTGAAGGAGCCACGCTGCAGGTAGAGCAGGCATTCACCAAGGCGTGTGTGATCCCAGGGTGCAGCTCCCACCCTTGGCTGCCTGGGTGCTCTTTTCCAGACCTACTGTCTTGTGAGATCCCCTTAGGCACCCAGCACAGGCTGCTGTCTGAATTTAGAACTGAGCCTGTTCAATTGATGGCTCAACATAGGCCTCTAAAAAAACAAGTCTGATGCGGTTTGGTACACCTGTGGTTGGCTTACTTATTTGGTGTTCGTTTTTTCAGTTTTCAGAAAGGTCAGTTGAAGTGCTGCTGGTGGCTGTAGCATTGATACACAGGGGAGGTTTTTGATCTGTGAGCTTTCTAGGGGGCAGTTGCTAAGCTGCACTGATACCTTGAGCTCCTTTCCTTTGGAACAGTGTGGACCCCAGGTCATGGCTCCCAGAAGTTTAGGTTCTGTAATTTGGCTGCAGGCCTAGAGAACAGGATGCTGCAGACTTGGACTAATGGTGAACTCTTGCCTCCCCCCAGGGATATGTGGTGCCTGTCATAAGCTCCAGAGAGCTGCCTTCCACAAGACCAGCAGAAGAGTGGGCAAACATGAAATCCAATCCTGCTATCCAGGCTGCCATTGACCTCACAGCGGGGGCTGCAGGTACAGTCATGTGCCTCATCACCATGTTTCTGTCGGTGATGGATGGTGTATCTGATGGTGGTCCCATGAGATTATACTACCATATTTTTACTGTACCTTTTCTGTGTTTAGATACATTTAGATACATAAATACCACTGTGTTATAGTTGCCTGCAACATCCAGTACAGTAACATCCTGTACAGGTGTGTAGCCTAGGAGCAACAGGCCATACCAAATAGCCTAGGTGTGGAGTAGGCTACGCCATCTAGGGTCAGGTGTGTATGCTCTATGATAGCACAATGACGAAATTGTGTAATGACGCGTATTTCAGAACATGTCCCGGTCATTAAGCAATGCCTAACTATAATCCCAGAGAAAACCCAGTTCTCTCTATTCCTCAACTACTCTCTAAATGAGATCAAATGAAAGTGGTATGAAAATACTACCTTTCTGCCTCCAGTACTTTACCTTTGGGATTAATCCATTTGATGGAAGTTTAGTATTGTTCAGAGAGTAGCAGAAGGTAGAGGAGTGTCCGTTATTGTTAACACCTTGTCAGTCAGGGTGATGGGGGGGAAGGTGCCCAGTACAGCTGGAAAACAGCTCAGAGGTGAAGCCACGTGTCCATTGTCACCTGGCTGGGATATGCAGGTGACGTGGTTCTTCACTTCAAGCCTGGCAGTCTTCAGAGCCCTTGTAGCGCAAAAATAACACCATAGCATCTCCTGGGAAACACCACTTACTGTCCCTGCTAGTGTTGGGAAAGAAAGGAGGACACTCTTAGAAATGTCTTTAAAAGGCGGGGCGCAGTGGCTCACGCCTGTAATCCCAGCACTTTAGGAGGCCAAGGCAGGCAGATCACCTGAGGTGAGGAGTTCAAGACCAGCTTGACCAACATGGAGAAACCCCGTCTCTTCTAAAAATACAAAATTATCCAGGCGTGGTGGTGCATGCCTGTAATCTTAGCTACTTGGGAGGCTGAGGCAGGAGAATCGCTTGAACCCGGGAGGCAGAGGTTGTGGTGAGCCGAGATCGCGCCATTGCACTCCAGCCTGGGCAACAACAGTGAAACTCTGTCTCAAAAAAAAAAAAAAAAAAAAGACATGTCTTTGAAAATGAGACTGATAATGGACTGTGTCTTAGAGCCGTGAAAGTTGTAGGATTTGCTGGGAATGTCAGCTAACCTGAGCCTAGGGGCCTGAGCCCAAGAGCCTGAGGCTCCCCCAGCACAGGGAGGTGCTACCTGTGATAAGGGGTAGTGCTGGCACCATGCAGGCTACTCCTTAGAAAGATCAGCTTGAACATGCAGGAAGAGCAGGACCCTCAGGCTGGGAAACAGGGCGGAATGGGAAGTGCATGGTGGTAATTTGGTTCTCCAGAGTCCAGAAGTAGGAGGAGTGGCTGGAATACTGATTGCCCAAAGGAAAACCCTGGACTACCCTGGGCTCCCACAGGATTCTCATAGTAGTTGCAGCTCCCTGGAGTGGGGAGGCCAGGGGGGGTGTTGCCCAATGCTGTCCTTATCCAGCACACCCCCCACCCCCACCACCAACGGATGAGTATGGTCATGAATGTGGTCACCTCATCAGTCATTTGCTCAATTGTGAAAAAGAAATTGTTCAGAGAAGAGCAAAGTGTTTTTCCATGAGCCAAAGGTCGGCCAGGGTATGCTAATGAGGAAGACTGGAGAGAGCGCGTCACCGTCACCGACCCTAATGAGGAGCACTGGGCAAGGGCACTTCTCCCAGGGCAGAACCCACAAAGAGCGTCCCAGCCCCAGATGCCCAGGGAACTGAAGGCCAGTGGGGGTCTGCCCAGTAGTCTCTTGCCCACTGCGTGCCTTTAGGCTACAGCCTCCCAAGCCCCTTTCCCCCTCCCCTCCCCCATGCCACACTGGGGAGGACGCTGACCCTGAGAATGGTGCAAACATCTGCCTGCCCCAGGCCGCCTCTCACCAGCGAGTGAATGCTCTTGGGCTCAGTTCTGTCTCTGCAGAAGGAGGGTGTTTAGCCACATATAGTCTCAGCTTTTGACATTTTATGTCTTTCAGTCAATCTGTCAAAGATCTAGAACCTATGGTGATAGAATTTAAAAGTTTACCTTTTCCTATTTATGTGCATACAGGTATTTGGGTACCACATGTATAATTTACAGTTAGTTTGAAAGATAGAAATTGCAACAGTATGGTTGGGAGCCTGGTATGTAAGGCATTTGCTGGTGGGCATGTTTTGAACATGTATTGATCCCTTATGTATACTGACACACTGTCCCCATCACTGTTGGACAGGTATTTCTCCCTGTGCTGGCGACACAGGGACGCCCCTCACTAAGGTAGAGCTGCTGTGGGTAGTCTTAACTTCTGAGGACAACGAAGCCCATTCCTGGGGGGACGGGATGGGGAGGGGGAGCGAGACATGGTCTATAGGTTGGGGGCTGGGCAGAGGAGGTGCCTAGCAGTGACACAGAAACCTCTGTTCTGCTGTGAGGCCTATGGAATGCAAATGGAAAGTAGATTCCCACTTTTGAGGATCTTGGAGTCTTGGAGTGCTGGAGCTAGAGAGACCTTTAGACATTGTTGGCTCCAATGCTCGTTGGATATGTAGAAAAAGGCCCACAGAGGAGCAGTAGATTTGTTCAAGGTTACACAGCAAGATGGTGTGAAGACAGGGCAGGACTGTGGTCCCTGGGGTCCCTTGTCTGGTGTCGTTGCTGTCTCTGCTTTAGTACTCCGTAATGCGTCTGCAGCACACTGGAGGGGAGGGTTAGTTTGGAGCCTTTGGGCCCTGCCTTTCTGGATGTGGAACTTGCTGGGCTTTGGGAATTTTCTGCCAGCCATTGATAGGAGCAGAGGACCTGTTGTGTTTTGTGGCAGAGGTCACCCATGGAAGCGATCCAACTGTAAGCACAGAGCCAGCTGCAGCCCGAGGTGATGTGGATGGAGCTTAAATGTGGTGTTGTGTGTGTCTCTTCTTTTCCTTTAAACAACGTTTTCCCCACCACACAGGTTTTCAGCCAGCTTATCTACTCTAAAGTGCTGGGAAGTTCCCATTTCCCTATCTGCAATGGCTGTAAGACATCTAGATCCCTAAACAGCTAGGATGAAGGAGGATTTCAAGAACTTAGGTGATTAGGTAATTATTGAAATGGGGGTGCGTGGATCCCAAAAGTTAAATAGCCTTAAAGAGAAACTTGGTACCACTTTAATAGTCATTCAGCAACTCTAAAACAATGCAGTCACTACTTTGACTACTGTTGCAGTTTACCTTGTTTAGCATAGTTGGAGAATGTGGCATTTCAGATCATTGAAGTTTATCTTCTCAAATGCCAAAATTAAAAACAACCCCAAACCTTTTTTGATTGGAGTTTCTTGAAAATGATATACTTCCCTGCCCTGTTAAACCTTTACGATGGCCTCCAGAGGGGTTTGAGGGTCTCACCTCTGCTTGGTGGGCCTGGTCCTGTGGTGTGAGTCTGCTTCTCTCTTCTCACCTCTCTGCCTTCTTCAGAGCTGTCCCTTCCCTGAGACACTGTCCCTGCCCTGATAGATTTCCTCTGTATCTCGTGATTTGCTGACTCTATGTCAAGGACTGAAAATCCAAACCACCACCCTTGGTAAAGTGTTAGGTATGACATAATCTGAGTGCCTTTCCTGCGGAATAAGATGCTTGGCTGGCCACCATATCGCAGAAAGAATGTTGTTATTTGTCTTTTAAGGAGAATAAGATCAGAAGTCTGACTTCTAGGCAAGTGGAGAAATATAATATTTATTCATGGCTTTATGGACTTGATAGGTCTTTGAGAACCTACTAGGTGTCAGTCTCTGTGGTTGGTACTGGTGTTCAGAACAGTCTTCTCTCACTTGAGGGCACAGTGAGCGCCGTGACCATATCATTTGTGGTAAATTACATGGGAAGTTAGCTTACCCTTGCAGAGGACGGGAGACAGTTGTTGCTAGCATTTGTACATTCATTAGCCTCCCCCTTCTCCCTGTTGGAAATGTAACTGTCCCAGATACACAGCAAATGGGTATTCTAGTAACCTGTGATGCCTGAACTGTTCAAGATGATCAAGTTAAAATGTGAATGTGCTGAATTAAATGCTTTATTCAGCTTATCTGCATCTAGGCTCTCTGAATTACGCACCCACTTAAAATATCCTGTCACCTTTTCTCTTGGAATAATTAAATTATTTTAATGTAATTCAGATCTCTTTTTATCCTAGCCCAGCATTACCTGGGAGAGAATGACTCAGGATTAATCATAATAAAATCATATTAAATTATATTCCACTAATTCAGAATTGGGGATAATTTGGCAATTAAAGGCGGAAGTGTGTCATTCCTCTCCTGTAAGAAATGAACAGTAATGATGGGCTCACAGAGATCATATTGCTTGTTGCTTAAAAAAGAGATCAAGCAGTTTTCAGACTCTGGAATTGTTGGCTTATTTGCCCATAAATAATTGAGAATTATTCTTAATGTCCTTTCCCCCAACTCCACTTTCCAGAGTTTAGATGGAATAACTATGTATAACATCAAATTCAGGAAGTTGCATTTCTTAAATATTTTCTGTAAGCCTTCTTTTGCATTTTGATGAAGCTTTAAGAGCTCCTCTCAGGTCCAGAAGGAGACGGTAAACACTAATCACTGGCAGTTCACATGACGCCAACCCTACTACAGGGTGTGGGGATGTTGTAGGGTGGTTACAGTTCATTCTTTTCTTCTGTTTTGAATTTTTACTAAAATGATTTCACGTGGATGGGCATGGTGGCTTATGCCTGCCAGCATTTTGGGAGGCCAAGGCAGGAGGATCATTTGAGGCCAGGAGTTAGAGACCAGCCTGGCCAACATGGTGAAACCCCATCTCTATGAAAAGTACAAAAATTAGCCATGCGTGGTCGTGGGTGCCTGTAATCCCAGCTACTTGGGAAGCTGAGGCACAGGAATTCCTTGAACCTGGGAGGTGGAGTTTGCAGTGAGCTGAGATTGCACCACTGCACTCCAGCCTGGGTGACAGAGCAAGACACCATCTCAAAAAAAAAAAAAAAATTATTTTGTGCAATGTAGACTTTGCTGTATTTAATCTTATAGAAGTATATAAAGGATTTAAGCATAAATAAATTTCAGTTCATTCTCTATCTAAATACACGTTATTAATCGGTAGAGCTCATATTAAAGAGGTTTTTCTATAGAATGAAATATTTAGCTCTTTGGGGATTAATTAGCCAGACTCCTTGTTTCCTTTCCGTGGTGCTGGGTCTGATCAGTCCCACTGGGCATTAGGCAAAGTGAGTGATGAAGTCTTCCCAGGTTTCCCCTCCCTTTCTGTGGTTTCCGTTTCTTGTGCACACAGTAGCCGCTGTTTACTGACCACTTACGTAGCTGATGCTGTGCTAAGCCTGTCTCCTCCATTTTTATTTAATCCTCACGCTAACCCTGTGAGGTGGCATGGATGAGGAGCTGAGGCTCAGAAGTTACATGGCTTGTCCAGGATCTCACAGCAAAGCTGTAGTCCCTCTGACCCTATTGCCCAGGCTCCTACATATTCACTGCACTGTTGCATCCTGTGCTTGCCGCTGTTGAACACATGTCTGTCTCTCTCCCCTGCCTGGCATGAGCTCCTTCAGGGTGGGACTTAGATGCCAGGCACATCAAGGACCTGCTCTAAATTGTTTACTGGACATGGCTGGAAGGTTTTGGAGGAAAAGAGGTTGAAATGAACCGAAGCAGGGGTAAGTTCTGGGGTAGGCTGCCTGTGCCTTCCTTCCATGGATAATGGAACTGTAGCCTCATACTAGAGCAGTCATCTATCCTGATTCCAGGGGGTACAGCATGTGTACTGACCGGGCAGCCCTTTGACACAATGAAAGTGAAGATGCAGACGTTCCCTGACCTGTACCGGGGCCTCACCGACTGCTGCCTGAAGACTTACTCCCAGGTGGGCTTCCGTGGCTTCTACAAGGGGACCAGTCCAGCACTAATCGCCAACATCGCTGAGAACTCAGTCCTCTTCATGTGCTACGGCTTCTGCCAGCAGGTGGTGCGGAAGGTGGCTGGATTGGACAAGCAGGCAAAGCTGAGGTGAGTCAAGGACACACACTTTTTTTATTTGTTTAAAAAAACCCCACAAAACTGGCAAGGCATGGTGGCTCATGCCTGTAATCCCAGCACTTTGGGAGGCAAAGGCAGGAAAATGGCTTGAGGCTGAGAGTTCAAAACCAGCCTGGGCAACACAGCAAGATCCTCATCTCTACAAAAAAATAAAAATTAAAAAAAATCTACTGTTGTATGGTCACAATTTTACTGGTGCCTTATGTGGAAGAACATTTCCTTTTTTAAAAATAACTGCTTTCCTTTTATTTATGAAGTTATACATTGTCATCATATAAAACTTAGAAACCACATAGGCACACCACAGAGGAGACCTGCTCATCATCCACCACTGAGAATGAACCGCCCTTCTGTTTCAGTTTTGTCCAGGAGAATGCTGTTCAAATGCAGCTGGCGGTGCTACCTCTCGTCAGCAGACATGCTGCACTGAAACTGTAGATGCTGCTTATGATCCAAGATTTAGCTTTTCTTTCATTAGCAAAAAGCAGAGTATTGAAAGAGGTTGTCTGAGCCAGATGAACTTGAGGAGTTTTAGGAAGGGTCGGAAATGTCTGCGAAGATGCAAGGGAACCCACCTTTCTCTGTCCAAATCTTCCCAAAACATCAGACTTTGCCTCGTTGTTGGTCTTGCCTTGGGTATTTATTATATAGAGACTAAACAGAATTTGGAAACCACTGGGATGTTTAGCTATCCCTGCTTTGAACGTTGATTTATTTTATACCACTTAAAATTATTATATAAGCTTCAAGATTGCAAAGGGCAGTCTTAGTTATTTCAGTAGGAGTTTGAAACCCAATTGCAGCTGCAGGTCCCACACAACTGAATTCGGTTTCTTGTGCACAGCAGTGTTCTCTGGAGGTGCCTGGAGGTCTGAAGCTGTGCCCTTTTATAGACAGGAATTCCACCATGATGGGTAGAGCTTGTTTTTTATAAAGGCTTGGGACTGGATACGATTGCCCAAGAAGACAGTGTAGACAGCGAGGAGGGCTGAGCATGAATGGGATGAGCCTCCAGCACAGAAAGGGCAGGCAGGAAGGCAGTAAAGAAACAAGCAGGGCACAAACCAGGAGAGTATGGCATGCCATGATGGAGACTGAACAGAAGCAAAAACTACAGGCAACAGTAGTTTTGTTCCCTGTTGAAGGAGAGACACTCTATTAGAGAAGACCTGGACTTCAGTTCAGTTTCCTTAGCAAAGGACAAAATGGGGAGAGAAGACAGGGAAACAGTAAGCAGCCACGTGAGATTCTGGGGAAGACCTGTGTCTTCTGAGCAAAGCAGCCCCTCCAGCCACAGGATAGACAGTGACTTCTGTCTTGCATGAGTGAAACCACTGGATCTGGCTCTGCCCACCCCTCCACTTTCTTGCTTCCTTAGCCTGTGAACAAAGTGAAGGACAGGTAAGAGCATATTGCTTTTCTGCTGAGAACAATCTAATACCTTACAGCTGCATTTTCCCACACTGCTTTCAGAACATTGAATTGCTGGGTGTCCTTAAGAAAGGGTTGGGAAATTACGTCACAGTGTCTCTCTCGTGAAGAATCACTCTGGGTACATTTATTTCATATAGTGTATGTGTTATTTAGTTCATTAAAGATGCGTAAGGCTGGGCACAGTGGCTCACGCCTGTAGTCCCAGCACTTTGAGAGGCTGAGGTGGGCAGATTACTTGAGCCCAGGAGTTTGAGACCAACCTGAGCAACATGGCAAAACCCCGTCACTACAAAAAATACAAAACTTAGCTGAGCGTGGTAGCACATGTCTGTGGTCCCAGCTACAGGGGAGGCTGAGGTGGGAGGATTGCTTGAGCTCAGGAGGCAGAGGTTGCAGCGAGATGATGCCACTGCACTCCAGCCTGGGCAACAGAGCGAGACCGTGTCTCTCAAAAAAAAAAAAAAAAAAGAAAAGAAACCATCCTGATTAACCTTGTCTAATCCAGCACTCATCTTTTTTGAGCTTGGGCCCTTTTTTTTTTTTTCCATCCTGAGGAACAGTGTTTGCCTCTTACCTGTTGGGGAAATGCTCTCTTAGAGTCTACAAAGCTCTGACATGTATATCATGTCTCTATAGCCCTCACCGTGATCCTGTGAGAAGAGCAAGGCAGATGTTACCTCTCTTAGGGATGGAAAACTGAGGTGCCGATATTGACCTGCTCAAGGTCACCCCGCTAAGGACTTGAAATTGTGTCCTCTGAGCTCCTGCCCAGTCTCCTTTCCATCAGACCACAGTTGGGGGTCTGGAATATTTTATAAGGGTCAGTTCTAGAGAGAAGATTAATCAGGAGCAGTGAAAGGAAAGAACTGCTTGTGAGAGCCTGTGGTGAATTTCTGCAATCACATTGTAAATATTTGTCTGTTCCCGGTTTCAACATGACCCAGAGTGTTCTAGTTTGACGTTTGGCTGGACAGGGTCTTACATAGCAGGAGTGCTCAGGTACATGTTTGTTGAACATATGACAAATGGATGATTCTTACAAAATCCCATCCTATACCTATTACTGTTTCAATTCCAGTTCTACACACTCATACTACATGCAGAACCCGGGGCCCATGCACCTCCTTCTGTGCACTGGTCAATGAAAGTATTTATTGGAAAGCCAAAGTCCACTGCATATCTGATTTGACTGTGACCTTGCACTATAATAATGTGCTTGGTGTTCGTTCAGATGTCTGAGCCATTATTATATCTTAAACTCAATAGACTTCTACATTTATTGACTGCCACCTTTGTCCTGGCAAACTTGGCAGATCCTGGTTAATGCTCCTAATTGACTATTGCCTGTCAACAGGTTAACAGAGAGTCCCTGAGGGAGGCCAACTGTGGATCTGCAGGCTGGCTGCAAGACAGCAGAAACCATTTTAAGCTTCAGTTCTAACAAGCTGCTAAGGAGTGAAGTGGGGGAAAGGAGTGGACTAAACAGCATTGGATGGTTTCCACACCCCATAAAAGCGTGTGCAAGTACATTTGTGTACCTGGTTCTCCTTTGCTAATGGTTTTAGGCTTAATTCTCTAACATCAAAAGGAAGTCCTTACTGCAAACAGTGTCTTCCTACTGAAAGAAAGCTCCACTCTAAGCCAAGTCTTCTGAAAGAGTTGCCTCTGGCCATGGCACAGAAGCTAGACCACCAGGGACTAGCAAACCAGGGCCAAGACTGGTGCCACCTTGATTTTATACTAATCTTTAACACTGGAAAAACTTGAGTACCCCTGAATATGGTAAGTCCATCTGTGCTTTTTTTTTTTTTTTTTGAGACGGAGTCTCACTCTGTCGCCCAGGCTGGAGTGCAGTGGCGCAATCTCAACTCATTGCAACCTCGCCTCCCCGGTTCAAGCAATTCTCCTGCCTCAGCCTCCCGAGTAGCTGGGACTACAGGTGCCCACCACCATGCCCAGCTAATTTTTGTATTTTAGTAGAGATGGGGTTTCACCATGTTGGCCAGGATGGTCTTGATCTCTTGACCTCGTGATCTGCCAACCTCGGCCTCCCAAAGTGCTGGGATTACAGGTGTGAGCCACCGTGCCCTGCCCCATCTGTGCTTTTGCTCACAGTTTGGAGAAAAATTGTTAGGGGATTATATCTCTACCTGAGTAGTTAGCTGAGGAGATTCCCACCCACCCATAGGGGTTTTTGGAAATCTCTGAGGGTGATCTTGGCTGTCCAGTGAGAGCATGATGCTGGCATTGAATGGGTGTCAGGGAACCAGTTCAGTCCTTCCTGCCCAATGAAGGATTGTCCTACCCCAAATGCCAGTCATGATCCCATGACACAACACTCTTCTGGGGCTGGAAGGGATCTTCTATCCCAGCTCCCATGAACCAGGAACTCGCAGAGAAGCCTTTCTTCTGAAACACTTCTCAGACTTTTCCCCATATTCTTTTTTTTTTTTTTTGAAAGAGTCTCACTGTGTCACCCAGGCTGGAGTGCAGTGGCATGATCTCAGCTCACTGCAACCTCTGCCTCCCTGGTTCAAGCGCTTCTTGTGCCTCAGCCACCAGAGTAGCTGGGATTACAGGTGTGCACCACCAGGCATGGCTAATTTTTATTAGAGACGGGGTTTTGCCATGTTGGCCAAGCCTCAACTCATCTGCCTGCCTTGGCCTCCCAAAGTGCTGGAATTACAGGTATGAGCCACCACGCCTGGCCTCCCTATATTCTTAAACTCTTACTGGATTCCAGTTTCACAACCCTGCTGGTGACGTTTGGCTGCTGGTACTAAATCCATACATGAGGTGAATGCTTCTGTTTTGTATTTGTGCATTCATCCCTCTGCCTAGTTTAGATTTCCAGTTTAGCAATTTCACCTAATACCATTGAGCTTGCAAACTTGTACTGGCTTCACCCACTCCTGTGGCACCATTTTACCGTCGTCTGTGTTGCTGAGGTGGTAGGTCATCAGTTGAACTGGAAAATCTTTTCGTGATGCAGCAACTTTTGGTTAAACGTTTTTTCTGGGTTTTCATCTGTGGCAGTTACATTGCACATCTGGTTGCTCCAGGTTGGATTGTGGGCATGTGGGGATAGGCTTAGAACCTAGATTTATTTAAAACTTAGGGCAGACACACTGAAGTATTAATAGTGCATGTTTTTCAATGGGGGACTATGGGCAATATTTTCCTCCTTTCCTTTAGGTTTTTTTGTGGAGTTTTATTTTGTCATGTCACGATGTATCTTGGCTTTGGCTGTTGTAACAGAATACTACAGATTGAGTGGCTTAAACAAACATTTCTCACAGTTCTGTGGTCTGAAAAGTCTAATATCAAGGTTCCAGCAGATTTGGTGTCTGATGAGGGCTTGTTCTTAGTTTGAACATAGCCGTCTTCTCACTGTGTCCTCATATGGCAGAGAGTGAGCGAGCTCTCTGGCCTCTTCTTCTAAGGGACTAATCCCATCACAATGGCCCTATCCTCATGACCTCATCTACACCTGATTACTCCCAAAGGCCCCATCTCCTAACACCATCACCTTGGGGGGATAAAATTCAGTCCATAGTGCTGTGTGTAATCAAAAGAATATGGGTGTTGCAGTCAGGAAGACCTGGGTTCACATCCTAGCACTGCCACTTAGTAGCTGTGTGACTGGCCACATTATGTCATCTCTAAGTGTCACTTCCCATAGGGAACTGGGGTGCTGCTGTCTGCTTCACAGGGTTGTGGGATCCTTAGATGAAACAGCACATGCAAGTTTCCTTCCTTTCATCATTTTTTTTTTTTTTTGAGACGGAGTCTCACTCTGTTGCCCAGGCTAGAGTGCAATGGCACAATCTCAGCTCACTGCAAGCTCTGCCTCCTGGGTTCACGCCATTCTCCAGCCTCAGCCTCCTGAGTAGCTGGGACTACAGGCACCCGCCACTACGCCCAGCTAATTTTTTTGTACTTTTAGTAGAGACAGGGTTTCACCGTGTTAGCCAGGATGGTCTCGATCTCCTGACCTCGTGATCCGCCCGCCTCGGCCTCCCAGAGTGCTGGGGTTACAGTCGTGAGCCACCGCGCCCGGCCCTTTCGTCATTTTTTTAGACATGGAGGTCTCTCTTTGTTTCCCAAGCTGGAATGCAGTGGCTGTTCACAGATGCAGTCATAGCACTGTAGCCTAGAACACATGGGCTCAAGTGATCCTCCCACCTCAGTCTCCTGAGTAGCTGTAATCACAGGTTCATGCCCTCACGCCCGGCTCCTTACCCTGCTTTATCACCAAAGTGCTGTCTGTGTGGTGAGTGCCGAAGGAATGAAGAAACTGAGGGTAACTGTCTGCTTGTGTACTTTCAGTGATCTGCAGAATGCAGCTGCCGGTTCCTTCGCCTCTGCCTTTGCTGCACTGGTGCTCTGCCCCACGGAGCTTGTGAAGTGCCGGCTGCAGACCATGTATGAGATGGAGACATCAGGGAAGATAGCCAAGAGCCAGAAGTAAGCACCACTTGGGCACAAACGTCAGGTCTCTATTGCCGTAGTGTATTGGATGATTTTTCATTTTACATTGTACTAAAGTGGCAGATGTGGAAGCCAATTTATCTACTCCAAAATATTGTTTCTAGAATGCTTTCCCCTGTCAGAGATTTTCTGAAAGGATTGGCTGTGATGGGACCCACCACCCACTGCATAAAAAGTCTTAGACAGATATTTAATACCCCAGAACTGGAGAAGCCAGGAGCTTAACACCCTTTTTGGCCTCTTGGAAACATAAGGCATGATCTTCAACCATTTTTGGAGGTACATAGTGGGTGGCTTTTGAACTTTGCCTTAGACCTGAGCCTTCATAAGTGCCAATTTGGATTCTGAGATGAATATTTGATTCCCACTTCAGGTTTCATATGGGTATTCAGGCTGATTGACCCAGATCCTAGAGGTAACTATTCTTACCCCACTTATCCCCAGTCCTTCAAGTGTACCTGCAGATGGCCCAAGTTCTGAGAACATTAATCAATACTTTTATAAGCATAGCTACTCTTCAATGATTAAATCACTCTCTAGCTCACTCTTGAAAACACATTCTCATTATCCTTTGAGAGTACTGTTTCATACACAATTTGATTTACTTGAATTGGAAAGCAATTTATTATCCTTATTAATTGCAAAACTTGCTTACTTATCTTGACATCTGGCCGAGTTCTGACCAAGGATATTGCTGTGGTTAACTCAAAGCCTATAAATCTGCTGGGAAAAAGCAGTAGATAAATTGACCATTTTCAAGGATCAGTCCCCACTCAGTGAGAATGGGGTTTGGAAAAGTGCCCTATTTTCTGCACCCTTGAGATTCATTACAACCAACTTGAATCTAATATTCATTGCCTAGAAGTCCAAGAGTGTAAGTCTTTAAAACTTTTTATTGAAATAATACACATAGTATCATGAATGCACATTGAAGTCACAGTATGCAGTTCTATAAATAGTGACACAATTTATGTGCCTTTGTAACCTGTGTCCAGATTAACAAATAGAACATTAACAACACCCAGAAAGCTGCCCTCATGTCCCTTGGAAGTAATTCAAGGTAATTAAAAGATAGTAATAGTTATATCCAAAGGACTTAGGCAGATCGACACCTTGAATTATCAGTTGACTTTGTATTTGAGGTCTAGCAGTGTTCACACAAGGCATGGTATGGTAGCTTGGGGCTAAGACTCGGATTGGAAGGGAGGTTAATTGTGTTGAGCTGGATTACTTTGTTACATTCCATGTAGCAGTGCTGCAGGAAGGGCTGGCTGATGGGGAATACCTGACAGTGTCTTCTGAAGCTCTCAGAAGGAAAATAGTTTTTAAATGTCTGTGGCCTTTATTACCTTGGGACTTGATCCTTCATCTGTCCAAGCCAAGTCTCCTTCTTGCTGAGAACAAAGTGAGGAGAGAGGGATTCACTAAGTTGCACTGAGTATGTGATTTCTTGGCCTGTTCTTAGCAGGGATAAACCTGCCCTGGTTGCCCCCAGTCATGAAGGGGAGTCAGACAAAGAGTGTCCTGTGTTCTGGCTGCTACAGGAGCAGGGCTGCTTAGAAGAAATTATCCTGCATCCCTGGTGCTCTGAGAAATAAATTCTTGGTGCTTCTGCATAACAGGAGCTATATAACTTGTTCTCAGAATTTGTCTCGCCTTCAAACAACATTTACTCCTTCACTCATTTCTCTGCACTAAAACAAAACAGATCCTATAAACACCTGAACAAATTTCCCAAAAACACACCAGAAAGATTGAGGAAATAGGAATCACGGCGATAAGGGACTGGGCAATACAATGCCATTTTATGCTTGCTGAGTTTAGATAATTCCTTACTGTAAATAAATTTCCTTCCCACAGAAGGATGCCTTTTAGTCTTAATTCCTGGCTCTTCATTTACAAAATCAGCTTCTTCCTTACTAGTGCTTGATCAGATCTGTTAATTGGTTGCAAATGCCCTTGTCTTTTCTTCCTTCCCACCTGCCATAACCGTGCTATCTCTCTGTGTCTCCTCCCAGTACAGTGTGGTCTGTCATCAAAAGTATTCTTAGGAAAGATGGCCCCTTGGGGTTCTACCATGGACTCTCAAGCACTTTACTTCGAGAAGTACCAGGCTATTTCTTCTTCTTCGGTGGCTATGAACTGAGCCGGTCCTTTTTTGCATCAGGGAGATCAAAAGATGAATTAGGTAAATGTGTTTGCATTGACAGCAGTGGGGTGTGATGGTGTTTGCTCCCTGCAGGTATGGTTTCTGTGGATTCTCTGCCCTTTGTGCTCTCCTCCCCACATTGGTGGCTCCATCTGGCACAGGGAAGCTTCTGGATGCCTGAAGGTAACATGGTGGCAGGCAGTTGATAGCACCCACCCTCCAGGCCTGATAATTTCCTTAGGACAGGGCCTGAAGCAGTACATCCCAAACTTTCTTACTGGAATAAAGTTTTTTAATTTTTCTGGATCTATTTTAGGGGAGAAGAAATCCAGAAATTACTTTCCCAATTGGGGAATCACCTATAAATAATCTTGAAATAAGGTTAAAACTTGGAAATCTTAATAGTGTTTTGAGAGCAGTGAAAACCATAGTTCTTTGTAGCTTATCGTGTTTAGCTGGTTGGTACAACTACATGCAATGTTTGGCTCACATAAGTGAGTTTTTCTTACCATCTCCCTCAGTGTGTGTTGAATCTATTCTGTGGTTAGTCAAGCTCCCAGACTTAATTGCTATGTTTAATAAAAACAATTCTGGCTTTTAATGATAAAGGAAGAATCAGGGCTATTAAAATACTTAAGAGTGAGAAAGTTGAAAAAAGACATAGATTGTGTTTGGCCTGTCTTCTCCCCACTGTAGGGGGTTGCCACTCAGCTGGAGGCCTGCTGGTTTGTGTGGGCCAGCCCTTGACACCTCAGTGACCAAGCGAAATATAACCCTCACTAAGGCTTCTTGTACTCGGCAAGACCCAGGAGTAGACCTGGGCTACCAAACAAAACCTTGTGTTCTTAGAGCTTGGGAACAAGAGCTTTGACAGTTTTCCTCAAAGAATTGTATTCTGTAGCATTAGCATTTTTATTTTCATCTACCTGCAGCCATTACTACATTGACCTCTGGAAGTGTCACATCAGCTGTTCTTGAGACAAAATACCATTTGCTATTTTTTTTTTTCTCTAGGCCCTGTACCTTTGATGTTAAGTGGTGGAGTTGGTGGGATTTGCCTCTGGCTTGCGGTATACCCAGTGGATTGTATCAAATCCAGAATTCAAGTTCTTTCCATGTCTGGAAAACAGGCAGGATTTATCAGAACCTTTATAAGTGTTGTGAAAGATGAAGGTGAGTAAATACCTGTTTTTCAAGCATCTATATACATCTTAAAATCTGAGATATGGGCCGGGCGTGGTGGCTCACGCCTGTGATCCCAGCACTTTGGGAGGCTGAGGCAGGTGGATCACGAGGTCAGGAGATCGAGACCATCCTGGCTAACATGGTGAAACCCCGTCTCTACTAAAAATACCAAAAAAAATCAGCCAGGCGTGGTGGCAGGCACCTGTAGTCCCAGCTACTCGGGAGGCTGAGACAGGAGAATGGCATCAACCTGGGAGGCGGAGCTTGCAGTGAGCCGAGATTGCACCACTGCACTCCAGCCTGGGCAACAGCGAGACTCTGTCTCAAAAAAAAAAAAAAAAAAAAATCTGAGATATGAACTCTGTTTTGATTGTAAAAAGAAAGAGGACAGTAACACAGAAACTTTGTGTCCCAAATAGAGGACAGATACCTTGTCTGTTACTCATAGTAATCCTCCCTTACATTTGTATAACATGTAAAGTTTTACAAAGTACTTACACTTCCCTTATCTAATTCAATCTTCATAACCACCCTGGGCAGTACTAATACTATACACAGGTCTCCAACTTCAAGGTTGGTGTTCCTGCCACTGCCCAGGTGAAGCTGCAAAGCTGCTGCCACCTCTATCTCCATGGTTGCCTCTGTCTGGCCATTTCAGGCCTCAGCTCTGCCCCATCCATATACTAAGAGTTAACCAAGCATGGAATTGGGGTATGTTACCTGAGCATCAGTCAGTTTTGCCAGGAGACCTGATACTTGTCCTTGTTTCCGTTAGTCTATTTAGGAAAAGCTGGGAATGCATCTTTCTATGACTTGTTGGTTTTTAGCACTGTTGTCTGGGTTTGCATGTGTAAATATACCTATGCTATGCAGCTGTGTGGGTATCCCCAAAGGAGGGATTGTTGCAGTCTTTGATCGCCCTTTTATTTGCTAGGAATAACGGCCTTATATTCTGGACTGAAACCTACTATGATTCGAGCATTCCCTGCCAATGGAGCACTCTTTTTGGCCTACGAATATAGCAGGAAGTTGATGATGAACCAGTTGGAAGCATACTGAAGTGTCTTGGTGGGCCTGAGCCAAGCACAGGTGTTTGAGGACTACAGTTCATCTCAGGGTTTCTTGGAGTACAAGACCAGTGTGAAGTTATTCTGATTTCTTGGGAATTTTGCTTTTTGTCTTCCCTCTACCCTACATCTTAAACTTTATGGAGGAACTTCTATTTTGCATCATATCATTTCTGTCCATAATTGTACTGAAATAGAAAAGTGACCACTCTTGCTCTTGGTAAAATATAGAGTGGTCAGTAGCCTTATGCACCTAATTCAAAAGGTGGAATATAGTTCTGTCAGGGCTTTTACGTAAACCTCCACTTATACATGCAATTTGGACAGTTATGTGTTGAGGGAAATACAGTTTGGTTCCATGTTTATTTCAAATATCAGAAAAACCCAGAGGTGATCATTTCTCATGAAGATGCTTATAAATGGTTGCTTAACCCATTCTAGATGTAGGGTCTGCTTAATGTGTGTACTTTTCTAAGTGGTTGATTATTTTTTATTTTTTTGATACGGAGTCTCACTCTGTCACCCAGACTGGAGTGCAGTGGCACAATCTCGGCTCACTGCAACCTCCGCCTCCTGGGTTGAAGCGATTCTCTCACCTCAGCCTCCCGAGTAGCTGGGATTACAGGTATGCGCCACCATGCCCAGCTAATTTTTTTTGGTATTTTTTGTAGAGACGAGGTTTCACCATGTTGTCCAGGTTGGTCTCGAACTCCTGACCTCAAGTGATCCACCCACCTCGGCCTCCCAAAGTGCTGGGATTACTGGTGTGAGCCACCATGCCCAGCCAGTGGTTGAATTTTTTAAAAAGTGTTCATGGGGTGCTTGAAAACTAAAATATCCTTCTAGATTTGTAAGACAGTATACCTGCATACTGGTGTGGCTTCCACACTTGAGTAAAAGCTTCAGAGTAGGTATCCTAGATTTCCCCAAGATGCTCTACTCTTAAAATAGTGCCATTCATTTTCTAGGTGGGATCATATTCCACACTGACTATATTGCTAGGGGTGGCCCAGAGGGTCAGGCCTTTGGGAAATAGCATGGCCTTTACCAGCTTCCCTTCTCTCCCAAAGAACTTCCCTTCTTGGGCTTTAGATTGAGGAAGGGGCTGAGTGGTAGGTGGTGCTACTGTGCTCTGATGAAGACCCATGTGGCTAGCAACAGCGCTTACCTTTTGTCTCTGGGTCCTGGCCTGGGGCCATCAATCCACTTTGGGCCACTCACTGTCTGCTCTGCCTCCACCAATCAGAAACCCTTCCAAGGAACAGTGAGAGCCAAAGCCAAGAGAAGCCTTCTTCCCTGTTTGGTGATTGTGTGACAGTGGGCGAAATCCTCTCTCAGAGAGAACTAGAAAGAACTCAGTGCTTGTACTCCACAGTGAGTAATGTCAGGTCTGACCCATCCTGAAGCCTGTCTTGCCATGCTTTTACAGTGTTGGAGGCTTCTACATTTGGTACTGACAGTCAGTAAGTCTTAATGATGACTGTATATGTGATATGAGTTTATAAAGCAATGGAACATAAGAAAAGCAATTGTAGGCCAGGCGCAGTGGCTCACGCCTATAATCCCAGCACTTTGGGAGGCTGAGGCGGGCAGGTCACAAGGTCAGGAGTTCGAGAACAGCCTGACCAACATGGTGAAACCCCATCTCTACTAAAAATACAAAAATTAGCTGGGCGTGGTGGCACGCGCCTGTAATCCCAGCTACTCAGGAGGCTGAGGCAGGAGAATCGCTTGAACCCGGGAGGCAGAGGTTGCAGTGAACTGAGATTGCGCCACTGCACTCCAGACTGGGTGACACAGCGAGACTTCATCTCAAAAAAAAAAAGAAAAGAAAAGCAATTGTACTTAACTATGCCATATGTATGTATTCACTGACCAAAAATTCACTGACCAACCAACCAAACTCCACACTTCATCTGATCCCCCATAGACTTGGGGATGGACAGCTATTCTTTGGCCATATGGTATAAGGGGATCATTCTTGTCACTACTAAAGTTAGCCTCATCATTTTGTGCTGCTCCAAGACCAGCAGGGTATCTCCCAATAAAGTGTTCCTAAGCAGCCTGTATACTGAGTGCAAGCAGGCTAACAATTTTAATAATAGTCCATACCATGTATGTGTTTCTGTCAGCAGAATGTACATGTTGTACAAAACCTCCAGGTTCCTTAAGCTTTTTGCTGTCCATGAATCCTCTGTGGCAACTGTAGTCACAGAGCCAGAAGCCAGAGGGCCAGGGATATGAGAGGCTGACAAACATCAGGGGACATCTGGGGAGGAGATCCCTGTCATGTCTCTTGTGCCATGGAGCTATTATGGCTGATCTTCCATTTGCTTTTTCTTTAAGTGAAAACCATTTTTCTACTTTGCTTTTCTCTCTGTACTTAAATGGTCAGTAGCTACTGAGTGGTGCTTTATCTGAATAGGCCTGGATCGAAGTAAAATAGAAATGGGACTGGCTTTCCACAGGAAGTAAACTGCTTCAGAGCCCACAGTCCCCTGCTCAGTGTCCGGAAACAAGTCAGTCATCCCTGTTGGCAGTAAATCTTCCCACAGGCCGTCCATTAGAGATTTAACTAGATATCTTCAATAGAAAGAGTCTGAGGCAAGTGGGAGTGAGGAATGGAAACTTAGGTTGGGAGAATATATTTTTTTTATTCATTCTGTTTGCTTAATTCAGAGTACAGTTTGTGCTATTTCATATCTGTACTCCAGGCAGAAATATAACTTGAAAATACTGTGTCTAAAGAAATTTCAGTGTTCTATCATTAAATTATTTACTTAATATTTGAGTCTGATGAATTTCATTGAAGTTCTTTACATCCATGTTGGGAAACAACTGTCAGGAATGTTAAAGAGTTATGTATAGTAGTGTTTCAAGGCAGTGGTTTTATTGCAACAAGCATTGTTTTCTGTCAGCAGGACACCTGATGTAAAATAATTTCACCATAGGTAAGGTGACAAAAATATTTCTATGCTCTGAAGTTATGGAACTTGGCTCACTAGAATTACTTTCTCCCTCCACCTCTTTCCCTCTATTTTAAAAAATAGTTAAACTGTCTGCTTTTAAGTTTTGGATGATTCCATTCCAAGTTACTAAATTCTACTTAAGAAAACAAGTATCTGAAGTGCCAAGATGGCTGACTAGAAGCAGCTAGTGTGCGCAGCCTTCACAAGAGGAGACAGAGTGGTGAGTGAACACAAGCTCTTCAGGTTGATCATCCAGCAGGCTGTGTTGGGATTCATCAAGGAAGCAGTGGTGAGTCATGGAGAGCATAGGGGAGTAAGGAAGGACAGCTGTCCACCTGGGATTGGTGCAGAGCAAGGGGAGGCTCCCTACAGCAGGGAAAGTGTGAGTGAGTGAAGGCTCCTGGGGACTCACACTTCTGCCATGGACCTTGGCAATCCCCAGGCACAGGAGATCCTCCATGACTCCACCTGCCCTCCCCGCCCCACCCCCCACCCCACACACACACCCTGGGGTTCTAGACTGACAAAGAGAGCTGCTTGGAGTCTGGGCAGAGCCACTGCTCAAGCCAATGTGGATCCCTGAGCTGCTATGGCCCCGGCTGCCATAGTCCGGCCAACAAGGTAGGCCAGGCTCTCTCGTGTGCCCCTAGGATAGGGGCCATATCCATGGTGCTGAGGAGCAGACAGATTGCAGGCCTCACCTCCACTGCACCTTGCCAGGCAAGGCCCACTGGCCTGGGCCTCCATCGCAGCCATGCTACCCACTACCTGAGCACTCCAGCTAGTCACAGCCCTCATTTCTCTGGGATGAAGCTCCCAGAAGTAACCAACAGGCCCTCTGCCCTGCCGTAGCCTGTGCCCCTGCTGCCCTCAGGCTGGAGAGGGAGCAAAAAGCCCAATAGCGGTCATGGGCCTCCAGCCTGCTATAGCTGACATATGGAAAGGCAGCCCAGACTGTTTTCCACGAGTCCCTGGCCCTGCTGCTCACTGGGCAGGGTGCCTCCTGGCTTGGGCCCCCAGCACAGCTCCTGCCTGATCAGTTGGTGGTGGCTCTGTGTTTCTCTGGGATGGAGGTCCCAGAAACAACTGACAGGCCTCTGCCACTGCTGCCACCACAGTACCTGCCCTTGCTTCCCCCAGGCTAGGGAGGGAACAAAGGGCCTGATTACTTTGTCAGCATCCTACAGAGAGGAGGCCAGACTGTCTTCCGGGTTGAGTTGCCTGACCTCCCTGCTCTTCAGGCAGGGCCCCCAGCTTGGGCCCAGCAGCACAGCTGCCCCAACCCTGGCTGATAACAATTGGCTGTGGTTTTGCATTTGTCTGGGGTAGAGTCCCCAGAGGCAACTGATAGGCCCTCTGCCATTGCCACTGTCCAGGTCTCCACTCCTGCTGTCCCTAAGCTGAGGAGGGAACAAAAAGCCTGAGCTTGCACTGGGGCTGCAGTGTGGCAGCTTGGAAGTGCCAAGGCCAGATCTGTAGCAGGCACTAGAGCAGGAGAGGAGCCCACACTCTCAGAGTACTGAGAGTGCTGAGTTACATGAACCTGTGGGCTACCACAGCAGTGGGCATGCTTCCCTATGCAGGGCCAGCTGGCTGGAAAAGGGATGGCCTATCTCCCTACCTCAGCCTCTGCCTGAGGGAGTGCACCTGACAAAAGAAACACAGGCACAGTGCCATTGGTTGGAAGGGGCTCCCCCAGGGCCCAGGAGCGGTCCTGATGAGGTGGTCACCTCTCTTCCCACCGCACCGCAGAGCACAGCCAGAAACACCAGGAAATCCAAAGGAGCAAAGTGGCTAAGATCTATCTACCGACCATTACTCCTAAGCGCCATCTACTGGAATTCAGTAGATGTAGCAAACTACAAAAATAGTTTGCTAATATACCTTCCTGTAAAACCAAGGTAAGAATTCAACCACAAATGCACAGAGCCTTGGCCCTCGGAAAACATGAATAAATTCAGCCAACTGACTGTGCTCAACTTACACCACAGTTAAAAGAATACCAACCCTCAGATGAGAAAGAATCAGCACAAGAACTCTGGCAATTCAAAGAGCCAGAGTGTCCCCTTACCTCCAAATGAGTCCACTAGCTCCCTAGCAGTGGTTCTTAACCAGTTGGAAATGGCTGAAATGACAGATGTAGAATACAGGATCTGGATGCCAAGGAGGCTCATCAATATTCAGAAGAAAGCTGAAAACTAATCCAAGGATTCCAGTAAAGTGATCCAAGAGCCGAAAGATGAAATAGCCATTTTAAGAAAGAACCAAACTGAACTTCCATAGCTGAAAAATTCACTATAAGAATTTTATAATACAATTGGAAGTATTAACAGCAGAACAGACCAAGCTGAGGAAAGAATCTCAGTGCTCTTCTAACCAACTCAGACAAAAATAAATAAAAAAAGAATTTAAAAAAATGAGCAAAACTTCTGAGAAATAGCGGATTATGTAAAGAGACCAAATCTATGACTCATTGGCATTCCTGAGAGAAAAGAAGAGAGAATAAACAACTTGGAAAATATATTTGAGGATACAGTTTATGTAACTTTCTCTAATCTTGTTAGAAAGGTTGACAGGCAAATCCAGGAAATACAGAGAACCCAAGATAGATACTATATAAGATGGTCATCTTCAAGGCACATAGTCATCAGATTCACCAAGGTCAATGGAAAAGGAAAAAATCTTAAAAGAAGCAGAAGAGAAGAGCCAGGTTATGTACATGGGGAAGCCCATCAGGCTAGCAGCAGACTTTTCAGCAGAAACCTTACAAGCCAGAAGAGATTGGGGAATCTGCTTTCAGTCTCCTTAAAGAAAATAAATTCCAATGAAGAATTTCATATCCCACCAAAAAGCTTCATAAGTGATGAAGAAATAAAATGCTCAGAGAAACAAACACTGAGGGAATTCATTTCAACTAGACCAGCCTTATAAGAGATCCTTTAGAAAGTGCTAAATGTGGAATTGAAAGAACCTGCTACCACAAAAACACATTTAAGCACATAGCTCATAGGCAACACAGAGCAACCACACAAACAAGTCGATAAAACAACCAGCTAACAACATGATGACAGGATGAAAATCACATGTCAGTACTAACCCTGAATGTAAATGGGCTAAACTCCCCACTTAAAAGGCAAAAAGTGACAGGCTGGATCAAAAGACAAGACTCAATCATCTGCTGTCTTCAAGAAACCCACCTCACTCCTAATGACATCCACAGGGTGAAAGTAAAGGGATGAAGAAAGACCTATCATGCAAATGGAAAACAAAAAAGAGCAGGAGTCACTATTCTTAGGTTAGATGAAACATTTTTAACCAATAAAAATTAAGGACAGAAGGGCATTATAGAATGTTAAAGGACACAGTCCAATCAGAAGACCTAGCCTAAATATGTACACACCCAATACTGGAGCACCCAAATTCATAAAACAAGTTTTTCTCGGCCTACAAAAAGATTTAGACAACCACACAATAATAGCAGAAGACTTCAACACCCCACGGACAGCAATAGACAGATCACTGAGGTAGAAAACTAACAAACTCTGTACTTACACTTGACAGTTGACCAATTGGACTTGATAGGCATCTACAGAACACTTTATCCAATAAACACAGAAGATAACATTCTCGTGCACACAGAACATATTCTAAGATCAACCACGTTTGGCCATAAAGCAAGCCTCATTAAATTCAAAAAGTTTGATTTCACACCAACAACACACTCTGACCACAGTGCGACAAAAATAGAAATCAGTATCAAGAAGATCTTTCAAAAATACATAAATACATGGAAATTAAATAGTTTGCTCCTGAATAACTCCTGGGGTGAACATTTAAATTAAGGCAGAAATAAAAAAATTCTTTCAAATTAATGAAAGTAGGGACACAACATATCAGAATCTCTGGGATACAGCTAAAGCAGTGTTAAGAGGAAAGTTTATAGCACTAAATGCCTTCATCAAGAAGTTAGAAATATCTCAAATTAACATCCCTACTTTGCACTTAAGGGAACTAGAAAAAAAAAAACAAATGAACCCCAAAGCTGGCAGAAGAGAAATTAGAGAACCACTAAATGAAGTGCTTTTTGAGGTGCTGTTTTGTTTTTGAGTCTAGATGCAAAAATCTACACAAAAGATCAATGAAACCAATAATTAGTTTTTCAAAAAATAAACAAGATTGATAGGCTGATAGCTAAACAAAGAAATAAACAGCCAAATAAGTACAATCATAAATAAGAAATATGACATTACAATCAATCCCACAGAAATACAAAAGATCCTCAGAGAACAGTATAAACAACTCTATGCACACAGATTAGATCATCTAGAGGAAATGGATAGGCCAGGCATGGTGGCTCACGCCTGTAATCCTAGCACTTTGGGAGGCCTAGGTGGGTGGATCACGAGGCCAGGGGTTCAAGACCCGCCTGGCCAACATAGTGAAACCCCGTCTCTACTAAAAATACGAAAAATTAGCTGGGCGTGGTGGCGGGCGCCTGTAATACCAGCTACTCAGGAGGCTGAGGCAGAATCACTTGTACCCAGGAGGCAAAGGTTGCAGTGAGCTGAGATCGCGCCACTGCACTCCAGCCTGGGCGACAGTGCGAGACTCCATCTCGAAAAAAAAAAAAAGTAAATGGATAAATTCCTGGAAACATAAAATCTCCCAAGATTGAATCAGAAAGAGATTGAAACCTTGAATAGACAAATATTGATTTCTGAAATCAAATCATTAATAAAAAATCTACCAACAAGGAAAAGCCCTGGACCAGATGGAGCCACAGCTGAATTCTACCAGATATACAAAGAACTGGTACTGGTTCTAGTGAAACTATTCCAAAGAATTGAGGATGAGGGGCGCCTCCCTAACTCATTCTGTGAAGCCATCATCAGCCTAATACCAAAATCTGGCAGAGACACACACAAAAAGAAAACTTCAGGCCAATTACTCTGATGAACATAGACACAAAAATTCTATATAAAATACTAGGAAACAGAATCCAGCAGCACATCAATAAGTTAATACACCACAATCAAGAAGGCTTCAGTCCAAGGATGCAAGGCTGGTTCAACATACGCAAATCAATAAATGTGATTCACCACATAAACAGAACTAAAAGCAAAAACCATATGATCATCTCGGTAGATGCAGAAACAGCTTTTGATAAAATCCAACATTCCTTCACATTAAACACCTCAACAGATTAGGTATCAAAGGAACATACCTCAAAATAATAAGAACCATCTATGACAAACCCACAGCCACCAAACTACTGCATGGGCAAAAGCTGGAACCAATCCCATGAGACATGGAACAAGGCAATCATGCCCTCTCTCCCCAATCCTATTCGAATAGCATAGTACTGGAAGTCCTACCCAGAGCACTCAGGCAGGAGAAAGAAAGAAAGGCATCCAAATAGGAAAAAGAAAAAGTCTAACTATCTCTCTTTGCTGATGATATGATTCTATGTCCAGAAAACCCTGAAGACTCTGCCAAAAGGCTACTAGAACTGATAAACAACTTTAGCAGAGTTTCAGGATAAAAAATCAATGTACAAAAACAGCATTTCTGTACACCAATAACGTCCAGGTTGAAAGTCAAATCAAGAACAGAATCCCATTTACAATAGCCGTAAAGAAAATGTAATACCTAGGAGTACAGCTAACAAAGGATGTGAAGGATCTCTACAAGAACCACAAAACACTGCTGAAAGAAATCAGAGATAACACAATTAAATAGAAAAACATTCCATGCTCATGGATTGGAAGAATCAGTATCATTCAAATGGCCATACTGCCCAAAGCAGTTTACAGATTCAGTGCTATTTCTATCAAACTACCAATGCCATTCTTCACAGAATTAGAAAAATGTATTCTAAAATTCATATGAAACCAAAAGAGAGCCTGAATAGCCAAAGCAAATCTGAGCAAAAAGGGCAAAGCCAGAGGCTTCAAACTAAAATGCTATAGTAGCCAAAACAGCATGGTGCTGGTACAAAAGCAGACACACAGACCAATGGAACAGAATAGAAAACCCAGAATAAAGCCTTACACTTACAACCATATGATCTTTGACAAGGCTGACAAAAACAAGCAATGGGGGAAGGACTCCCTATTCAATAAATGGTGCTGGAGTAACTGGCTAGCTATATGCAGAATAATGATACTGACCCATACCTTTCATCATATACAAAAATTAACTGGAGATAGATTAAAGATTTAAATTTAAGACCCCAAATGATAAAAATCCTAGAAGAAAACCTCAAAAATACCCTTCTTGACATTGGCCTTGGCAAAGAATTTTTAACTAAGTCCCCAAAAACAACTGCAATAAAAACAAAGATTGACAAGTGGGACCTAAAAAAACTTAAAGAGTTTCTGCACAGCAAGAGCAATGATTGACAGAGTAAACAGACAACCTACGGAACAGGAGAAAACATTTGCAAACTATGCATCAAACAAAGGTCTAATATCCAGAATCTATAAGGAACTTACAGAAAATCAACACGCAGAAACCAAATAACCCCATTAAAAAATGGGGAAAGTACCTGAACACATACTTCCCAAAAGAAGACATGCAAGTGACCAATGAACATATGAAAAAATGCTTCACATCACTAATCGTCAGAGAAGTGCAAATCAAAACCACAATGAGATACCCTCTCACGCTAGTCAGAATGGCTATTAATAAAAAGTCAAAAACGACAGATGCTGGCAAGGCTGCAGAGAAAAGGGAATGTTTATACACTGTTGGTGGGCATGTAAATTAGTTCAGCCACTGTGGAAAGCAGTCTGGAGATTTCTCAAAGAACTTAAAACAGAGCTACTATTTGACCCAGTAATCCCATTATTGGGTATATGCCCAATGGAAAAAAGATCATTCTACCAAAAGACACGCACAATGATATGTTCATTGCTGTGCTATTTACAATAGCAAAGATATGGGAGCTGTGCTATTCACAATAGCAAAGATAAGGAATCAACCTAGGTGCCCATCAGTGGTGGGCTGGATAGAGAAGATGGTACATACAAACGATGGAATTCTATGCAGCCATTAAAATGTGTGAAATCATGTCTTTTGCAGCAACATAGATGGAGCTGGAGGCCATTATCCTAAGCAAATTAATAAAGGGACAGAAAACCAAATACCACATGTTCTCACTTATGAGAGCTAAACAACAGGTACTCTTGGACATAAAGATGTGAACAACAGACATTGTGGACTACTAGAGGGGGATGGAGGGAGAGGGGTGCAGGTTGAAAAACTACCTATTGGGTACTATGCTTACTACCAGGGTGCAATATACTGATGTGACAAACTTGCACACATACCCCCATATTTAAAATTAAAGTTAGTTTTAAAACATGAGTATCATTCTGATATGTTTCTTAAGTTGTTCAAATAATCATTCATTTTGCATTCTGAGAAAGCAATACCCAAAGAGGTCTTAAACAAGTTTTCTTCGAATAAGCAAAAGCAGAATAGTATAACAACTCATAATTTCCAGAAATTTTGGTGGGTCTTGGAGGTTTGGGGAAGAGATACGTTAATGGTAACCTCCTTATTTCAAAAAGTGAAATTCTTAAAATAAAAAAGGGAGTTTCCTTCCTTCCTGTATTGCTAGTATTGAAAAAGACAGATCTTACTCTTCCCTGAGCCAGCTAAGTATTTTCCTCCCTATTCACCTAAACCCAGGACATAATCTGCCCTCTGTAGATTACTGCTGTGTGAATTTTAAATGAAATAGTCCTATGTTGTGCCTATACATGTTTCTGTAATATGGATACATGTATCCATATTACATGTAATATTAATATTACATGTATAATATTAATAATCATAACATGAAGGGAATTTGAAAGCATGTTGTATGATCTTTTCTTCAAAGGGGGAACCAGATTAGCGGTAGTAAAAAACAAAAGCCTTTAGTTGGGCTGCTGCACAGGCAGTTGGAACCTTTTTTGGAATATTTAGAGGAGAAAAAATCACCTGCAGCTAGGCTGCTCACCAGCCTCATGGAGCTCTTCGCTCCTGGCAGGTTGCTGCCTTCCATGCCCACCATGGCTCGGGGCTCTACTCTCATCTGCGCCACTCTGGTACCCGCAGCTCTTATATAAAGTATTCTATTTCCACTCAAAAATAAAAAAGCTCCTATGGTAAACTCCAGACATTGAGCTGCTGATGTGGGTGGTCCGAGTGGTTAGTGTGTTGGTTACAAAGTTGTTATGCTGGAGTGGTTTGTCTTGAACTCTCAAACCCTATATTTTCATGAACTGCTTCTTTTTTTAGTGCTTTCTGTAGAGTGCAAGGTTTTTCAGGAATAGTATATCGTGTTTTAGCAGTTACCCTTGTCTTATTAGTTGCTACCTTTCATTTCCTGATGAATTCATCTTCGTTTAGATTGTTGAGAGCCTTACCAATAAAAGGAAAATCATTCGAATAAGAATAATTTCTATGAAGCCAAAATATAACATTTTTCAAGGACAATCATAGCCTGAAGATACAGTGGCAATGAAGGTACTTTGAATAAAGTAACACCCACGGGCTGGGCATGGTGGTTCATGCCTGTAACCCCAACACTTTGGGAGGCTGAGGCAGGCAGATTGCTTGAGTTCAGGAATTCGAGACCAACCTGGGCAACATGTCAAAACTTCATCTCTAAAAATACAAAAAAGTTAGCCAGGTGTGGTGGCGTGTGCCTATAGTCCCAGCTACTCGGGAGGCTGGAGGTGGGAGAATCACCTCAGCCTGGGAGGTCGAGGCTGCAGTGAACCAAGATCAGACCACTGCACTCCAGTCTCGACAACCAGAGTGAGACCCTGTCTCAAAAATAAAAAATAAAAATAAAAAATTTGTTTTAAAAAACTAGCACCCAGCACCAAAGAGGAAATAATAATGATTTCCCATAGACATAAGGCTAACCAGTGTTTATAATGAAAAGATTACCTCCCTTCAGAGTTCCCCCAGGCTTAGGTGAAGTTGGTTGTGAGCAGGAGTAGCGGATTTCAAGATAATACACCTAGATTACTCTAAGAACAAATATTTCTTCTGATTCACTTACAATTTTATGCAAAAGCAGAAGTTACTGAAGATTATTTATCCTCGATATTTACCACGATCTTCTTACCCCAACCCCCATGTCTGTGTGTAATTAAAGGAAGCTTGTTAAGTAAGCTACCCATTTAGTGCTTGGAATGAGAGAAGAGCGTGCGTTGGGAATTGGGGGACTGCTCGTGTGAAACATTTCTCTCTTCTGGATTTAAAACTTAGTCTTTGCTGCCAATCTGTTAACAGTTTGTAAATGAAGTAGAAGAAAAAAATATAAATTAGCTTTCTAATAAATCTGAAATTACATATGTGAAACAAAGCAGGGAATAAATACTTGACCAAAAGTATGTAAGTAAGTGGGTGTTGGGGAATCACAATTTTTAAATACCTCAATTATTTTGATATGAAAGTTCTATTTCAAAGTTCTTCAAAATGATGCCTAATGTTCCTGCATACTGTGTTCCAAATTTATATAAATACAAGATGGAAACTATGAAGCATATGCCTTCAAAAAAGAAAAAAAAAACCTGACATTTTATCTATATCTATTTAATAGATTTATCAAGAACATATGTAAACGTATATGTAAACATGTTTTATATATATGTAAACATATATAAATCTATATTTATATATATGTAAACATACATAAATCTATATTTATATATATGTAAACATATATAAATCTAGATATATCATCAAGGAAGATTTAGAACATATAAGTATGTGGCAGGGGTTGGAAACAACATAATTCTTTCCCGGAAGGGGAACTATACTTCATCAGATACCAGCCACAACGTAACTGTAAGTCATTTCTAATAAAAAAAAAAAAAATCTACTGCAAATTCTGGTGGGTAAATTTTCCATGTCTTTCGTTTATGTGGATTATCCAATTCATTTCTTTGTGGTTTAAGCCTAAGAATAGAAAAAAAAATTATTGCCTTTTTATATTGGGGCTAACTGAAAAGCCATGCGGTTGGGTACCCTTGTTAGAGCTTGAAGAAACAAAAAAAGAACCTTACCATGAATAGAACCTCAGCCCCTTTTTTTGTGTCTCAGTTGGCTCCAGCAACACATCACTAACTCATACTGATTCTTTTTTTTTTTTTTTTTTGAGACCGAGTGTTGCTCTCTTGCCAGGCTGGAGTGCAGTGATCTCGGCTCACTGCAACCTCCGACTCCCTGGTTCAAGCAATTCTCCTGCCTCAGCCTCCTGAGTAGCTGGGATTACAGGCACTCGCCACCACGCCCGGCTAATTTTTGTATTTTTAGCAGAGACGGGATTTCACCATGTTGGCCAGGATGGTTTCCATCTCCTGACCTCATGATCTGCCTGCCTCAGCCTCCCAAAGTGCTGGGATTACAGGCGTGAGCCACCATGCCCAGCCACTGATTTTTTTTTTTTTTTTTTTTTTGAGATGGAGCCTTGCTCTGTCGCCCAGGCTGGAGTGCAGTGGCACGATCTCGGCTCACTGCAAGCTCCACCTCCCAGGTTCACGCCATTCTCCTGCCTCAGCTTCCCGAGTAGCTGGGACTACAGGCGCCCGCCACCACGCCCGGCTAATTTTTGTATTTGTATTTTTAGTAGAAACTGGGTTTCAGCGTGTTAGCCAGGATGGTCTCGATCTCCTGACCTCGTGATCCGCCCGCCTCGGCCTCCCAAAGTGCTGGGATTACAGGTGTGAGCCACTGCGTTCAGCTGCCCAGCCGCTGATTCTTTTAACACTGCTTTTTATGGAATTAATGACATTCAGGTTTAATAAAATATCTAAATTTCAGAAATCAGTCAGGCTAGGTATGAATGAAAACCCAGTAATAAAATACTATATCCCTTTAAATTTATGTGTGAGGTTGCAATTTTTTGAATTTTTACGATCAGACCTTGGAGAGGACCTTGAGCAGTAGCATATAACTCCCACATGCTTAGCGTTCCAATAATGGAACACTAGGCATAAATTTATTAATCCATTTATGCCTAATGTTCTAAATGATAGAAGTTGGCATTTTTGGCTAAACAACAATCTCATAACAAAAACAGCTATACCAAGTAGTATATAAATTTAAATGTTACAGAAATCTTTAGAAATTTATATACAACTGAGAATAAAAGTGATCTAACTTACTGCTTCTTCAAAATGAATATGGTATTTTAAAGGAAAAAACTGTATCCTTTAGCAAGAACCACTTTTGAGGAACAGCATCAAATGAAGCTCCACCCAGCTCTCACTATTTGAGGGACTTTGCTCATGTTAGAAGAAAAAGCTTATTGTTTTTATGCATCCAAGAAAAAAAATTGTAAAAATTTCCATCAAATCCAAAGTTCACTCTATCAAAATCCATTAAATGTATATGCATTACAAGTGTGTAGACCACAGGTTTAATTTACCGTTGCCTTGCTGGACTTAAGGAGTTATTAGATCGAGTGCACATCTGAAGAAAAGATTAGGACTGGATGTAACAATAACTATCAATTCATGCTACATATAATCATAGCCACTTCTCCAACTCTCACCTAAATCATTTAAAAAATATTTTCTCCTTTTGTATTGAAGAGTATGGTTGATTAGAAAAAGTCTCAATTTTTCACCACCACAGAACAAATGCTACTTATAGTGGAGAACTTCTAGATTGAAAAATGAGTTTCCAAATATGGCAGAAGTTTTTTTGGAACAATAATCTTCAAATCCAATTAATAATTTTTCAGAAAGTTTTCCCCCATTCAGTTATTAGAAAGCCACATTTAAATGGGAAGCTATTACTTAATGGTATTTTTTAGCTGTACTCCTTCATACTTACTGTGTCTTACAACTTCTCGTAGATATAAGTGTGTCAGTCAGCTTTTCAGCTAGCTGAAGCCTCCTTAGGTCCTGCCTTATTTTAGCACAAACTTTGGTGGTGGTTTGTCATTGGTAAATCAGTGCCTACTGAGGACCTGACATATTGAAGGTACTGAACAGACTCATACTGAACTTCTCTGGGAAGAATTTACTACCACACTTAAGATCTGGTTATAATACTTTTGAACTCATAACACAGTCCTATGGCATGGACCTTGAGGATACTGCAACAGTGGGTCTCAAGAACAACTGTGTTTTTAAAATAACCAAATTAAGAGGAGTATGGCAATGGTCAATGGTGGCTCGAGGATTTTTTGCTTTCTATAAAGTTCATGACAACCAGGAAAAGACTTGCCATTATATCTTATACACAGACACTGAAGATTAGGCTGTTCCTGTAGGTTTGTATTATATCCATATCTGTTATTTTGTATAAAAGGTATGTTAAACCAGAAGAAAAAAGGACAATTGTCATAGTATTTAGGAAGATCCTAAAAAGAAAAAAAAATTTCAAAATAAAACTGATACCAAGAACTAATCATTCCAAAGAAATTAAAGTTCATTCCTTTATTCCTTTATATATTTATCAAACAATTATAACCATTAAATACATAGCACTCTGCGGTCTATAACAATAAACTCAAGACACAAAGGAGGAGGCTTAAGAAAATACTATTGCATTCTCTTGCTGTTTCTATCAAAATTTTCAAGGAATAGTATTTTTTCCATGCTAGATATTTAATTTAAATGCTGATATTTGAATCTGGTTTAGATAGTGCTAAACAGAATCTACTAAGGACCTATGCCTATATATACCTAAGTATATTATTGTGAATTCTTACAATTTTTTTGTTGCCTCAGCATCCCTTTTAAATATAAATTGGACTTTGTGATATCAAAAGTGGGGTTCAGTCACCCTCAGCAGTTTCCAGTTCACCTCCTCCCAGTTTCTCAGTGTGACTGATCCTGGTATCTACCTTATTCAGCCTTCTCCTGGGGACCACTTCATCATGGGACAGCTAGATATAACCTACTTGACTCACCCCACAGACCCCCATACTCCGCATGAACCATGTGGATATATCAGTGACCACCTCTCAGTCACAGCAGAGACTCACGGCTGCTTGCATTAAACCAAAGTGGACCTCCCTGTAGGAAACCTGCTCACATAGCACCTTACATCCCAATAAAGGCTTCCACTCCCAGGTCCCTCCCTCTCTCTCGCTATTGCTCCCCAACCATCAGTCAAGCACAGGTCTTCTTGATGGCTCTCCCTTCCAGTTAGCCCTGCAAAGTGTGCTGCCCTCTTCTCTCTGGAATTAATAAAAAAACTGCTTCGGTTATTTCATGTGTTGTACTGTGCTGCCTTCTCTGTGTTTCACCCAACTGAGTCACCCAAACCTAACTCTTTCCAGTCGGTGCTTCCAGCTACTTGGGAGGCTGAAGTGGGAGGATTGCTTGAGCCCAGGAGGTTGAAGCTGCAGTTAGCTATGATCACGCCACTGCACTCCAGCCTGGATGATAGAGTGAGACCCTGTCTCAATTTTTTTTTTTTTTTTTTGACTGGGTCTCGCTCTTGTCGCCCAGGCTGGAGTGCAGTGGTGCAATCTCGGCTCACTGCAACCTCTGCCTCTCGGGTGCAAGCGATTCTCCTGCCTCTGCCTCCCGAGTAGCTGGGATTACAGGTGCTTGCCACCACACCCAGCTAATTTTGTACCTTTAGTAGAGATGGGGTTTCTCCATGTTGGTCAGCCTGGTCTTGAACCCCCGACCTCATGTGATCCACCCACCTCAGCCTCCCAAAGTGCTGGGATTATAGGCATGATTAATTTTTTAATTTTAAAAAAAGATGCAAACAAAATGTAATCATTGCTATGCAGTAAAACATAACTTTGGTTTTTTTAGCATCTTGGCTTTTATTTTTTGTGTTTATTTTGTATTTTTTGTATTTGATAACTAATATATGTAAATTTAGAAAAAATTAGAAAATTTACAATTTAGAAAAAACAAATGAACAAAAATTATTCAAATTACATATGTTCTTTTAAAAAAATTTGTTATAAATCTGATTTATTGTTTTTCTCACCCTCCCTCTGTGCGATGACATCTATCGTCTCCCTTGTTGGGAAGTGTAGTAAAGCAAATCTTAAATAAAATCATTCAAAAGACCAGACAAGAACAATGGCAGAGGCTGTTTCTTGATTACTCACCAAAGAGAAAAATTGCACTTTCACATCATCATACAGAGGTGGACTGTTGAATACATCAATTATTGCTCTATTTCAGTATCATGAAATACCTGTGAATGAACACATGGAATTTAGAACTATAAACCTAACTAATGATAACAATGAAGTTCCTTTTCACTTATCATGACTTCCAATATTTATCAAGTACTTTTGGTCTCACAGCCCAATCACTACATGTATAAATAATTATTAATAACCTTTTCTATTTGCAATACTGTTGTTTGTATGTATGTGTGCGTGTGTGTGTTTTTGAGACAGAGTCTCACTGTCACCCAGGCTGAAGTGCAGGGGCATGATCTCAGCTCCCTGCAACCTCTGCCTCCCAGGTTGTAGTGATTCCTGTGCCTCAGCCTCCTGAGTAGCTGGGACTATAGGCACATGCCACCACACCCGGCTACTTTTTGTATTTTTAGTAGACATGGGGTTTCACTATACTGGCCAGGCTGGTCTCGAACTCCTGGCCTCAAGTGATTTGCCCACCTGGGCCTCCCAAAGTGTTGAAATTACAGGTGTGAGCCACAGCACCGGTCCTGTTGTTCACGTTTTTTAAAGGCCAACATGTTTGAGGGTTATCATGAGGCACTTTTCTTTTCTTTCTTTTTTTTTTTTTTTTTTTTTTGAGATGGAGTCTCACTCTATCACCATGCTGAAGTGCAGTGGTGGGATCTCGGCTCACTGCAACCTCCGCCTCCTGGGTTCAAACCATTCTCCTGCCTCCGCCTCCCGAGTAGCTGGGACTACAGGTGTGCACCACCACACCCAACTAATTTTTGTATTTTTAGTAGAGACCAGGTTTCACCATGTTGGCCAGCACGGTCTTGATCTCTTGACCTTGTGATCTGCCCGTCTTGGCCTCCCAAAATGCTGGGATTAGAGGCATAAGCCACCATGCTCGGCCATGAGGCACTTTAAAAAAATGCCTCACTTTTAAAAAGTATTGAATTTTCTATTAGACTTTAATCAATTAAATATTATTATTTAATGTGTGTCATTTGATTTTCATGCATTAGGGCCTCTTTTGAGAATACATTAAGAAGCTCAATTTTAAAGCTAGCATTGACATTCAAAAAGCAATGTGTAACTCACCAAGGTTTTTTATTTTCTAAGTTTAAAAAATAACAACAGGGGCCTGTAACACTTGGGCAGTGGGCCCACCTGCTCCTCCCAAGGGAGGGGGAGAGTGGGGTTCCTCTGCTCATCATGTTTTATCAGAACTCTCGTGTTTCTCAATGGGATCTTTGGACTTGACCATTGCAGCCTGCTGGATGAAGTGACCAAAAATAGGTCAAGTTTTGGAATGAATGACTTTGAAGCTATACGATTTCTTTGACTCACTCTCCTATAAATAATGGCACCCACAATAAGAAAGGTCTAGGTCCTGTGAAAAACACAAAAGGAGGTACAGACTCAGTCGGTCCCTTCAGGGAGCTGTACACATAAGAAACAAAGGTAGAATGGTATATAACTCAATCTGTATAATGAAGACTGGGTGTGCTGTTATGCACTGTTGGGGGCTAGTTAACAGGAGGTGCAGAATGCAAAAATTTCATTGAGGAGGTAAAAATTGAATTGGACATGAAACAGTTTAGATAAAGGAAGAAGGGCTCTGAAAATAGAATCTAGTTCATACAGAGGGAAAAAGACCAGCAATAATGCAAAGTAGAAATTAGAAAAATAGGCCGGGCATGGTGGCTCATGCCTGTAATCCCAACAGTTTGGGAGGCCAAGATGGGCAGATCACCTGTGGTTGGCAGTTCGAGATCAGCCTGACCAACATGGAGAAACCCCATCTCTACTAAAAATACAAAAATTAGCCGGGTGTGGTGGCGCATGCCTGTAATCCCAGCTACTTGGGAGGCTGAGGCAGGAGAATCACTTGAACCCGGGAGGCGAAGGTTGCAGTGAGCCGAGGTCGCACCATTGTACTCCAGCCTGGGCAACAAGAGTGAAACTTCATCTCAAAAAAAGAAAAAAAAGAAAGAAAAAAAGAAATTAGAAAAGCAGCAACAAAGAAGGTCAGGCAGTGTGGCTCAAGCCTATAATCTCGGCAGGTTGCGAAGCTGAGGTGTAAAGGTTGCTTGAGCCCAGGAGTTTGAGACCAGCCTGGGCAACATAGCAAGATCCAGTCTCTACAAAAAATAAAAAAAATTGCGGGATTGCTTGAGCTCAGGAGGTCAAGGCTGCAGTAAGCCATGATCACATGACTGTGCTACAGCCTGCGTGACAGAATGAGACCCTGACTCAAGAAAAGAAAAAGGAGGGTGGGAGGAGCCAAGATGGCCGAATAGGAACAGCTCCCGTCTACAGCTCCCAGCCTGAGCGACGCAGAAGACGGATGATTTCTGCATTTCCATCTGAGGTACCGCGTTCATATCACTAGGGAGTGCCAGACAGTGGGTGCAGGTCAGTGGGTGCGCGCATCATGCGCGAGCCGAAGCAGGGCGAGGCATTGCCTCACTCGGGAAGCGCAAGGGGTCAGGGACTTCCCTTTCCTAATCAAAGAAAGGGGTGACAGACGGCACCTGGAGAATCGGGTCACTCCCACCCGAATACTGCGCTTTTCCAACGGGCTTAAAAAACGGCGCACTACGAGATTATATCCCGCACCTGGCTCAGAGGGTCCTACCCCACGGAATCTCGCTGATTGCTAGCACAGCAGTCTGAGATCAAACTGCAAGGCGGCAGCAAGGCTGCGGGAGGGGCGCCCACCATTGCCCAGGCTTGCTTAGGTAAACAAAGCAGCCGGGAAGCTCGAACTGGGTGGAGCCCACCACAGCTCAAGGAGGCCTGCCTGCTTCTGTAGGCTCCACCTCTGGGGGCAGGGCACAGACAAACAAAAAGACAGCAGTAACCTCTGCAGACTTAAATGTCCCTGTCTGACAGCTTTGAAGAGAGCAGTGGTTCTCCCAGTACGCAGCTGGAGATCTGAGAACGGGCAGACTCCCTCCTCAAGTGGGTCCCTGACCCCTGACCCCCGAGCAGCCTAACTGGGAGGCACCCTCCAGCAGGGGCACACTGACACCTCACACTGCAGGGTACTCCAACAGACCTGCAGCTGAGGGTCCTGTCTGTTAGAAGGAAAACTAACAAACAGAAAGGACATCCACACCAAAAACCCATCTGTACATCACCATCATCAAAGACCAAAAGTAGATAAAACCACAAAGATGGGGAAAAAGAGAACAGAAAAACTGGAAACTCTAAAACGCAGAGTGCCTCTCCTCCTCCAAAGGAACGCAGCTCCTCACCAGCAACGGAAGAAAGCTGGACGGAGAATGACTTTGACGAGCTGAGAGAAGGCTTCAGACGATCAAATTACTCTGAGCTACGGGAGGACATTCAAACCAAAGGCAAAGAAGTTGAAAACTTTGAAAAAAATTTAGAAGAATGTATAACTAGAATAACCAATACAGAGAAGTGCTTAAAGGAGCTGATGGAGCTGAAAACCAAGGCTCGAGAACTACGTGAAGAATGCAGAAGCCTCAGGAGCTGATGCAATCAACTGGAAGAAAGGGTATCAGCAATGGAAGATGAAATGAATGAAATGAAGCAGGAAGGAAAGTTTAGAGAAAAAAGAATAAAAAGAAAGAAGCAAAGCCTCCAAGAAATATGGGACTATGTGAAAAGACCAAATCTACGTCTGATTGGTGTACCTGAAAGTGATGGGGAGAATGGAACCAACTTGGAAAACACTCTGCAGGATATTATCCAGGAGAATTTCCCCAATCTAGCAAGGCAGGCCAACGTTCAGATTCAGGAAATACAGAGAACGCCACAAAGATACTCCTCGAGAAGAGCAACCCCAAGACACATAATTGTCAGATTCACCAAAGTTGAAATGAAGGAAAAAATGTTAAGGGCAGCCAGAGAAAAAGGTCGGGTTACCCTCAAAGGGAAGCCCATCAGACTAACAGCGGATCTCTCGGCAGAAACCCTGCAAGCCAGAAGAGAGTGGGGGCCAATATTGAACATTCTTAAAGAAAAGAATTTTCAACCCAGAATTTCATATCCAGCCAAACTAAGCTTCATAAGTGAAGGAGAAATAAAATACTTTACAGACAAGCAAATGCTGACAGATTTTGTCACCACCAGGCCTGCCCTAAAAGAGCTCCTGAAGGAAGCGCTAAACATGGAAAGGAACAACCGGTACCAGCCGCTGCAAAATCATGCCAAAATATAAAGACCATCGAGACTAGGAAGAAACTGCATCAACTAACGAGCAAAATAACCAGCTAACATCATAATGACAGGATCAAATTCACACATACCACTATTAACTTTAAATGTAAATGGACTAAATGCTCCAATTAAAAGACACAGACTGGCAAATTGGATAAAGAGTCAAGACCCATCAGTGTGCTGTATTCAGGAAACCCATCTCACGTGCAGAGACACACATAGGCTCAAAATAAAAGGATGGAGGAAGATCTACCACGCAAATGGAAAACAAAAAAAGGCAGGGGTTGCAATCCTAGTCTCTGATAAAACAGACTTTAAACTCACAAAGATCAAAAGAGACAAAGAAGGTCATTACATAATGGTAAAGGGATCAATTCAACAAGAAGAGCTCACTATCCTAAATATATATGCACCCAATACAGGAGCATCCAGATTCATAAAGCAAGTCCTGAGTGACCTACAAAGAGACTTAGACTCCCACACATTAATAATGGGAGACTTTAACACCCCACTGTCAATATTAGATGGATCAACGAGACAGAAAGTCAACAAGGATACCCAGGAATTGAACTCAGCTCTGCACCAAGCAGACCTAATAGACATCTACAGAACTCTCCACCCCAAGTCAACAGAATATACATTTTTTTCAGCACCACACCACACCTATTCCAAAATTGACCACATACTTGGAAGTAAAGCTCTCCTCAGCAAATGTAAAAGAACAGACATTATAACAAACTATCTCTCAGACCACAGTGCAATCAAACTAGAACTCAGGATTAAGAATCTCACTCAAAACCGCTCAACTACATGGAAGCTGAACAACCTGCTCCTGAATGACTACTGGGTACATAACGAAATGAAGGCAGAAATAAAGATGTTCTTTGAAACCAACGAGAACAAAGACACAACATACCAGAATCTCTGGGACGCATTCAAAGCAGTGTGTACAGGGAAATTTATAGCACTAAATGCCCACAAGAGAAAGCAGGAAAGATCCAAAATTGACACCCTAACATCACAATTAAAAGAACTAGAAAAGCAAGAGCAAACACATTCAAAAGCTAGCAGAAGGCAAGAAATAACTAAAATCAGAGCAGAACTGAAGGAAATAGAGACACAAAAAACCCTTCAAAAAATTAATGAATCCAGGAGCTGGTTTTTTGAAAGGATCAACAAAATTGATAGACTGCTAGCAACACCAATAAAGAAAAAAATAGAGAAGAATCAAATAGACGCAATAAAAAATGATAAAGGGGATATCACCACCAATCCCACAGAAATACAAATTACCATCAGAGAATACTACAAACACATCTATGCAAATAAACTAGAAAATCTAGAAGAAATGGATAAATTCCTCGACACATACACTCTCCCAAGACTAAACCAGGAAGAAGTTGAATCTCTGAATAGACCAATAACAGGATCTGAAATTGTGGCAATAATCAATAGCTTACCAACCAAAAAGAGTCCAGGACCAGATGGATTCACAGCCGAATTCTACCAGAGGTACAAGGAGGAACTGGTACCATTCCTTCTGAACCTATTCCAATCAATAGAAAAAGAGGGAATCCTCCCTAACTCATTTTATGAGGCCAGCATCATTCTGATACCAAAGCCAGGCAGAGGCACAAACAAAAAAGAGAATTTTAGACCAATATCCTTGATGAATATTGATGCAAAAATCCTCAATAAAATACTGGCAAACCGAATCCAGCAGCACATCAAAAAGCTTATCCACCATGATCAAGTGGGCTTCATCCCTGGGATGCAAGGCTGGTTCAATATACTCAAATCAGTAAATGTAATCCAGCATATAAACAGAGCCAAAGACAAAAACCACATGATTATCTCAATAGATGCAGAAAAGGCCTTTGACAAAATTCAACAACCTTCATGCTAAAAACTCTCAATAAATTAGGTATTGATGGGACATATTTCAAAATAATAAGAGCTATCTGTGACAAACCCACAGCAAATATCATACTGAATGGGCAAAAACTGGAAGAATTCCCTTTGAAAACTGGCACAAGACAGGGATGCCCTCTCTCACCACTCCTATTCCACATAGTGTTGGAAGTTCTGGCCAGGGCAATTAGGCAGGAGAAGGAAATAAAGGGTATTCAATTAGGAAAAGAGGAAGTCAAATTGTCCCTGTTTGCAAATGACATGATTGTATATCTAGAAAACCCCATTGTCTCAGCCCAAAATCTCCTTAAGCTGATAAGCAACTTCAGCAAAGTCTCAGGATACAAAATCAATGTGCAAAAATCACAAGCATTCCTATACACCAACAACAGACAAACAGAGAGCCAAATCATGAGTGAACTCCCATTCACAATTGCTAGAAAGAGAATAAAATACCTAGGAATCCAACTTACAAGGGATGTGAAGGACCTCTTCAAGGAGATCTACAAACTGCTGCTCAAGGAAATAAAAGAGGATACAAACAAATGGAAGAACATTCCATGCTCCTGGGTAGGAAGAATCAGTATCGTGAAAATGGCCATACTGCCCAAGGTAATTTACAGATTCAATGCCATCCCCATCAAGCTACCAATGCCTTTCTTCACAGAATTGGAAAAAACTACTTTAAAGTTCATATGGAACCAAAAAAGAGCCCGCATCGCCAAGTCAATCCTAAGCCAAAAGAACAAAGCTGGAGGCATCACACTACCTGACTTCAAACTATACTACAAGGCTACAGTAACCAAAACAGCATGGTACTGGTACCAAAACAGAGATATAGATCAATGGAACAGAACAGAGCCCTCAGAAATAACGCCGCATATCTACAACTATCTGATCTTTGACAAACCTGAGAAAAATAAACAATGGGGAAAGGATTCCCTATTTAATAAATGGTGCTGGGAAAACTGGCTAGCCATATGTAGAAAGCTGAAACTGGATCCCTTCCTTACACCTTAAACAAAAATCAATTTGAGATGGATTAAAGACTTAAACGTTAGACCTAAAACCATAAAAACCCTAGAAGAAAACCTAGGCATTACCATTCAGGACATAGGCATGGGCAAGGACTTCATGTCTAAAACACCAAAAGCAATGGCAACAAAAGACAAAATTGACAAATGGGATCTAATTAAACTAAAGAGCTTCTGCACAGCAAAAGAAACTACCATCAGAGTGAAGAGGCAACCTACAAAATGGGAGAAAATTTTCACAACCTACTCATCTGACAAAGGGCTAATATCCAGAATCTACAATGAACTCAAACAAATTTACAAGAAAAAAACAACCCCATCAAAAAGTGGGCGAAGGACATGAACAGACACTTCTCAAAAGAAGACATTTATGCAGCCAAAAAACACATGAAAAAATGCTCACCATCACTGGCCATCAGAGAAATGCAAATCAAAACCACAATGAGATACCATCTCACACCAGTTAGAATGGCAATCATTAAAAAGTCAGGAAACAACAGGTGCTGGAGAGGATGTGGAGAAATAGGAACACTTTTACACTGTTGGTGGGACTGTAAACTAGTTCAATCATTGTGGAAGTCAGTGTGGCGATCCCTCAGGGATCTAGAACTAGAAATAGCATTTGACCCAGCCATCCCATTACTGGGTATATACCCAAAGGACTATAAATCATGCTGCTATAAAGACACATGCACATGTATGTTTATTGCGGCATTATTCACAATAGCAAAGACTTGGAACCAACCCAAATGTCCAACAATGATAGACTGGATTAAGAAAATGTGGCACATATACACCATGGAATACTATGCAGCCATAAAAATGATGAGTTCATGTCCTTTGTAGGGACATGGATGAAATTGGAAATCATCATTCTCAGTACACTATCACAAGAACAAAAAACCAAACACCGCATATTCTCACTCATAGGTGGGAATTTAACAATGAGATCACATGGACACAGGAAGGGGAACATCACACTCTTGGGACTGTTGTGGGGTGGGGGGTGGGGGGAGGGGGGAGTGATAGCATTGGGAGATATACCTAATGCTAGATGACAAGTTAGTGGGTGCAGCACACCAGCATGGCACATGTATACATATGTAACTAACTTGCACAATGTGCACATGTACCCTAAAACTTAAAGTATAATAATAAAAAGTAAATAAATAAATAAATAAATAAAAGAAAAAGTAAAGGAAGGAAAGAAAGAAATAACCAAGTAACTAACTAAATAAATTAGAGTTGTATTCCAAGAGCCAAAGGGGATGACCCAGTTTATTTGGAATGAAGTCTGTTGGTCAAGCTACTGATGGAAATAAGCTCAGGTACTACATTAGGGCTATTACATCTTAAGAGCTCAAAAGCCAAAGAAATAAGAGTGAAGTTGTTGAAGAATATGGTGGGGCATTTCCTATGTGACAGAGATGCCTGATAATTATCACATATAACACTTATTTAGTGATTTATAATTTACAAAGAAACTTTATATATATTATCTAATTTAATTCCCATAACACTTGAGATGTGATATTTATTTTACAGATAAAGGTGTTGAGCCAAAGGTGTTAACTGGCTCTGACCATGGGCACACAGTGTGTCTTCTGCTGCTCTACCTACAACTTTTCACAATGAGAGCAATATTTCAGGATGCATATTTCAGGATTCTATACATTGCATTATATAAGGAGAAAGAAAAGGTAAGGAGACCATTGTAGAAATCTAAGCATGAGCAAATGAGGTTCTGGACAGTTAGTGGCAGTGAGAACAGAAAGGAAGGAGAACACAGAAAAATTTCAAAGGAATAATCAACAGGGATTGATAACTAACTGGATTTAGGGAGCCAAGGCAAAGAGAATCAAAGCACAGGGCCTGAGTCGGAGAATGCCTGTGCCATTTGCAGAAGCAGAGAAAGCTCATTGATAATTCAGACTGGCTAATGCATTTGACTTGGAGTGGAAACTGTTCATGTTGTAGCTTCTGCATCTACAACTCAGTGGGTTCTCATAAACATCTGTCCAGTAAATGAACAAATAATAGTTTAAGAGGAATGGGTCATTCTTCAACCAAGAATAAAGCATTTGCTAAGAACAGAAAGCCAAGGGTCAGGCCTGGGTGAATGCCCTCAGTTGAGAGAGGCCAAAAAAAGAGGGGCGAGGGGCTATGCAGAGGGGGAAGGAATAGGGTTAGTAACAAGAGAATCTGAGACAAAGGCCTGGGTAGGAAAAGTTTATGGTTATTAGACCCATGAAGGAAGCTTTCTTATTGTTTCAGAAAAGGTATATAGTTTTAGGCATTTCTTCATTGCAGCAAAACATTGACTACCAGGTCCCTTTTGCTTTGGATAAAGAGATTCCTCCCCAGTTCATTCACTCTTGCATTATTCCTCATAGGGTCATCTCACAGAACGTCTGACTTAGAATCACTTGGGACATTGCTAAGTCTGTAGATTCCTGGCCCCCATTCCAGATTTCCCAAATCATACTTTGGGGGTACAACCTAAGCATGTAAATCTTTACAACCTCCTCAGTGGTTTTCATGCACACTAAAATTTTAGAATCAGTACTATATAATAAAAGATAAAATGAACAACAAGAGAATATGGCTAAAAATGACCAGATATGTAAATTAAAATCCTTAATACATTCCTGGGAACATGCTCAGCATTTGTGGAAAAGTGAAAGGCAAAGCAACACTGAACAGAAATAAATTCTGGAAAGGACCCTGAAAAAACTGTTTTGAACAAAGAGGTTAATTTATCTCTGGTTTGCATCCAAACCCAGTGACACCAAGTTGGATGGTAACCAGAAAGCGTTATGGACTCTCTATGGTGAGTGATCATTTAGGGAGGTGAACATTGCTGCTTTGACATTCAGCCTTAAAACAAACATCAGATTTTTTTCAATTCACATGTTTTCTCTTACCTAACAATTTATTAAGTAAGTACAGGAAAAGACAACCTTTTTCTCCATCACTATTTTGACTTTTAGATCATATCCATCGCCTGCTCCAACACCTAAATGAAATTTAAAAGTTAGCTTGGTTAGCACGAAGATCAAAATATCTCACCAATTAACATCACGGATGAAAAAGAGAAAAAGTTATCCAAGCTAACAATGTATCAGTAGTTACTTACTTGGTCTTGCATGGATTTTGTCTTTGAAAGACAAGGCTTCAAGCCCAGTTCTGTCTCCTAAGGCAGATTTTATAAGACTAGAGGGTAGAAAAAAAAATACATATAGTTCAGCTTTAAAGACTTAGAATACCATCACTTTATCTTTCCAGAAAAAATATTTAGGGAAGGTGGGCTGGGCATGGTGGCTCACGCCACGATAATCCCAGCACTTTGGGAGGTCAAAGTGGATGGATTAATTGAGGTCAGGAGTTTGAGACCAACCTGGTCAACATGGTGAAACCCCATCTCTACTAAAAATGCAAAAATTAGCTGGGCGTGGTGGCACGTGCCTGTAATCCCAGCTACTTAGGAGGCTGAAATAGGAGAATCGCTTGAACCCAGGAGGCGGAGGTTGCAGTGAACCAAGACCACACTACTGCACTCCAGCCTAAATGACAGAGCAAGAGTCTGTCTCAAAAAAAAAAAAAAGAAAAAAAAAAAGGAAAAATTTAGAGAAGGTGACTTGCAACCTTTTCTGCTAATATGTTGCTTTCTTCAGACTTATAATCACAATGACTCTTAATAATAAATACAGTAGTCTAAACTACTTTGGCCCTAGTTTAAGTCTAGTTCCTGATGCAATCTGTATAAAAATATGGGATAGTTATATCCAAAAATTCCCGTGGTGTTCAGCATATATTTACGGACAAAGGCTCTTTTGCCCCTTTTTTTCAATTCAAACGACTCACTTCCTTTAGCATTTCCTCAAAGACTTGGTTTCTCAGCCAATTAATTTTTTATTGCTTTTCTCTCAATTCTACATTAATTTTAATTCAATACGCACAAAATTAAAGGTAGAGAATTAAAACAAATATTTTAATAGCTAGTGTATTAATTATTCTTGATTGCTCATCTCGTATGCTGTTTGTTTTCTTTTCGTTTAATTTTGGAAAGGAACAATCGGTACCAGCCACTGCAAAAACATGCCAAACTGTAAAGACCATCCATGCTAGGAAGAAACTGCCACAACTAACGAGCAAAATAACCAGCTAACATCATAATGACAGGATCAAATTCACACATAACAATATTAACCTTAAATGTAAATGGGATAAATGCCCCAATTAAAAGACACAGATTGGCAAATTGGATAAAGAGTCAAGACCCATCAGCGTGCTGTATTCGGGAGACCCATCTCACATTCAGAGACACATATAGGCTCAAAATAAAGGGGTGGAGGAAGATCTACCAAGGAAATGGAAAACAAAAAAAAGCAGGGATTGCAATCCTAGTCTCTGACAAAACAGACTTTAAACTAACAAAGATCAGAAGAGACAAAGAAGGCCATTACATAATGGTAAAGGGATCAATTCAACAAGAAGAGCTAACTATCCTAAATATATATGCACCTAATACAGGAGCACCCAGATTCATAAAGCAAGTCCTTAGAGACCTACAAAGAGACTCAGACTCCCACACAATAATAATGGGAAACTTTAACACCCCACCGTCAATATTAGACAGATCAACGAGACAGAAGGTTAACAAGGATATCCAGGATTTGAACCCAGCTCTGCAGCAGCAGACCTAATAGACATCTACAGAACTCTCCACCCCAAATCAACAGAATATACATTCTTCTCAGCACCACATTGCACTTATTCCAAAATTGACCACATAGTTGGAAGTAAAGCACTCCTCAGCAAATGTAAAAGAACAGAAATCACAACAAACTGTCTCTCAGACCACAGTGCAATCAAATTAGAACTCAGGATTAACAAACTCACTCAAAACCGCACAACTACATGGACACTGAACAACCTGCTCCTGAATGACTACCGGGCACATAATGAAATGAAGGCAGAAATAAAGATGTTCTTTGAAACCAATGAGAACAAAGACACAATGTACCAGAATCTCTGGGACACATTTAAAGCAGTATGTAGAGGGAAATTTATAGCACTAAATGCCCACAAGAGAAAGCAGGAAAGATCTAAAATCGACACCCTAACATCACAATTAAAAGAACTAGAGAAGCAAGAGCAAACACATTCAAAAGCTAGCAGAAGGCAAGAAATAACTAAGATCAGAGCAAAACTGAGGGAGATAGAGACACAAAAAACCCTTCAAAAAATCAATGAATCCAGGAGCTGGTTTTTTGAAAAGAGCAACAAAATTGATAGACCACTAGCAAGACTAATAAAGAAGAAAAGAGAGGAGAATCACATAGATGCAATAAAAAAGGATAAAGGGGATATCACCACCGATCCCACAGAAATACAAACTACCATCATAGAATATTATAAACACCTCTATGCAAATAAACTAGAAAATCTAGAAGAAATGGATAAATTCCTGGACACATACACCCTCCCAAGACTAAACCAGGAAGAAGTTGAATCCCTGAATAGACCAATAACAGGCTCTGAAATTGAGGCAATAGTTAATAGGATACCAACCAAAAAAAGTCCAGGACCAGATGGATTCACAGCCGAATTCTCTAGAGGTACAAAGAAGAGCTGGTACCATTCCTTCTGAAACTATTCCAATCAACAGAAAAACAGGGAATCCTTCCTAACTCATTTTATGAGGCCAGCATCATTCTGATACCAAAGCCTGGCAGAGACACAACAAAAAAAGAGAATTTTAGACCAATATCCCTGATGAACATCAATGCAAAAATCCTCAATAAAATGCTGGCAAACCGAATCCAGCAGTACATCAGAAAGCTTACCCACCAAGATCAAGTTGGCTTCATCCCTGGGCTGCAAGGCTGATTCAACATACACAAATCAATAAACGTAATCCATCACATAAACAGAACAAAAGACAAAACCACACGATTATCTCAATAGATGCAGAAAAGGCCTTTGACAAAATTCAACAACACTTCATGCTAAAAATTCTCAATAAACTAGGTATTGATGGGACATATCTCAAAATAATAAGAGCTATTTATGACAAACCCACAGCCAGTATCATACTGAATGGGCAAAAACTGGAAGCATTCCCTTTGAAAACTGGCACAAGACAGGGATGCCCTCTCTCACCACTCCTATTCAACATAGTGTTGGAAGTTCTGGCCAGGGCAATCAGTAAAGAGAAAGAAATAAAGCGTATTCAATTAGGAAAAGAGGAAGTCAAACTGTCCCTGTTTGCAAATGACATGATTATATATTTAGAAAACCCCATTGTCTCAGCCCAAAATCTCCTTAAGCTGATAAGCAACTTCAGCAAAGTCTCAGGATACAAAATCAATGTGCAAAAATCACAAGCATTCCTATACACCAACAACAGACAAACAGAGAGCCAAATCATGAGTGAACTCCCATTCACAATTGCTAGAAAGAGAATAAAATACCTAGGAATCCAACTTACAAGGGATGTAAAGGACCTCTTCAAGGAGAATTACAAACCACTGCTCAATGAAATAAAGGAGGACACAAACAAATGGAAGAACATTCCATGCTTATAGATAGGAAGAATCAATATTGTGAAAATGGCCATACTGCCCAAGGTAATTTATAGATTCAATGCCATCCCCATCAAGCTACCAATGACTTTCTTCACAGAATTGGAAAAAACTACTTTAAAGTTCATATGGAACCAAAAAAGAGCCTGCATTGCCAAGACAGTCCTAAGGCAAAAGAACAAAGCTGGAGGCATAATGCTACCTGACTTCAAACTAAACTACAAGGCTACAGTAACCAAAACAGCATGGTACTGGTACCAAAACAGAGATATAGACCAATGGTACAGAACAGAGGACTCAGAAATAACACCATACATCTACAACCATCTGATCTTTGACAAACCTGACAAAAACAAGCAATGGGGAAAGGATTCCCTATTTAATAAATGGTGCTGGGAAAACTGGCTAGCCATACGTAGAAAGCTGAAACTGGATCCCTTCCTTACATCTTATACAAAAATTAGTTCAAAATGGATTAAAGACTTAAATGTCAGACCTAAAACCATAAAAACCCTAGAAGAAAAGCTAGCCAATACCATTCACGACATAGGCATGGGCAAGGTATTCATGACTAAAACACCAAAAGAAATGGCAACAAAAGCCAAAATAGACAAATGGGATTTAATTAAACTAAAGAGCTTCTGCACAGCAAAAGAAATTACCATCAGAGTGAACAGGCAACTTACAGAATGGGAGAAAATTTTTGCAATCCACCCATCTGACAAAGGGCTAATATCCAGAATCACAATGAACTTAAACAAATTTACAAGAAAAAAATCAAACAACCCCTTCAAAAAGCGGGCAAAGGATATGAACAGACACTTTTCAAAAGAAGACATTTATGCAGCCAACAGGCACATGAAAAAATGCTGATCATTGCTCATCATCAGAGAAATGCAAATCAAAACCACAATGAGATACCATCTCACTGTTAGAATGGTGATCACTAAAAAGTCAGGAAACAACAGGTGCTGGAGAGGATGTGGAGAAACAGGAATGCTTTTACACTGTTGGTGGGGGTGTAAACTAGTTCAACCATTGTGGAAGACAGTGTGGCAGTTCCTCAAGGATCTAGAACTAAAAATACCATTTGACCCAGCAATCCCATTACTGGGTATATACCCAAAGGATTATAAATCATGCTGCTATAAAGACACATGCACGTGTATGTTTATTGCAACACTATTCACAATAGCAAAGACTTGGAACCAAGCCAAATGTCCATCAATGATAGATCGGATTAAGAAAATGTGGCACATATACACCATGGAATACTATGCAGCCATAAAAAAGGATGAGTTAATGTCCTTTGTAGGGACATGGATGAAGCTGGAAACCATAATTCTCAGCAAACTATCGCAAGGACAGAAAACCAAACACCGCATGTTCTCACTCATAGGTGGGAACTGAACAATGAGAACACTTGGACACAGGGCATGGAACATCACACACTGGGGCCTGTTTTGAGGTGGAGGATGGGGGAGGGATAGCATTAGGAGAAATACCTAATGTAAATGATGATTTAATGGGTGCAGCAAACCAACACGGCACATGTATACCTATGTAACAAACCTGCACATTGTGCACATGTACCCTAGAACTTAAAGTATAATAAAAAAAATTCTTTGAAAAAAATGAAAACAGAAACACAACATACCAAAATCTCTGAGATGCAGCAAAAGCAGTGTGTGGACAGGAAAGTTTATAGTGCTAAATGTGTACCACAATAAGCTAGTAAAATCTCAAATTAATGACATAACATCACACCTAGAGAAATTAGAAAAACAAGAACCCCAAACCTAGCAGAAGAAAAAAAATAACTAAAATCAGAGCAAAACTGAGCAAAATTGAGACCCCTAAATTGAAACAAAGAGTCAAAGAAACGAAAAGTTGGTTCTTTGAAAAGATAAACAAAATTGATAGACTGCTAGCTAGATTAACAAAGATAAAGAAAGAAGATCCAAATAAGCATAATCAGAAATGACAAGGTGACATTACAACCAATCTCACAGAAATACAAAATGTCCTCAGAGACTATTATGAACACCTCTGTGCACACACACTGGATAATGTAGAGGAAATTAATAAATTCTTGGAAACATAGAATCTCCCAAGATTGGATCAAAAAGAAATTGAAACCCTGACCTGACCAATACCAAGCTCCAAAATTGAGTCCACAATTTAAAAAACGTATGAACCAGCAGGGCGCAATGGCCCATGCCTGTAATCCCAGCACTTTGGGAGGCCAAGGCGGGCAGATCACAAGGTCAGTAGTTCAAGACCAGCCTGGCCAATATGGTGAAACCCCGTCTCTACTAAAAATACAAAAATTAGCCGGGCGTGGTGAACGATACCTGTAATTCTAGCTACTCAGGAGGCTGTGGCAGGAGAATCACTTGAACCCGGGAGGCAGAGGTTGCAGTGAGCGGAGATTCTGCCACTGCACTCCAGCCTGGGTGACAGAACAAGACTCCATCTCAAAAAAAATAAAATAAAATAAACTTATGAACTAAAAAAGCCCTAGATCAGATGTATTCACAGCTGAATTCTATCAAATATAAAATGAAGAACTGGTACCAGTTCTATTGAAACTGTTCCAAAAAATTGAGGAGGGACTCATCCCTAATTCATTCTATGAAGCCAGCATTACCCTGAAACCAAAACCTAGCAAAGACACAATTAAAAAAAGAAAAAGAAAAAGAAAACTAAAGGCTAATCTCAATGATGAAGATAGCTACAAAAATCTTGAACAAAATACTAGGAAACCAAATCCAACAGCACATTAAAAAGTTAATTCGCCATGATCCAGTAAGCTTCATTCCAAGGATACAAGATTCAGCATACACAAATCAATAAATGTGATTCACCACACAAACAGAATTAAACAGAAATCATATGATCATCTCAATAGATGCAAAAAAAAAAAAAAAGCTTTTGATAAAATTCAACATCCTTCTTGATAAAAAAACACTCAAGAAACTAGGAATCAAAGGAACATACTTCAAAATAGAGTCATCGGCTGGGGGCGGTGGCTCGTCTGTAATTCCCGCACTTTGGGAGGCCAAGGCGGGCGGATCACTTGAGATCAGAAGTTCAAGACCAGCGTGGCCAACATAGTGAAACCCCATCTCTACTAAAAATACAAAAATTAGCCAGGCATGGTTGTACACGCCTGTAATCCCAGACACTCAGGAGGCTGAGGCAGCAGAATCGTTTGAACCTGGGAGGCGGAGGTTGTAGTAAGCCGAGATCATGCCACTGCACTCCAGCCTGGGTGATAGAGCGAGACTCCATCTCAAGAAGAAGAAAACAAAAATAGAGACATCTATGGCAAACCCACAGCCAACATCGTAACAGGCAAAAGCTGGAAGCTTCTCTATGTGAACTGGAAGAAGACAAGAATGCCTAGTCCCACCACTCCTATTTAACATAGTAGTTAAAGTCTTTTGCCAGAGCAATCAGGCAAAAGAAAGAAAAAAAAGGCATCCAAATAGGAAAAGAAAAAGTCAGACTATCTCTCTTCATCAACTATATGATTCTATATCTACACAATCCAAAGAACTCCACCAAAAGGCACTTGGAACTGATAAATGACTTCAGTAAAGTTTTAGGATACAAAATCAATGTACAAAAATCAGTAGCATTTCTATACACCAATAATGTCCAAGCTGACAGCCAAATCAAGAACATAATCCCCTTTACAACAGCCACACACAAAAAATAAAATACCTAGTTATACAGCTAACCAAGGAGGTGAAAGATCTCTACAAGGAGAACTACAAAACACTGCTGAAAGAAATCATAGATGACACAAACAAATGGAAAAACATTCCATGCTAATGGACTGGAAGAATCAATATCATTAAAATGGCCATGCTACTGAAGCAATCTATAGGATCAACATTTTTCCAGTCAAGCTACTAATATCATTTTTTTTACAGAACTAGAAAAAACTATTCCAAAATTCATGTGGAACCAAAAAAGAGCCTGAATAGCCAAAGCAATCCTAAACAAAAAGAACAAAGCTAAAAGTATCACATTACCCAACTTCAAATTATACCATAAGGCCACAGTAACCAAAATAGTGTCGTACTGGGGGGAAAAAGAAAGACAAATAGACCAAAGGAACAGAAAAAGAACTCAGAAATAAAGCCAAACACAGAAATAAAGCCAAACACAGAAAGCCATCTGATCTTTGACAAAGTCAACAAAAATAAGCAATAGGGAAATGACTTCCTATTTAATAAATGGATAGTGGGCTAGCCATATGCAAAAGAATGGCGAGCTAGGATAGTGGGCTAGCCATATGCAAAAGAATGATCTGTATCTATGCCTTTCACCATATACAAAAATTAACTCAAGATAGATTAAAGACTTAATTGTAAGACCTCAAATTATAAGAATACCAGGAGAAAACCTAGAAAACAACATTCTGGATATTGGCCTTGGAGAAGAATTTATGACTAAGTTTTCAAAAGCAATTGCAACAAAAACTGACAAGTGGAACCTAATTAAACTATAGAGCTTCTGCACAGCAAAGAAACTATCAACAGAGTAAACAGACAACCTATAGAATGGCAGAAAATATTTGCACACTATGCATCTGACAAAGGTTTTATATTCAGAATCTATAAGAAACTCAAACAATTAAACAGGCAAAAACCAAAAAGCCCCATTAAAAATGGGCAAAAGATATAAACATACACCTCTCAAAATAAGACATATGAGTGGCCAACAAACATATGAGAACATAGAACTACCATTTGACATTGCAATCCCATTACTAGGCATACATCCAAAGGAAAATAAATGCTACCAAAAAGACATGCACTGATATGCGCTTCTCAGCAACACTGACAATAGGAAAGACATAGAATCAACCTAGGTGCCCATCAATGGTGGACTGGATAAAGAAAATGTGATACATATACACCATGGAATACTACACATTCATAAAAAAAATAAAATCATGGCTGGGTGCAGTGGTACATATACACCATGGAATACTACATTTTCATAAAAAATAAAATCATGCCTGGGCACAGTGGTACATATACACCATGGAATACTACATATTCATAAAAAATAAAATAAAATCATGCCCGGGCGCAGTGGCTCACACCTGTAATCCCAGCACTTTGGGAGGCCGAGGCGGGTGGATCACCTGAGGTCAGGAGTTTGAAACCAGTCTGGCCAACATGGCAAAACCCCATCCCTACTAAAAATACAAAAATTAGCCGGATGTGGTGGCAGGTGCCTGTAATCACAGCTACTCGGGAGGCTTAGGCAGGAGAATCTCTTGAACTTGGGAGGCAGAGGTTGCAGTGAGCCAAGATCACACCATTGCACTCCAGCCTGGGCAACAAGAGTGAAACTCTGTCTCAAAAAAAAAAAAAAAAAATTATGCCCTATGCAGCATCATGTATGCAGCTGGAAGTCATTATCCTAAGCAAATTAATGCAGGAACAAAAAACCAAATAACCATTTGTTCTCACTCATAAGTGAAAGCTAAACAATAGGTGCTCATGGACATCAAGGTGGCAATAATGGACACTGGGGAATTCTAGAGGGGGCACAGCAGAAAAGGGCACAGGCTGAAAAACCAACTATTGGGTCCTAAGCTCAGTACCTGGGTGATGCAATCAATCATACCCCAAACCTCAGCATCACACAATATATCCAGGTAATAAACCTGCGTATGTACTTCCAAGTCTAAAATAAAAGTTAAATTATACCAAAAAAACTAAGCTCAAAAAGAAAAAGATGTCTCCTGCCCATTAAAAAACAAGTAAATAAAGAATATGAGAATCATCCTATATCAGAAATCTATACTAATATAATTTATCATATTCATAGATTAAAGAAGACATACCTTACAATTATCTCAATTAATGCAGGAAAAAGCATTCACTAAAATTCAGCCTACACCTGTGACTTTAAAAATTAACAAAAACTAGGAAACTTCCTTAACTCAACAAAGAAAATCTAGCAAAATACCTACCAGGAACATCATATTAATGATGTAATATTGATAGCATTTTCTTTAAAGCCTGGAATTAAACAAAAATGCCTTCGGTTCATTGCTTCCATTTAACAATATACCGCAGAGCCTAACCAGTGTAGTCAGTGTAGTAAGTAAATCTGTAGAATAACTCCTTAGTCTAATGAGAGAGTTTAGGAAGATTTCTAGATGCAGGCTCAACATAAACAAAAATTAATAGCTAAATCAAGGAGGCAAGTTGAAATCTTTACAGTAATCGCTAAAAACAGAAAAGGAGTACATGACTTTCAAGGTAATGACAGAAGGTGAGAAGGAAAGAATTATATTATTAAAATTCAGTCAAACCAAAATGAAAGTCAGTAAGAATATAGAAGAGTTAAATAAAATAATTAACAAATAGATGTACATAGAACACTGTTCTCAACAATGCATAATACATGTTCTTTACAAATGTACAGAAAAAATTTGACCAAACATCGACCAAATTCTGGGCCAAAAAGCAAGTCTAAACAAATTTCAAAGAAGTGAAAAAATACATATGTTCTGTGTCCACAATACAGCATAACCAGAAACCAAAAACTTAAAGATCAATACAAAATTCTCATATGTTTGGAAATAAGGAAGTATATTTGTACATAACTCATGGGTCAAAAAAAAAAAACAAGCATAGTCAAAGTTGGAAAATAGTTTGAACTAAGTAAAATGAAAACACTACAAATAAAAATTTATGGGATGAAGCTAAAGCAATTCTTAGAGGAAAATTTATAGCCTTAAATGCTAAATAGAAAAGAGAATGGTCAACACTCCAAGAATTACCCATCTCAAGAAGTCAAGAAAAGAACAAATTAACCCAAGGAGTACAGAAGAAAATACTAAATATAATAATAATTGATGAAATAAAAAATAAATAAAAAATAGAGAACACCAATAAGGCCCAAAATTTGTTACTTTTGAAAAACTAGTAAAATTGATAAATCCCTGGTGAGACTAATCAAAAGAAAAAAGGGGAGAAGGTACCAAGAAAGCAATGTAAGAAATAAAAAAGGGAACACCTCTGTAGACATCAAAATGTTTAAATGATATGGTGAACAATTTGATGTCAGGACATTTGGAAAGTTAGATTAAATGGAAAATCACTGGGAAAACTATAATCTACCAAAATGGGCAAAAGAAATAAAATTATAAAAAATTCTATATATGGAATTGAGTCATAATTTTAAAACTTCTCTCCAGAGAAAACTCTAGGCCAGTGTGGCTTCACCGGTGAATTTCACTTTACACTTAAGAAGAAAAAAAATCAGCATGCATAAATTCACCCAGAGAATAAAAAAAGAGAAAATGAAATCTAACTCATTTTACAAAGCCAAGATTTGAAAAAACTATGAGAAAGGAAAATTATAACCAATTGCCCTGATGACATGAATTTGAAAATCCTAAATATTAACAAACAGAATCCCGCAATTTAATAATAAAATAATTTAATAATTATTTCATAAAATAATATAGCACAACTGAATTACATTTGTTCCAGAAATAAGTTGGTTTACCATTTAATCAATCAATGTAATTAACCACATTTATTTATAGGATAAAGGAGAAAAATTATCATCTCAAAGATTCAGAAAAATCTGAAAAAATTCAACACATTCATGATTGAAAAAAAAAAACTCTTAGCAAACTAAATGATTTTCTTTTTTCTTTCTTCCTTTTTTTTTTTTTATTTTTTTTTTATTTTTTGAGACAGCCTCACTCTGTCATCCAGGCTGGAGAACAGCAGTGCAATCTTGGCTCACTGCAACCTCTGCCTCCTGGGTTCAAGCGATTCTCGTGCCTCAGCTGGAGTAGTTAGGATTACAGGCATGTGTCACCACACCCGGCAAATTTTTGTATTTTTAGTAGAGACGGGGTTTCACCATGTTGCCCAGGCTGGTCTTGACCTCCTAGCCTCAAGTGATCTGCACCCCTGGGCCTCCCAAAGTGCTGGGATTACAGGTGTAAGCCATGGCGCCCAGCCGAGGAATTTCTTAATCTGATAAATGGTAGCTAACACACACACACACACACACACACACACACTCGTAAAGCAATTGGAGAGACATGGAGAGCTTTTCCTTTGAGAATGGAACTGTACGTTGATGGTTGCTATTGCCACTTCTAATTCTACACTGTACTGAATGTTCTAGCCACTGCTAAAGGAGAGAAATGACTGAAATGGAGAAAATACAATTTGTTATTTTTATATGATATAATCATGTAACATAAAATCCAAAATAATCTATTGATAAATTCATAGAACTAATAAGTGAGTTTAGGGTAGGCACGGTGGCTCAGGCCTGTAGTCCTAGCACTTTGGGAGGTGGAGGCTGAGGCTGGCAGATCACTTGAGCCCAGGAGTTTTGAGACCAACCTGGGCAACAGGGCAAAACCCCATCTCTACAAAAAGGTCAAGAAATTAGCTGGGCATGATGGCACCTGCCTGCAGTCTTAGTTACTTGAGAGGCTGATATGGGAGGATCGCCTGAGCCCAGGGAGGTTGAGGCTGCAGTGAGCCATGATCATGCCACTGCACTCCAGCCTGGGTGACAGAATGAGACCCTGCCTCAGAAAAAAAGAGTGAGTTTAGTAAAGTTGCTAATTGCAAGATTAATAAATAAAGTGAACTGCATTTAAAACAACAAAAAACATTTAGACAATAAACATCTTAAAAGTATATAATTTAAATAACCACAAAATATCAAATATCTAGGAATAAATATCACCAAAAATATGCAAGCTTTCTATACAGAAAATGAGAAAGCATTGTAAAGAGAAATTGAAGAGGACCTAACTAAATGAGAGAATACTTCTGTTCATGGGTTGGATGAGTCAATATTGTGAAGATTCAATTCTCCCCAATCTATAAATTCAACGCAATCCCAAACAAATTTCTATCAGTTGTGTGTAACTTGACTAGTTGATTCCCAAATTTATATGGAAATGTAGATGGCCTAAAATACCCTAACAACTGTGAAGAAAAAGATGATTGTGCTCACATGACTGGAAATGAGGACTTGTTAGAAAGCCACAGTAAGATAGTTGTGCTATTGGCACACAGATGAAAAATCAATGCACAGAATAGAAAGGTTAGAAACAGATTCATGTTCTGCAGGGTAGTAAAGAAATGAAAATATTCTCAACTAGTGTGCTGGAATAATTGGATAGCCATATATGGAAAAAGATTAAACCTGACGCCTTCCTCACACCACACACATAAACCAATTTTAACAGGAATGAACCTTCTAGAAGAAAATATAGTAGTAAAATATCCTTTAAACTCAAGGAAAATTTTCTTAATCAGGACACAAAAACACGAACTTTATAAAGGGAAAGCATGATACACATGATGGTAATACAACTAAGAACTTCTGTTAACCAAAAGATACTCCTAAGAGAGAGAAAAGGCAAATTATAGAGCAGAAAAGCTTTCTTGAAATACATATATGGCCAATAACAGAAATTGAAATCAGAATACATAAAGAACTCCTACAAATCAAGAGAAAAAAGACGAATAATCCAGGAGAAAAATGGGTAAGAAAATTAAAAAGTTACTTTGCAAAAAAGGATATCCAAATACTTAATAATCTTAAGAAAACATCCTCAATCTTATTAGTAATTATAGAAATGCAAATGATCACCACCACAAGATGCTATCACACAAACACCCAATGGCTAAAAATAAAAATACTCAGAATTGCAAGTATTGGGGAAGATATGGAACGCCTGGAGTGTACAAGTGGAGTAAAAATTGGTACAACTGTTTTAGAAAACAGGTAACATTATCAAGTAAAGTTCAAGACTCATTACCCTAAGAACAATTTTAGTCCAAGGTATATACTCGACAAAAATATGGCCACATGTGCAACAAGAAACGTGTATTTTTAAAAGCAGCATTATTGGGCTGGGTGCAGTGGCTCATACCTGTAATCCCAGCAGTTTGGGAGGCCAAGGCAGACAGATCACTTGAGGTCAGGAGTTCAAGACCAGCCTGGCCAACATGGTGAAACCCCATCTCTACTAAAAATACAAAAACTAGCTGGGTGTGTTGGTGGGCGCCTGTAATCCCAGCTACTTGGGAGGCTCAGGCACAAGAATTGCTTGAACCCAGGAGGCAGAGGTTGCAATGAATTGAGATCGTGCCACTGCACTCCAGCCTGGGCGACAGAGTGAGACTTTATCTAAAAAAAAAAAAAAAAAAAGCAGCATTATTTATCACAGTAAAAATTGGAAACAACCCAAATGTAATAGAAAAAAAGAGATTCCATTTGCAGTCACAGTTTGTGTAGGAATGAATTTTTGAAAAGATGTGCAAAGACATGATGAAGAAAAGTATAAAATATTATTAAAGAATGAACAAGATGATTCACATATACAACTCAATATTGCAAAGTTGTCAGTTCTCTCAAGTTAATCTATAAATTCAATGTAGTTCCAATAAAAATCCTAAATGTGTTTTATTATGGCACTTGACAAAATGATTTTAAAATTGAATGTAATAATAAAGTTCCAAGAAGAGCAAGACAATTCTGCCTTTATCAAACTATATTGTAAGGCCACAATAATTACAAAAGTGGTATACAGAACTTAGAAACAGTTTTGAATATTTATAGAAACTTGGTATGTGACTGAGAGGGATTACAAATTAATGGAGAACCAAACAGCATGCAATTGATGGTGTTAGCACAATTGGCTATCCATATGAAAAAAAACTTCTCCCAACTTCCAATTAGATTAAAGACTCAAATATTAAAAATGAAACTTGAATATTTTTGAAGAAATGTGGAATATCTTTACTAAATCAGTATGGGGTGAATTTCTTAAACATGACAGAAAGGCATGAAATACATACACATACATAGATGAACACATTTTACTACATTCAAAATTACAAACTTCTCTCTGAGCACAATGGCTCATACCTATAATCCCAGCACTTTGAGAAGCTGAGGTGGGTGGATCACTTGAGTCCAGGAGTTCAAGACCAGTCTGGGCAACACAGCAAGACCCTGTCTCTACAAAAAATACAAAAATTAGCCAGGCATGGTGGCGCTTGCCTGTAGTCCTACCTACTCAGAGGGCCCGAGGTGGGAGGATCACGAGTCCCAGAAGGTTAAAGCTGCAATGAGCTGAGATTGTGCCACTGCACTCCAGCCTGGGTGACAGAGCGAGACCATGTCTCAAAACAAAACAAAAATTTACAAACTTTTGCACAACAAAATAAATCACAATCAAATTTAAAAGGCAACACATTGGGAGAATATACTTATAATACTAAGAAAAATTGGCAGTCAGATTCTTTGAAGAACTCCTATAAATCAATATAAAATATTTTTACTATCATGATACTACTGGTAACCTGCAGGCAGCAACCAACTAGAAGACAGCAAGACTAATATGAATGAACACTTAAAAAAAGAGGCTGCTCTGGTACATACCAGCTGAATATTAGCCCTCTAAACAACCTTTAAAAAAAATCAACAAAATATTATGTGAACACAGAATAATGTAAACCCCCTCTCAGCAAAAAAGTAAAAAGTCAAATTTGAAATGAATGCTTTCCTTCAAGCAAGGAATGTTTTCCTTCAAGAAAGGAATTAGCATTAGCTAATAGAAAACTGCTGCGAACTGCTTGAATAATAACATTTTAGGTTGGACAATGTGAAATGGCCATTTTTAAAGCAAAAGATGGTTAAAAACTGGCAATTTCAAATGATTCAACCTCTATATTTTTAATTTAACTATGGTATTATAAATTGCCAGTTTATACACAATATTCCAACCTGTAGAGCTAAACACAGAACCTGTATATTAACTAATATACAGCTAAACACAGAACGTGTATATTAAGCAATGGGCTTGAAACTAGTCAATAAGACTTGAAAATAGTCAATAAGACTAAAACTTGATTTTACTGAATTATATAAGTCAGTTTACAGTGTTATGTTTTCCTGGAATTTGATATAAAAATTGATTTAGAGCCCACCAAAAATGTAATTCTTTATGTTTGTCAAAAATTGTGAAATATGCTTAGATGATTATTCAAAACCCAAACCTGAATGAGAGAAAATCTAACTGAACTTAAATTGGTTGGATTTACAAATGGCTTTTTCCCCCCATTTTAACCTCACCAATGTCAACTTCTTTGTATCATCACACTATAAAAATTCCAGTATAATTTTTGAAATAGCATCTCCGTTGGCTCCCTTAATCTAAAAGAGTCTCACAAAGTTTAAGAACAACCTTAAATAATACTGGAACAAAAATGGACATATAGACCGATGGAACAGAATAGAAAGCCCAAAATAAATCCATGCATTTATAGTCAGCTGATTTTTGACAAAGGTGCCAAGAATCCACGATGGCGAAAGGACAGTCTCTTCAATAAGTGATACTGGGGAAACTGGATATCCACTTGTAGAAGAATGAAATTGCACCCTATCTCACCCAATATACAAAAATGAACTCAAAGTAAACACTTAACTGTGAAACCTGAAACTGGAAAACTACTAGAAGAAAACATAGGGGAAAATGTTCTTGACATTGGTCTGGGTCAAGATTTTTTTTAATGTGACTGACAAACATAGGCAACAAAATAAAAAATAGACAAATGATATTGTATCAAACTAAAAAGCTTTTGCAGAGCAAAGGAAACAAATATAGAGTAAAGAGACAACCTACAGAATGGGAGAAAATATCTTCAAAGCATACATTCAATAAAAGGTTAATTTTTTTTTAAAGGAACTCAAACAACACAATAGCAAGAGAACAAGTTACTTCTCTAGAAAATGGGCAAAGAACCTGAAATTCCCCAAAAGAAGACAAACAAATGGCCAAGAGGTATAAGAAAAAATGCTAAACATCATTAATCGTCAGGGAAAAGCAAATTAAAACCACAAAGAGATATCCTCACACCTGTTCGGATGGTCATTAACAAAAAGAAAAAAGAGTTGGTGAGGATGTAGAGAAAAGAGAACCCTCTTATACACTGTTGATGTGAATGTAAATTAGTAGTTATTATGGAAAACAGCATGGAGGGTCCTCAAAAAACTAGAAATAAAACTACCATATGATTTGGAGATTCCTCTGCTGGGTATATATCCAAAGGAAATGAAATTTGCACTGCCATGTTCACTGCAGCATTATTCATAATAGCCAAGCTATGGAGTCAATCTAAATGCTATCAATGGATGAATGGATAAAGAATATGTGGTATATATACATAAGGACACACTACTCAGCCTTAGATATCCTGTCACTTGAGGTAATATGGATGAACCTGATGTTATGCTAAGTGAAATAAGCCAGGCATAGAAAGACAAATACTGTGTCTCACTTATTTGTGGAATCTAAGAAAGTCAAATTCATAGAAGCAGAGAGTAGAATGGTAGTTACAAGGGGCTGGGGGGACAAAAGTGGGGGGATTGTGGAGATGTTGGTTTTTATTTTATTTGTTTTGAGATGGAGTTTCATTCTTGTTGCCTAGGCTGGAGTGCAGTGGCGCGATCTCAGCTCACTACAACCTCCACCTTACGCATTCAAGCGATTCTCCTGCCTCAGTCTCCTGAGTAGCTGGGATTACAGGTACCCACCACACCTGGCTAATTTTTTGTATTTTTAGTAGAGATGGGGTTTCACCATGTTGGCCAGGCTGGTCTCAAACTCCTGACCTCAGGTGATCCACCTACCTCGGCCTTTCAAAGTGCTGGGATTATGGGTGTAAGCCACCATGCCCGGCCTGAGATGTTGGTTAAAGGATACAAAATTTCAGTTAGACAGGAAGAGTAAGTTCAGGAAATTTACTGTACAACATAGTGACCATAGTTAATAATAATGTATACTTGAAAATTGCTGAGAGAGTAGATTTTAAATGTTCTCACCACAAAAAAGTATGTGGAGTAGTGCATATGTTAATTAGCTTGATTTAGCCATTTCACAATGTTTACATATGTCAAAACATCATGTTGTACACCATAAATATATTGATTTTTTATTTGTTAATTTAAAAATAAAAAAGAGTAGCCTTAAATAAAATAAAAGTACTCTGACATTCTAAAATTAAAGACTATTTTGAGAGATATAAACTGGCAAAACAAGAATAAAGAAATCCAAATAGTAGAAAAACAAGGAAAAATATGCTCAACCTTCCTTAGTTCTTTTTTCCTACTTTCTTCCCTTCCTTATCCTCTCCCTATCTCCTACCCTTCCTCCTCTCCTCTTTCCTTTCTCCTTCCCTTCTTCTAGTCTTGGAGCTAATATTTTAAAATGCTAACAATTATTAATACTTATTAATAGCAATATGTATCTTGTTCTTGTACTTTATCTATATTTACATGTCTTTAGAAAGGGAGAAATAAAAAGGAAAATGTTATTACCTTTGCCTCCTTTACAGTGAATCACTATGACGTTTTCAGGATCTTGAGTCATCCACTCATTTACTTCCTTGGAGAATACCACCATCTTACTGATTTCAAGTTTAATATTTTTAGTTAAATTAAAATATTTTCAGAAAACCAAGCCCAATATATTTAGCCCTCTTCTGATAGTCAACTTAGCATAAAACTTACTGTAGAGTGGGGACATAATGATCATCCATCATGATTCTACTGACCCTAATATGGAAGTGCTTAGGATCATAAGCTCTTTCACCTAAAATAAATAATATGTATGTTATATCTCTATAGGTAATAACACAGTAAATAATGAAGTTATGAATAAGTTAACATATCTTATTAGAAATTCCTTATCCGTCTTCAAAAAGAGCTTTCCAAGTTGCTCCTGCTGCTCTAAAATAAAGGTAAGGGTCTCAAAAACGTAAGGATAGTAGTGGTTTATCCATCTCATGTAACCTAAACTCAACTTATTTTTGTTTAATAGGTATAATTTTTAACTTTCTAGCAGACTATTCATTATATTATTGCAGGGTAGTTAGAACCCACACAAGAGGCAAATGTAGCTGACCAAAATGATTGCCCCCCTGAAAATGTCTATTGAGTATACAGGTAGAGGAAAAAAATCAAGACAGACAGTGGTAAGCTGGGTTACAACCTATTTTCTACAGAGTTTTTTGCTTTTTTTCCCATCTAGGGCCCTGCTCTCATCACAACCCACTGCTGATGGATCAGAGGACTCATTTGTTAAATTATCTATGTCCTCATAACCCAATCTGGCAGGAAAAACAGAAAGATTTTCCTAAACCTAATATCACTAGAACAGATCTTCCCTAAAATGGTTTGCCTCCACTCCAGCACCATTGGTCCTGCCAGAGCTGCCTCCTTCATAGGGTACTTTGTGCTGCTGGGTTAACTCCTTCTACCAAATGGGGCCAGTCCAAGATGGGGTTTTAAATTCATTCCTCACCACCACTACACACTTATGATTAAATGCAATATAAAAAACAAAATCACCTTCTTACATGCAGTAATCTGTTTTCTATCTACAGTAGCAAAATATAGAGTAATGTACATACTGCATAGATTGTAGACTTGATAGTGGTTTGGATGCTTCTTGTCTAGAAACTGCACGACTTCCTAAAAAAGACAAACACATATCTTACATACCCACATGGCACCAACATAAGCTATTTCCTAGGGAGAACCTAAAATAGTCATTATTTTCTATCAATTTGTTTCTCACTAGCATCTTCTAGGGGCAATTCAGGGAATACAAGGGTATGCCAATTTCAAGTGCTAATCTACTGCGGTTTTTCAAATAGTCCACAAAGTGTATTTGGCTACTCAGATTAGTCCCTATTGTAAATACACACTGTTTAAAGCTATCAGATAAGTAAATTAGCTGGTTAACTAACTTTAAGTAAATTTGTTCCAAATCATTAATTCACAGTTAATGTGGTTTTTATTTAAATCTAATTCATATTGGTTCTTATTTAATTCTGACTAGATATGTCTTTAGATAGTGATCTGCATATTACAGTCTACCTAAGCACCATGTAAACAAATAAATGCAAAAAGTATATAGTATGATTGTGTGTATGCATGATAGAAAAAGATAAACATATTATATTAAATTTTAAATAACTGGTAACAATATGGAGACTTTTGACAATAAGAGGCTCAACTGTTGTCAAACAGTTGTCAAACAATAAGAGGCTCAACTGTTCTCTTATTTTTTAAATGAAGATATATGTGTACCTATGAATGTGTATATATATATATGCATATATATGTATAACCTTTAAAATAAAAAACAAATAGTTATCATTTAAAATACAGTTAATACCACTATATGGATCCAACTTTCAGGAAATATATCTTTCTGAGACATACACACACACACACATATATATATCTCTGTGCAACAACAAAAATGACACAAATTTTTAAAACTGATTAGTATGGTACCCTCAGAGCAATGTTTACTGGCTTAATATTGAGAAAAATAAACTTAAGGTATCAAAGTCATCCATTTATTAAACTGGTTATCTCTGTTAGGAGGAAATAATAAGTCAAAAATGAACACTGAATCTGCATAGTGGGGGCACAAGGATAAGAAGTTTTATATACTTCAGAATTCATGGAATTTCTTACATAAAATCCATATGGGTTTAGAAATCACATATAAAAACTGCAAATATCTATGAGAAATTTAAGCAAATTTTAGTCAATTATTTGGATGAGGAAGAACTAAAAGTGTGGAATCAATGGAAGATCAATGGGCTTAGGTCTGACTTCATAAAAATCTGAAATTTCTGTTTTAAGATGCTATAATGAACAACAGAGGAAAAGATTTTTGAGGAAACTTGAATGGGGACTGTGCCTAGTATAATAAATTAGTAATTCACTAACAATAACTTAAATATTACTCCCTCACCTTATAGATGAATGGGCCAAGGATATAAACAATCCATAAAAGAGAAAATCTAACTGATTAACAACCTACATAGATAAATATTCAGTGTCGCCAATAAAGAAGTTAAAACAGCAAATGGCATGCCATTTGCACCCATGAAATTAGCCCTTTCTCTTTTAACGAGAAAATCCAATGCTGGCCAAATAAGGTGAGAAATTAAAAACTTTGATTTATTATTGATACAATAATACAATTGCTCTTGGATTTGGCAATATATATAAAGAACCTCAAAAATATTCATACTCTTTAGGTAATTTCACTTCTAGCAATCTATACAGAAAAAGCCTTTTGCTCAAAGATGTTTGTTGCTGTATTATTGATAATAGTGACACATAATGTCCAACATTAGAGGTTAATCACAGCACTAATGAAATATCATGCAACCATTAGAATACTGTCCTGGCCTTTATATATATATGTGTGTGTGTATATATATATGTGTGTGTGTATATATATATATATATATATGTGTGTATCTATCTATCTATCTATCTATCTATATATATATATATTTTTTTTTTTTTTTTGAGACGGAGTCTCCCTCTGTCGCCCAGGCTGGAGCGCAGTGGCAGGATCTCGGCTCACTGCAAGCTCCGCCTCCCAGGTTCACGCCATTCTCCCGCATCAGCCTACCGAGTAGCTGGGACTGCAGGCGCCCACCACCATGCCCAGCTAATTTTTTTGTATTTTTAGTAGAGACAAGGTTTCACCGTGTTAGCCAGAATGGTCTCGATCTCCTGACCTCGTGATCTGCCCGCCTCGGCCTCCCAAAGTGCTGGGATTATAGGCGTGAGCCACCGCGCCCAGCCTACCCTTCATATTTTTATTTTTATTTTTATTTTTTTGAGACAGAGTTTCACTCTTGTTGCCCAGGTTAGAGTGCAATGACGCGATCTCAGCTCACTGCAACCTCCGCCTCCCAGGTTCAAAAAATTCCTCTGCCTCAGCCTCCCAAGTAGCTGGAGTTACAGGCATGAGCCACCACGCCTGGCTAATTTTTTGTATTTTTAGTAGAGATGGGGTTTCACCATGTTGGCCAGGCTGGTTTCGAACGCCTGACCTCAGGTGATCCACCTGCCTTGACCTCCCAAAGTGCTGGGATTACAGGCGTGAGCCACCGCACCCGGCCCTGTCCTTCATTCTCTCAACAAGTAAATATCTCACGGTGGTAATTTACATGCAGCCTTCCTTAGTATACATGTATAGAAAAACAGTCAATATTTGCTTTTTCACGGGAAAACAAGTATATCTGGAGCGTTAAGCTTTAGGGATTTTTCTGAATCCCCTTCCTAGTTCTCTCAGTGTCTAAAAATTATATATATATACACATATATATAATTTCTATAATCATATATATAGAGAGAGAGACTCAATATTTAAATGATTTACTGCTGTGTTTTCTGATCTAAGTAGTTTACTGAAGACTCCAAATCTCTCTTATCCAAATTAGGTGAAAAGGGACATAAAGAATCTAGGAAAAAGTTCAACTCTGCCAAGAATCTACATTTTTCTGGTCACAATCTGTCACCAGATGGACAGTTTCTGTTTTCAACCAGAATAAGGAGCATTCCATCTACCAAGAACAGAAATTAAAAGATGGCTAAGAAGATTTTAGGACTGTAGGTAATTGTATATCTGATTTTTCTCAATAGCTCACCCTTTGCATGGGCTTACAAAGTTTATAATTCCTGAAACTCTTCCTTGTGATGCAAAAGTAGAAAATGCTGTCTACTCTTTGAAAGACTTCTTGCAACGACCTCCACCTTCGGGTTTTCCTAAATCTGCCAAACTCTTCTCTCTGCCTATCTTAGTACATTCCTTGATTTGGAGGCAAAGGTAAACCTTCTCTACTTGCATGAGGTGGTAGCAGTGGCCAAACTTGTTGATGCTTCCATAATAGTGCTTGTTTCTCCACTAACTCTATGGGTCCCTGCATCTCTATAAAGTTTTTGCTACTTCAAGGCAGCATCTGACATTTCTCCTCCAGTAAATTTACCACTTATGAAATTGTAATGTCTGCTTTGCATATTCAATGTTGTTCAAAATGTAACCCTGCAACTTTATTCCCTTTTAAGAATAAAGGGGAATCATATGACTGTTTAGCATCCTCTCAGGAATTAAGTATACCTGGATTTGAATCTTCTGCCTTTTAGTCAACCTTGATTTAATATACTTTGTAGATGGTTCTCAAATATGACAAAGACATTCCCAGTGCAGGATATGCTGTTATCATTGAACATGCCATCACTGAAGTGCTCCATGGCCTGATTCCTGGCCTCCCCAGGTAGCTGAACTAGCAGCTTAGCTTTGGGGCTGCACTCTGGCAAAGATGAAAGATTAAATATTAATATGGACAGTAGATTTGCTTTTTGGGTGACTCATAATTTGTGGAATTTATTAAAACACATTATTTATTACCTCCTTTTTGGATACTCTGATTAAAAATGGTAAAGGAATCAATGACTTATTAGTACTTTGTCAATGCCCCAAGGAGATAACAGTTTAATAACTGATAGAAACCAACAGTCTAGTGATCATCCCAGAAGGAAATAGTAATGTCTTTGTGTTGATTTACATGCTAAGTGAAGTTTTTTGGTTTTTTAAAAACACCCCAGCTAATATTAAGTGTTGCCAAATTGGGAGGTGGGAGGATTGCTTGAACCCAGGAGTTCAAGACCAGCCTGGGCCAGTGAGACCAGTGAGACTCCTTCTCTAAAAAAATTAATTAAAAAAATTAGCCAAGTGTAGTGATGCCTGGTTGCAGACCCAGCTATGCAGGAGACTGAGATGGGAGAATTGCCTGAGCCCAGGTGCCACTGCCCTCCAGCCTGTGGTGGCAGAGCAATGCCCTGTCTTAAGACAAACAAATAAACAAAAGTCAATATACAAAAATGAGTTATGTTCCTATAAAAACTAGCTCAATTTAGACATGCTATAATTAACTCACAGTTATTAGCTTAACTTGCTTTAAAAAACAATGTTAGCAATCAAGAGATGTTTTACCCATAAGGATGGAATCTGGAAATTTTGGGATGGCTGCCCTCAAGTGGCATGGCCCATCCAGTGGGCCCTGGTCACATTACTCCATGACTACTCCCATTAGGGGAGAGAAAAATTAATTCCACCTCAAATGAATAGTTTGAAACAATTTTCAAAATTGGCTAAGGGAGTGGTAGAATCATGTCTTAGCCATAAACACCATAACCTGGGTGAGATGTGGGTCAGACCCTTCTCTTCAAGGTCTTTGGGTATTTACAAATACATTTTTATACAATTGCTGAAGTCTTGAGTCTCTGACTACGTAACAGTTATTTCTTGTAAACTATCTGCATGTATAAAAATGCTCCCCTGCCTGAGAATAAGGTAGAATGATTCCATCAATGGTCTCAATTCTTCATCTTTTCCTGAATCCATGCCCTCACATTTCACCTTGTAGCGCCCTTTCACTCTAATTTTGTGTTCCATTATGTGAGTTGATTTGGTCACTGGAATGCCACAAAGGAGAGGCTTGCAAAAGCACTTGTAAGATTCCAGTCTAGCCCTTTCCTTTTGCCATTACCTTGAAACATATCCATCATATTCATCCTGAGGGAGGATGAAGATAAGTTGAGCAGATAGGAGTTACCCAAGACACCTAAACTAAGGTAATTGTAGACCAACTGACAAAGACATTTCAAAGAAACAAAATTTTATATCACTCATGAACATAGATGAAAAGTTCTAAACAAAATATTAGCAAATAGAATCTAGTGATAGATAAAAAAGATAATACATTAAGACCAAAGGGAGTTTATTCAAAAATTAAAAAATGTTGGTTTAACTTTGAAAATCTCATTAATGGAATAACAGAAAAACATTTTGATTACCTTGACAGATGCAGAAAAAATATCTGATATATTCAACACCAATTCAGGATTCAAAACTTTTAGCAAACTAGAAATAAAATGGACTGTCTTAATCTGCTAAAGAATGATTACAAAACCCTATAGCAAACATCATTTCAAATAGTGAAGCATAAAACTCTTCTTGAGTTTGGGAACAAGGCAAGGCTGCCTCCTCTTACCATTTCTATTCAATATTACAGTGGAAGTCCTAGATAATAAATAAAGAAAAAACGCATAAAAAGTGGGAAGAAAGTAGTAACTTTATATGATTGTATACATCAGGAAATCTACACATTAATTATTAAAATGAATGTGTGAATTTATGAAGGATGCTAGATATAAAGACAATATACAAGGCTGGGTGTGGTGGCTCACACCTGTAATCCCAGCACTTTGGGAAGCTGAGGTGGGAGGATTGCTTGAACCCAGGAGTTCAAGACCAGCCTGGGCCAGTGAGACCAGTGAGACTCCTTCTCTACAAAAATTAATAAAAAAAAATTAGCCAAGTGTAGTGATGCCTGCTTGTAGTCCCAGCTACATGGGAGACAGAGGTGGGAGAATTGCTTGAGCCCAGGTGCCACTGCACTCCAGCCTGTGGTGACAGAGCAATGCCCCGTCTTAAGACAAATAAACAAAAGTCAATATACAAAAATTAGTTATGTTCCTATATACCAATAGCAAATAATTAGAAAATGAAGATTTTCAAATATCATTTAAAATAGCATAAAAACTTATCAAATACTTAGAAATAAAACTAACAAAAGGTGTAAAACCTGTACACCGCAAACATTGCTAAAAGAAATCAAACACGACCTAAGTAGAGAGATATATTATGTTCATGAGTTGGAAATATCAATATTTTTATATGTCAATTGTCTCCAAATTAAGTTACATAGTCAATCCCTAGGTCAAAATATTGGCTGTGTGTGTGTGTGTGTGTGTGTGTGTGAGTTTGGGTGTGTATGTAAATTGCCAAGATGATTCTAAAATTTATACGGAAATTCAAAAAATCTAGGAGAGCCAAGATAGTTTTTAAACAAGGAAGTACAAAGTTGGAGGACTTATACACAAGTTTTCAAGACTCATTATAAAGCCATAATAATTAAAACTGTGGTCTGGACTTAAGTATAGACACGTCATAATGAAAGGACAAAAAGCCCAGAAACAGACCTATACATATATGTTCACTTGATTTGCAGTAAACATACCTCTGCCATTCACTGGGAGAAATTATGCTCTTTACAATAAATGGTAGCGGGGGGATTGATAGCTATATGAAAAACATGAACCTTGATACTTTATATCTTTACAACAATTAATTGGAGATCAGTCATAGACCAATATAGAGGTCTTGGTTACATGCATATATACTTATGTATAATATCATCAAGATATACACTTGATTAGTGCAACTTAACTGTATGTGTTATACCTCAATAAAAATGTGATGATATGCATGCATATACATATGTATACTTACATCTAGGCATACATACATACAGATGATTTCATATATCTTTTTACTTCAACTTTTAGATTCAGGGGTTCATGTGCAGGATGTGCAGGTTTGTTACATAGGGAAATGTGTGCCATGGTGGTTTGCTGCACAGATCATCCCATCCCTAGGTATTAACCCCAGCATCCATTAGCTATTCTTCCTGATGCTCTCCTTCCCCCACCCCAGCCCTCCCAACAGGCCCCAGTGTGTGTTGTTCCCCACCATGTGGCCATGTGTTCTCATCGTCAGCTCCCACATACAAGTGAGAACATGCAGTGTTTGGTTTTCTGTTCCTGTGTCAGTTTGCTGAGGATGACAGCTTCCAGCTCCATCCATGTCCCTGCAAAGGATGTAATCTCGTTCCTTTTTATGGCTGCATAGTTTTCCATGGTGTTTATGTACCACATTTTCTTTTTTTATTTTTTTAAGTGTTAAATAATCTTTATTTGATATTACACATAAACCACACTAAAATACCATTCAATAAGTAAAAGGAACCATTTTAAATACAGGGAATTCTAATTAGATTGGCATAGTTAAGGCCAAAAATATAAAGTAAACATTGCTACCTTATCTTCAACCCTTGCCTTTAAGAGGCAAATAAACACAAAATATAGGTGAATCTTGCATGGTTTTGAGACAGTGAAGGAATTTCCCCAGTATTTAAATATATTCACATAACCAGTTATATAAATCTAAATATAAAACCACTCTCCAATAAGTTTTAAGATGGCACTCACCATCTTTGTGAAAAGTTGAACATTATTAACAAAGTCTAATCATATCTTTAGAAGGGGTAAACAGTGATAGCATTTACTGAATTAAAATTACTATTAAAATTCAAAAACCAAACTTATTCATTTAATAACAAGCCAGTCTTAGTTTTAAATCAGGACTGTCCAACAAAATATGCTCTCAGTCATTCATGATCTGAAGTCTGGTGTATGAGATCTATTAAATTATGGTACACATAAAAAAGTCAGGAGACATTTCTGTTTTTTAATAAATAAGGCAGTGGCCAATTGTTACTCACTAAGAGCTTTTTTGAGATAAGCTATCAAGTCTGCCTTTCTGCCTTCTTAATGCCGGCAAAGATCATTTTTGTTCCAGGGATGTACTTCTTGGGATTCTCCACATACTCCATCAGTGTATCCTCCCCCCAGGTGATGCCTTTGTTCTTATTGGCATCTGTGTAAGATAATCCAATGGCCTGACCTGTCTTCTGCCTGAAGAGACCATGGAGATTAGGCCCAGTCTTGTGCTTGCCTCCCTTTCCACGGTGTGGCACTGGGCACACTTCTGAACAAAAATCTTCTTGCCTTTCTCAACATCACCCATATTTAATTCTCTTTCATCGCTGGCACTACAAAGGTTTCTGCTCGGAAGCCAGATGTCCCACTCTCTCTATGTACTACATTTTCATTATCCAATCTATCATTGATGGCATTTAGATTGATTCCATGTCTATGCATGCATGCATGTATCTTTATAAGACAATGATTTAGGCTGGGTGCAGTGGTCTTGAACTCCTGACCTCCTGATCCTCCTGCCTCAGTCTCACAAAGTGCTTCTTATAAAAGTACAAAATAGCTTTATGCATTATGAAAATAATCAAACTTACCCTTCTACAAATACTCGAAGAAGAACACTCATGAGAAAAAATAAGGCAACAGCTAGAGAAATAGAATGATATTCCAAAGGAATATAAACTTTGCTATCAGTGAAAATTAGGTTAGCAAGGACGAGAGCCACATCCAATAAGATAAAAAAACTCCAAATATTCTACAATAAATAAATAAATAAGTAAATAATAGCAAAGATAAAGGGGCTTTTTTCCCTATAGTTATACTATATTTAGGCCAATGATTGCGTACAAAAATGCAATTATTTAGTATTAAACTGCTCAGTGGCAGGAAAAACTGTAATGCCTTAGAATCTCAGAAAAATCACTGTTTTCACCCAATAGAAGCAGTTCTTTTTTTTTTTAAGTATGACTTTTCTTTTTTTTTTATTATACTTTAAGTTTTAGGGTACATGTGCACAATGTGCAGGTTAGTTACATATGTATACATGTGTCATGCTGGTGCGCTGCACCCATTAACTCGTCATCTAGCATTAGGTATATCTCCCAATGCTATCCCTCCCCCCTCCCCCCACCCCACAACAGTCCCCAGAGTGTGATGTTCCCCTTCCTGTGTCCATGTGTTCTCATTGTTCAACTCCCACCTATGAGTGAGAACATGTGGTGTTTGGTTTTTTGTTCTTGCGATAGTTTACTGAGAATGATGATTTCCAATTTCATCCATGTCCCTACAAAGGACATGAACTCATCATTTTTTATGGCTGCATAATATTCCATGGTGTATATGTGCCACATTTGCTTAATCCAGTCTATCATTGTTGGACATTTGGGTTGGTTCCAAGTCTTTGCTATTGTGAATAATGCCGCAATAAACATACATGTGCATGTGTCTTTATAGCAGCATGATTTATACTCCTTTGGGTATACGCCCAGTAATGGGATGGCTGGGTCAAATGGTATTTCTAGTTCTAGATCCCTGAGGAATCACCACACTGACTTCCACAATGGTTGAACTAATTTACAGTCCCACCAACAGTGTAAAAGTGTTCCTATTTCTCCACATCCTCTCCAGCACCTGTTGTTTCCTGACTTTTTAATGATTGCCATTCTAACTGGTGTGAGATGGTATCTCATTGTGGTTTTGATTTGCATTTCTCTGATGGCCAGTGATGGTGAGCATTTTTTCATGTGTTTTTTGGCTGCATAAATGTCTTCTTTTGAGAAGTGTCTGTTCATGTCCTTCACCCACTTTTTGATGGGGTTGTTTGTTTCTTTCTTGTAAATTTGTTTGAGTTCATTGTAGATTCTGGATATTAGCCCTTTGTCAGATGAGTAGGTTGTGAAAATTTTCTCCCATTTTGTAGGTTGCCTCTTCACTCTGATGGTAGTTTCTTTTGCTGTGCAGAAGCTCTTTAGTTTAATTAGATCCCATTTCTCAATTTTGGCTTTTGTTGCCATTGCTTTTGGTGTTTTAGACATGAAGTCCTTGACCATGCCTATGTCCTGAATGGTAAAGCCTAGGTTTTCTTCTAGGGTGTTTATGGTTTTAGGTCTAACGTTTAAGTCTTTAATCCATCTTGAATTGATTTTTGTATAAGGTGTAAGGAAGGGATCCAGTTTCAGCTTTCTACATATGGCTAGCCAGTTTTCCCAGCACCATTTATTAAATAGGGAATCCTTTCCCCATTGCTTGTTTTTCTCAGGTTTGTCAAAGATCAGATAGTTGTAGATATGCGGCGTTATTTCTGAGGGCTCTGTTCTGTTCCATTGATCTATATCTCTGTTTTGGTACCAGTACCATGCTGTTTTGGTTACTGTAGCCTTGTAGTATAGTTTGAAGTCAGGTAGTGTGATGCCTCCAGCTTTGTTCTTTTGGCTTAGGATTGACTTGGCGATGTGGGCTCTTTTTTGGTTCCATATGAACTTTAGTTTTTTCCAATTCTGTGAAGAAAGTCATTGGTAGCTTGATGGGGATGGCATTGAATCTGTAAATTACCTTGGGCAGTATGGCCATTTTCACGATATTGATTCTTCCTACCCATGAGCATGGAATGTTCTTCCATTTGTTTGTATCCTCTTTCATTTCCTTGAGCAGTGGTTTGTAGTTCTCCTTGAAGAGGTCCTTCACATCCCTTGTAAGTTGGATTCCTAGGTATTTTATTCTCTTTGAAGCAATTGTGAATGGGAGTTCACTCATGATTTGGCTCTCTGTTTGTCTGTTGTTGGTGTTTAAGAATGCTTGTGATTTTTGTACATTGATTTTGTATCCTGAGACTTTGCTGAAGTTGCTTAAGGAGATTTTGGGCTGAGACAATGGGGTTTTCTAGATATACAATCATGTCATCTGCCAACAGGGACAATTTGACTTCCTCTTTTCCTAACTGAATACCCTTTATTTCCTTCTCCTGCCTAATTGCCCTGGCCAGAACTTCCAACACTATGTTGAATAGGAGTGGTGAGAGAGGGCATCCCTGTCTTGTGCCAGTTTTCAAAGGGAATGCTTCCAGTTTTTGCCCATTCAGTATGATATTGGCTGTGGGTTTGTCATAGATAGCTCTTATTATTTTGAAATATGTCCCATCAATACCTAATTTATTGAGAGTTTTTAGCATGAAGGTTGTTGAATTTTGTCAAAGGCCTTTTCTGCATCTATTGAGATAATCATGTGGTTTTTGTCTTTGGATCTGTTTATATGCTGGATTACATTTATTGATTTGTGTATATTGAACCAGCCTTGCACCCCAGGGATGAAGCCCACTTGATCATGGTGGATAAGCTTTTTGATGTGCTGCTGGATTCGGTTTGCCAGTATTTTATTGAGGATTTTTGCATCAATGTTCATCAAGGATATTGGTCTAAAGTTCTCTTTTTTGGTTGTGTCTCTGCCCAGCTTTGGTATCAGGATGATGCTGGCCTCATAAAATGAGTTAGGGAGGATTCCCTCTTTTTCTATTGATTGGAATAGTTTCAGAAGGAATGGTACCAGTTCCTCCTTGTACCTCTGGTAGAATTCGGCTGTGAATCCATCTGGTCCTGGACTCTTTTTGGTTGGTAAGCTATTGATTATTGCCGTAATTTCAGATCCTGTTATTGGTCTATTCAGAGATTCAACTTCTTCCTGGTTTAGTCTTGGGAGAGTGTATGTGTCGAGGAATTTATCCATTTCTTCTAGATTTTCTAGTTTATTTGTGTAGAGGTGTTTATAGTATTCTCTGATGGTAGTTTGTATTTCTGTGGGATCGGTGGTGATATCCCCTTTATCATTTTTTATTGTGTCTATTTGATTCTTCTCTCTTTTTTTCTTTATTAGTGTTGCTAGCGGTTTATCTGTTTTGTTGATCCTTTCAAAAAACCAGCTCCTGGATTCATTAATTTTTTGAAGGGTTTTTTGTGTCTCTATTTCCTTCAGTTCTGCTCTGATTTTAGTTATTTCTTGCCTTCTGCTAGCTTTTGAATGTGTTTGCTCTTGCTTCTCTAGTTCTTTTAATTGTGATGTTAGGGTGTCAATTTTGGATCTTTCCTGCTTTCTCTTGTGGGCATTTAGCGCTATAAATTTCCCTCTACACACTGCTTTGAATGTGTCCCAGAGATTCTGGTATGTTGTGTCTTTGTTCTCGTTGGTTTCAAAGAACATCTTTATTTCTGCCTTCATTTCATTATGTACCCAGTAGTCATTCAGGAGCAGGTTGTTCAGTTTCCATGTACTTGAGCAGTTTTGAGTGAGATTCTTAATGCTGAGTTCTAGTTTGATTGCACTGTGGTCTGAGAGATAGTTTTTTATAATTTCTGTTCTTTTACATTTGCTGAGGAGAGCTTTACTTCCAAGTATGTGGTCAATTTTGGAATAGGTGTGGTGTGGTGCTGAAAAAAATATATATTCTGTTGATTTGGGGTGGAGAGTTCTGTAGATGTCTATTAGGTCTGCTTGGTGCAGAGCTGAGTTCAATTCCTGGGTATCCTTGTTGACTTTCTGTCTCATTGATCTGTCTAATGTTGACAGTGGGGTGTTAAAGTCTCCCATTATTAATGTGTGGGGGTCTAAGTCTCTTTGTAGGTCACTCAGGACTTGCTTATGAATCTGGGTGCTCCTGTATTGGGTGCATATATATTTAGGATAGTGAGCTCTTCTTGTTGAATTGATCCCTTTACCATTATGTAATGGCCTTCTTTGTCTCTTCTGATCTTTGTTGGTTTAAAGTCTGTTTTATCAGAGACTGGGATTGCAACCCCTGCCTTTTTTTGTTTTCCATTTGCTTGGTAGATCTTCCTCCATCCCTTTATTTTGAGCCTATGTGTGTCTCTGCACGTGAGATGGGTTTCCTGAATACAGCACACTGATGGGTCTTGACTCTTTATCCAATTTGCCAGTCTGTGTCTTTTAATTGGAGCATTTAGTCTATTTACATTTAAAGTTAATATTGTTATGTGTGAACTTGATCCTGTCATTATGATGTTAGCTGGTTATTTTGCTCGTTAGTTGATGCAGAGTCTTCCTAGTCTTGATGGTCTTTACATTTTGGCATGATTTTGCAGTGGCTGGTACCGGTTGTTCCTTTCCACGTTTAGCGCTTCCTTCATGAGCTCTTTTAGGGCAGGCCTGGTGGTGACAAAATCTCTCAGCATTTGCTTGTCTGTAAAGTATCTTATTTCTCCTTCACTTATGAAGCTTAGTTTGGCTGGATATGAAATTCTGGGTTGAAAATTCTTTTCTTTAAGAATGTTCAATATTGGTCCCCACTCTCTTCTGGCTTGTAGAGTTTCTTCCAATAGATCCGCTGTTAGTCTGATGGGCTTCCCTTTGAGGGCAACCCGACCTTTCTCTCTGGCTGCCCTTAACATTTTTTCCTTCATTTCAACATTGGTGAATCTGACAATTATGTGTCTTGGAGTGCTCTTCTTGAGGAGTATCTTTGTGGCGTTCTCTGTATTTCCTGAATCTGAATGTTGGCCTGCCTTGCTAGATTGGGGAAGTTCTCCTAGATAATATCCTGCAGAGTGTTTTCCAACTTGGTTCCATTCTCCCTGTCACTTTCAGGTACACCAATCAGACGTAGATTTGGTCTTTTCACATAGTCCCATATTTCTTGGAGGCTTTGCTCATTTCTTTTTATTCTTTTTTCTCTAAACTTCCCTTCTCGCTTCATTTCATTCATTTCATCTTCCATCGCTGATACCCTTTCTTCCAGTTGATCGCATCGGCTCCTGAGGCTTCTGCATTCTTCACGTAGTTCTCAAGCCTTGGTTTTCAGCTCCATCAGCTCCTTTAAGCACTTCTCTGTATTGGTTATTCTAGTTATACATTCTTCTAAATTTTTTTCAAAGTTTACAACTTCCTTGTCTTTGGTTTGTATATTCTCCCATAGCTCAGAATAATTTGATCATCTGAAGCCTTCTTCTCTCAGCTCGTCAAAGTCATTCTCCGTCCAGCTTTGTTCTGTTGCTGGTGAGGAACTGTGTTCCTTTGGAGGAGGAGAGGCGCTCTGCTTTTTAGAGTTTCCAGTTTTTCTGTTCTGTTTTTTCCCCATCTTTGTGGTTTTATCTACTTTTGGTCTTTGATGATGGTGATGTACAGATGGGTTTTTGGTGTGGATGTCCTTTCTGTTTGTTAGTTTTCCTTCTAACAGACAGGACCCTCAGCTGTAGGTCTGTTGGAGTACCCGGCCGTGTGAGGTGTCAGTCTGCCTCTGCTGGAGGGTGCCTCCCAGTTAGGCTGCTCGGGGGTTAGGGGTCAGGGACCCACTTGAGGAGGCAGTCTGCCCATTCTCAGATCTCCAGCTGCGTACTGGGAGAACCACTGCTCTCTTCAAAGCTGTCAGACAGGGACATTTAAGTCTGCAGAGGTTACTGCTGTCTTTTTGTCTGTGCCCTGCCCCCAGAGGTGGAGCCTACAGAGGCAGGCAGGCCTCCTTGAGCTGTGGTGGGCTCCACCCAGTTCGAGCTTCCCGGCTGCTTTGTTTACCTAAGCAAGCCTGGGCAATGGCGGCGCCCCTCCCCCAGCCTCGCTGCCACCTTGCAGTCTGATCTCAGACTGCTGTGCTAGCAATCAGCGAGACTCCGTGGGCGTAGGACCCTCTGAGCCAGGTGCGGGATATAATCTCCTGGTGCGTCGTTTTTTAAGCCCGTTGGAAAAGCGCAGTATTCGGGTGGGAGTGACCCGAGTTTCCAGGTGCCGTCTGTCACCCCTTTCTTTCATTAGGAAAGGGAACTCCCTGACCCCTTGCGCTTCCTGAGTGAGGCAATGCCTCACCCTGCTTCGGCTCATGCACGGTGCGCGCACCCACTGACCTGCGCCCACTGTCTGGCACTCCCTAGTGAGATGAACCCGGTACCTCAGATGGAAATGCAGAAATCACCCGTCTTCTGCGTCGCTCACACTGGGAGCTGTAGACCCGAGCTGTTCCTATTCAGCCATCTTGGCTCCTCCCCCTAGAAGCAGTTCTTAATAAATACAGTTCCCACCAAACCACTTCACAAGATGTCATCATGCCCTTTTATAGAAGACACATCAGACCAACACTTCAAGAGAGAAAAGTAAAACTGAATTAAAATTACCTGTGTCTGTAAACTCTTCTTAAAATTTGAGAAGTTTATATCAATTTCTCATAAAAAATAAAACCTCATTAATTTGTATAATCCTAAATAATTCATTAATAGAAACCAAATGAAAGCATGAGTAACACAAGCTCTTAAAAGATCAAGGCTTTTCGTCAGCGACATTTTCAACAAGTACATGATTACATATTTGTGGGTGCTTCTAGCACAGTGATGGGCACATGAGAAAGAATTCAATTCCATAAATATTTATAGTATTGAACTCTAAATTAGCTCCTGACTCTTGCTGTTACATATTCTAAATACATTCCCCATAAATTGATTATACTATTTGCCTAATCTATGAAGATGAATTAGTCTTCAAAGTACTTTTTTTAAAATTGCAGCTCAAATTAAAATATCATTAATTCAAAATGAAACAATTATATTGCATAAATCTATATCATAGTATGAAATCTTACTCTTATTTAGAGGAGAGTCTAAGTAAATTGTTTCCAGAATTAAAGAGTAATTCTAGATGTATAACGTACTTAGTAAAACACTTTATTTATAATTACAGAATTTTAACATGCAATTTTCATTAACATTACCTTTGCAGATGGAAGAAAAACAATATTAGTATGTTACTATTAATCTTAGGCAAAAGCCATTTCTTTGCAAGTCTTAATGTCCAGCTTAAACCAAAATTACACGATAAATTAGATTACATTAGGTGGGGCACATGGCTACTTAGCAACCGATGGATGGTGGAAATGCTTTTTGGTTTCTTTTTTTTTATTTCAGTGTTTCTCATTGAAATATTAAGTCACATCTACATATATATATATATGATGAACTTGACATTCTCGTCAGTGAGCTCCGTGATCCACACGGTAGGCTAGTTGGCATACGGCGTTGCGCCCAAGTGCCACCAGCCTCCGTGTCAGCTCCGCGGTGACTCTTCTTACACATTCTTAAATACAAGTCCTTTGTTTCTATAGGAGATATTCTCAAAGTGGGATGTGAATCTAAGTTATGAAGCATAACAATTAAATAACATCCATACACCCATCACCTCATGCAGAATGAAATATTTCTAGTCCTGCGGAAGCTACAGGACTGCTGGAATTTCTTCTCTGATCCAGTCCCCTTGCTTCATCACAGAGGTGACCACTGTTCTGAAGGTTATGTTCATAATCCCTGTGCTTTTCTTTATAGTCTACATATATATCTATGTATAGAGAGGGGAGGTGTAGGTATAAATATAGATATATCTAAAAATATATTATTTTGTCATATTTATTTTTAAGCTTTAAAAAATGGGTATCATGCTGAAGTAGTATTTACCTTGAAGCATACTGTGATCAATAAAAACAACACCATCATGCCCAGTGGTATAAGCATGGCTCACACAGCTAATCCTGGCATTTTGGGAGGCTGAGGCAGGAGGAGTTCAAGACCAGCTCTATAAAAAAACGGGACCAGGAGTTCAAGACCAGCTCTACAAAAAATGAGACCCAGACCCTACAAAAAAATTTAAAAATTAGCCAGGCATGGTAGCTTGTGCCTGTAGTCCCAGCTACTCAGGAAGCTAGGGCAGGATAATTGTGTGAGTACAGGAATTCAAGGCTGCAGTGAGTTGTGATCAGACTACTGCACTCCAGCCTAAGTGACAGAACAAGACTCTATCTTAAAAAACAGAAGAAGGGAGAGAGGCAAAGATGGCTGATTCAGAGCCGCTGCCGTCAATGGCTCTCATGGAAAAGAATGAAAATGGTGAGTGAATTCAGCATCTTCAACTGAAATATCTGGGTTCTCACATTGGGACTGACTAGGGGGATGGCTTGACCCACATAAAATGAAGAAAAGCAGGGTAGGGCAATGGCCCACCTGGAAGGGGCATGGAGTCAAAGGAATCCTGTCATGTTTAATACTGACTGTCAACTTGATTGGGTTGAGGGATACAAAGTATTAATCCTGGGTGTGTTTGTGTGAGTGTTGCCAAAAGAGATTAACATTTGAGTCAGTGGGCTAGCAAAGTCAGATCCACCCTTAATCTTGGGGGCACAATCTAATCAGCTTCCAGCAAATAGAAAGAAGGCAGAAAAACATGAAAAAGAGATTAGCCTAGCCTCCCAGCCTACATCTTTCTCCCATGCTGGATGCTTCCTCCCCTCGAACATTAGACTCCAAGTTCTTCAGTTTTGGGACTTGGACTGGTTCTCCTTGCTCCTCAGCTTGCAGACAGCCTATTATGGGACCTTGTGATTGTGTAAGTTAACACTTAATAAACTCCCCTTTATATATATATATAATCTCCTATTAGTTCTGTCCCTCTAAGAGAACCCTAATACAGATTAGATTTTGGTACTGGGAGTGTGGTTCTAGAGGAATAGAATATAAAGGATGGAGTTCTTTCATTGGTTTGGGAGTCTCTGGAGTTGGCTGATTAATATGATTAGACCCAAAAATGCTAAGGTCTCTACTTCTAATAGTATGGAGAACACTGATAGTTTTTGGTGGAAACTGTGTAGAGAGTTATACAAAATAAATGCAATTGAGACTCCTGATTCACCACTCTTGAGAGGCAAGGAGTTTAGTGACTCTATACATAATACCTTTGACCATATGTGGAGAATCAAGGAACATAATGAAGCTGGTTGGTTGCTCCTAAGTTCAGTGGACAAAATGATGAAAGAAAATGATGAACTCAAGTATTCGGTCTCCCAGGTTCAGAAGCAGATATGGAGCCTCAAATCTGCTAAGACTGCCCTGAATGAGAGTCTTATCTCCTGTAGAAAAAGAGCTGAAACTGTGGAAAAACAGACCCAAGCTCTTACACGAGTGGCTGACCAGCAATGAAAGATGCATGCACAGCCTCACCAGGTGTATACTGTTAAAGTGAGGGCATTTGTTAGAAAAGCATGCAACCTGGCAACTTGGAATGGGGACATGTGGGAGGACCCTGATGAAGCTGAGGACACTGAGTCTGTAAACTCTGGTGAACCTTTTTTGCCAGAAGAAACAGCTTCCCCATCCCCAGTAGTGGCAACATCCCCTCCCTGACCTATGCTGCTATCAGCCTTTCCACCTTTGTCCAAGGAGAAAAACCCTATGCTGCCTGCAGCAACAGTGATGGCCTCCCCTGAGCCAGTTGCCAGGCAAGATAATGTTGAGTCTCCTCAGAGGCCACCCCCAACACCTCTGTTTGCTTCTAAACCTATAACTAAAGTCCTGGTGGCCCCCTAAGGATGAGGTTGAGAGTGTGACCCATGAGGAAGTGCGCTATACTTGAACTGTTGGAGTTCTCTAATTTATATAAACAGCAATCTGGAGAACGGGCATGGGAATGGATATTAAGGGTATGGGATAATGGTGGAAGGAACACAGAGTTGGATCTGTAGCAGGATAAGCCATGGCCAAAACCCCTCAGACACTGGGTTGAGGAAAGAGGTAGCTTTATTTGGCCAGAAGCGTCAGCAGACTTGCATCTCAAAAACTGAGCTCCCCAAGAGGGAAATTCCTGCCCCTTTTAAGGGCTTACAGTTCTAAGGGGGTCCACGTGAAAGGGTTGTGATCAATTGAGCAAGCATGGGGTACATGGCTGGGGCCCCATGCATCAGTAGTTAAGACAGAACAGAACAGTAAGTTTCACAATGCTTCCTCATACAATGTCTGGAATCTATAGATAGTACAAGCAGTTAGGTCAGGGGTTGATATTTAACTAGCAGACCAGGCCTGGGGTGTGGGGCCAGGCTGCCTATTTATCTCATTTTTGCCTTCTTTAACTTTTATTTCTTCCTTCTTTTTCTGAGGTATGAAACAATAAGAGAGGTGGTCTCCTTCCTCATTCCCCCCTTTGAGAATCTCACTTATTAGTGGGAGTTCTCACTTTCATCTTCACTACCTAGGTCTTCCTGCAAGACAGATTGATAATGATTCATGTAATACATTTGAGCCTTATCTGTACTTGCTAGTTTCACATTCCTTGAGGCTCAGTGAGTTTCTGCTTCACCTCCCCCGTGCAGCTGCAAAGTTACAAGGTTTATACAGAAACATGGTTTCCCAAGGATTTGGAACATGTAGTATAGATAAATGTAAAAGACTGATCAACTGCCTTTGTTCTTGCTTCTGTAAGTGTGCTTCCTGCATCACGTAGCTCCCAGCCACTGACTGCTTAAAAGGTGGCTGCTTTCTTTGTCCAGGGCTCAGACTTTCCTATACACTAATCCTACTGAGCCAGGTGATCATCTTTTAATAAAGACCTTTCCTGAACTCACTTTGTTTGGTCTCTCCCATCTTTGATTGTCCCACAACAATAATAACTATAAAACAGAAACTGTTTTAACTTGTTGCCCTACTCAGTGACCTTATGAATACATTGGGAACAGTCCTCCATGTAGGGAAAATCAGTGGAAGTCCTTATTACATAAGTCCAAATTTTAAGGAGAATAAGTCCCACGATGAGTTTCCTCATGCTTTGGCTGTGCGTAGATGAGTCAGCTTCTGGGTGTGACTGGAGCAGGGCTTGTCGTCCTTCTCAGAGTCACTTTGCAGGGGTTGTCCGGGCTTGGTCTCACCTTCCAGGTCTCAGAGGCTGCAGGTTTCACATGGCTGTGGTGGATCCAGGCTTGGATTCCTTCAACCTTTACAGCTGTGGGGGTGGTCAAGATGACGGTCTGGGGTCTTTCCACCGTGGTCACAAGGGGACTACATTCCAATCCTTGATCCACACTTGATCACCTGGAGAGAAAGGGTGAACTGGGGAGAATAAGCTAATGGGGCACCTCTCATTTACCCAGGCTGAAATTGTTTGAGCATTTTTCCTATGGCCTATAGCTGTCATTTTAACTCAATTTCACCTAGCTCTTGTGGAGTGCCTGGGAGTCCCCATAGTATGGGAGGGGGTCTATGATGCAATATTTTATAAGGGGAATATCCTGTTCTTTTAGAAGGGGTACATCTTATTTTAAACAATACCATCAGGAGAGCCTGTATCTATTTTAATCTTGTTTCCTGACACACTTTCCCTAAGCTATTCTTGATAGTCTGATTCATTTGCTCCACCTTTCCTGAACTTTGAGGTCAGGAGGCAGCATGCAGTTTCCATGTGATCCCTAATACCTTTGCTGTCTTCTGTACCAAGTCAGCCACAAATGCCAACCCATTATCTGAGCCAATTCGTAAGAGCAGTCCAAATCTAGGAATACGATCTCAAAGAAGTGCATGGGTTACTTCACGAGCTTTCTCAGTTCGTGTTTGATAAGCCTCCACTCACCCAGAGTAGGTATACATGAGAACTAGTAAATACTTGTTATCTCCACACTTGGGCATTTATGTTAAGTCCACCTGGAGATCTTCAAAGGGAGCTGCTCCATAAACTTGTATGCTGAGCAGAACGGCTGGACCCTGCCTCGCATTGTGCTGTCGGCAGGTTACACACCACTGCGCCACTATTTTGGCAAGGGCTGACAAATGCGAGATGTAGAAGTACTGGCCTAACAACTTTTCAAGTGACCCCTGACCTAGATGGGTGGTTTCATGCACAGTCAGTACGACTGCGGCTCCCAGCAGCTGTGGCACAGCTACTTTCCTATCTGGTAACCGGATCCATCCTTCTTCCAACACCTGTCCTCCCTCTGCCTGTAGAAAGTCCTTTTTTCTTCTTTAGAATAAGTAGGTACAAGGTCAGGTGCTTGAGGGAGCAGGGGGGCTGTGACTGATGCCTGGTAGGGAGCAGATGCTGCTTTTCGAGCCTCTGAGTCAGCTTGGGAGTTGTCCAAGGCAACTGAGGTGGAAGCTCGCTGGTGGACTCCGCAGTGCATGACTGCCACCTTTTGGGGTTTCCATACTTTTTCTAATAATTGCAAGATTTCTTGTTGATATTTTAGTCCTTTACCCCAGAGTTCAACAGGCCCTTTTCTTTATATAATGCTCCATGCACTTGGAGGGTTAAAAAGGCATACCGGGAGTCAGTGTAAATGTTTACAGCCTTACCTTCACTGAGTTCTAAGGCCCAAATTAAAGCAATGAGCTCAGCTTTCTGGGCTGAGGTACCTTGGTGCAACGATTTGGCCTCAATTACAGTGTCCGGGGTTACCACTGCATATCCCGCACACCTCTCTCCTTGTGGGTTGACAAAGCTGCTCCTATCCATGCACAGCTCCCAGTCCACTGATGCCCAAGGTTGGTCCCGGAGGTCAAGTCTGCTAGAGTAAACTGAGTCTAACACCTCTACACAGTTATGCTTGACAGGGCTCTCTGATACCGGGAGCAAGGTGGCGGGGTTCAGGGTGTTACAAACTTCAATGGTTATGCGGGGATTTTCACAGAGCAAGCTTTGGTACTTGGTTAGTCTAGCATTCGTTAGCCAATGATGTCCTTTGGTATTCATTAAAGTCACCGCAGCATGGGGGGCCCCTTTATGTTCAGGTTTTGCCCAAGGGTTAGTTTATCTGCTTCTTGTGCTAGCAGGGCAGTTGCTGCTAAGGCCCTCAAACCCAGGGGCCAACCTTCAGAAACCCTGTCTAGTTGTTTAGAGAGGTAACCACCGGCCTCGACCAGGGCCCCACAGTCTTGGTCAAAACCCTAACTGCCATTTTTTCTCTCTCTGACACATATAGTGTAAATGGCTTTGTCAGGTCAGGCAGACCCAGGGCTGGGGCTGACATGAAGTTTTCTTTTAACTCATGAAAATCCTGTTGCTGTTGGGACCCCCATTCGAAAGGTTCCGTGTCACCCCTCTTTGTAACTTGGTACAGAGGTTTGGCCAGTACTGCAAAATTTGGGATCCATAACCTGCAGAACCCTAAGAACAGCTCCTAAGAATTCTCTCACCTGCCTTCTGGTCTTAGGCTCTGGTAGGTTGCAAATGACCTGCTTTCTTTCTGATCCTAGGCTGCGTTCCCCCTGTCGGATTGTAAATCCTAGGTAGTGTACCTGCTGTCTGCAGATCTGAGCTTTCTTCTTGGACACCTTATACTCACAGTCCTCCAGGTGTCAGAGCAGGGCGTCTGTTCCTTTGGCGCACCCAACTGCTGTGGAGTGTCCCAGCAGGAGGTCATCGACATACTGGAGCAACACACAGCCTAGGTCTCTGGCAGGAAACTTTCGCAGGTCTTGAGCCAGGGCCTCCCTGAAGATAGTGAGGGAGTTCCTGAACCCTTGAGGAAGCCAGGTCCAAGTGTACTGAGCGGTGACACCTAAGCCTGGATCTTCCCACTGGAAAGCAAACAGTTTCTGGCTCTCAGGAGCTAGTCTGGTGCTAAAGAAAGTGTCCTTCAAGTCCAGGCAGGTGAACCAGCTGTCTTCAGCTGGCAGTAACCCTAAGAACATGTACGGGTTAGGTACCATTGGGTGCAAATTCACTGTAGCTTGGTTAACCAAGCGCAAGTCCTATACTGGTCTGTAAACCTTGGTTCCTGGATTGGGAACAGGCAGCAGGGGTGTGTTCCAGGGAGACTGACAGGGGGCTATAATTCCAAAGGCCTTCAGGCACTGGAGATGGATCTGGATACCTTCAAGAGCTTCTCTGGTTACGGGGGCTTCGTTTACTGCTAGCCCCAGAGGATCATCTTCTGCCCACACCCTTAGCCACTGCTTAGCCAAAGCTGGTCCTATCTCTTGGCCTGGCTCAGTTAAGAAAAGTCCATTCTTCCTCCCAGGGGACTGTAAGGGCCATAATGACTCCCATTCCAGGTAACTTTAGTGGTAAAGAGCTGTGCTTTGTAAAAGAGATGGTGGCCCTCAGCTTGCTAAGCAAGTCCCTTCCCAGCAAGGGCAAGGGGCAGTCGGGCATGTACAAGAACTGGTGAATCACTTCATGTCTCCCTACAGTACAAGTCCGGGGCAAGTAGAAAGCTTGTTTTTTCAAGACTCCTGTGGCTTTGATTATATCAATAGTCTTTTTGGATAAGGGGGTGACTGGGGTGGTTACTACTGAATGTTCAGGACAAGTATCGACAGGAAACTCAATGTCCTTGCTCCTGACTGTCATCCTGACCATGGGCTCATTGGGGGCACCTGAGCCCGGTCCCCCTCAGTCCAGTAACCCTTCTGCTAGATTAAACAAGGCCCCTTCATCCTTGCCTGAGACCTCTGGCTCGGAGCCATTTTGTTTCTCTTTTAACTAGGGGCACTTGTCTTTCCAATGCGCTGTTTCTTTACAGTATGCACACTGGTTACGCTGCAGGCATGGTTGGTCAGACTGAGCGTTTTTCCCAGGGTCCCCCCTTCCTCGGCCCTTCGGGGGAACTCCTCTAATAGCTGCAGCTAGCAGATAGGCGTTTTGCCGGGCTTGGCACTTGCTTTCTTTGCGGCTCTCTCTACCGCCTGCCACATCTCTATTCACAAACACCTGACTGGCTATTTTTAATAACTGTGAAGTATTCATACCCACAAACCCAGCCTGTTTCTGAAGCTTTCTTCTAATATCTTTGGTGCTTTGACTAACTAAAGCCATGTTAATCATGCGCTGATTTTCAGGGCTATTGGGATCAAAGGGAGTATACATACGATAGGCCTCACATAGTCCCTTGTAAAATTGTGCTGGACTCTCTTCTTTTCCTTGAATGACCTCAGAGACTTTGTTAACATCTGTGGCCTTCTGAGCTCCCTTTTTTAACCCTTCCAGGAGGGCCTCTCTATACCGTTTTAGTCTCTCGATGTCTGGCCCTTCATTTGGGTCCCACTGGGGGTCTGCTCCTGGTAACTGGACTCTCACATACTCCTGGGGGTTTTGGTAACTGGCCGGAGCATGTTCCTCTAGCCACTTAGTTGCTGCCTGGAGCACCCTTTGCTTTTCATCTGTGTTAAAGAGGTACATGAGCAGCTGGTGGCAATCAGCCCAAGTAGGGTTATGAATCTGGATAATAGTTTGGAGCAAATCAATTAATGCTTAAGGCTTTTCACTATAAGATGGGGTATTGTTCTTCCAGTTGAGGAGATCAGCAGAGGTGAAGGGTTGATACACAAAGGCACTCCTTTCTACCATATGCCCATCCTCGTCTACCCCAGTATATCGCTGCTCCCTCAGGGGCATTTGTATTCCAGTCTTAGGCCATAAAAGAGACACCAGGGGAGGGGTTTCTCCCACAGCTTCACATCCTCTCTTGTCTACTCTGGGTGGTCTAGGGGTGTGTGTGTCCTGTGGAGGCACAGGTGCTGTGGGCTCAGAAGTGGGGAGTCTCTCTTCTCAGTAAGCGGGGGGCATCGCTGGTGCCATTTCCTGCCATAAGTCTTCTGATATTGGATTGGACAGAACTTTAGGGGCCGACTTCCCTTGGCAGGTGGAGCGGGATCCTTCCTTAGCTATCTGTCCTTTCACCACTAACACTGTGGCTGCCTCTCCTCTTAACCACGGTGGGGGGTTCTAAAACCAGCTGTAACCAAGTGTCCATGCATGGGAACTGGTCTGGGTGCCCTGGCTTACAGGTTATCTTATGCCATACCTTTGAAACAAGGGTCCTATCCAGGCTTCTTCTGATGGCCAACCCACCTCAAATACTGGCCAGTCTATCTTACACAAAGTTCTAAGTTTTCCTGGTGTCATAGTAACTCCATAGTCTCCCTTAAATCCCTACTTAAAATTTTTTAACATAGTTCCTAGTGGAGTGGGTTTACTTTGCGTCTGACCCATTTTTCTCTCGAGACAATGTTCACACTACAAGAAGGAAAGGGTAAAGATCACTCACTCATCTAATTCACACTAAATCAAGCATTTCAAGCCAAGTCAAAATCAAAACCAAAACCAAAGTGCCGATAAAGGCACACCATGGGTGATCAGGTCACGCGTCCACTCAAATGGAGTGGGCAAGTCCCCAAGACCAGTCTTACCATATTCCAGATGTCCGGACTCCAAGTGCCAGTTCCTTTCTGGTGTTCAGCCACTGCGTTGATCCTCCGCAGGGGCCTGCGATGCACTGCTCTGTTGAGGCGTTCCACCGGGGCAAATGCCTACCCAGGAGTGCTCTCAGGATCCACGTCACTCAAGCTGGCCGGAGTCCCCTGCAGGGATGCTCCACAGGGCAGGCCTGAGCCACCTAAGGGGCTGCCTTGACTATCTGCTAATCACCTCGCTTCCCAGTCAGAGAACCAAGAAATGTAGCAGGACAAGCTGTGGACAAAACCCCTCAGACACCAGGTTGAGAAAGGAAGTAGCTTTATTCAGCCAGGAGCATCAGCAGACTTGTGTCTCAAAAACCAAGCTCCCTGAGAGAGAAATTCCTGCCCCTTTTTAGGGCTTACAATTCCAAGGAGGTCCACGTGAAAAGGTCGTGATCGATTGAGCAAACATGGGGTACGTGGCTGGGGCTGCATGCATCAGTAATCAAGACAGAACAGAACAGTGCAGAAAGTTTCACAATGCTTCCTCATGCAATGTCTGGAATCTATAGCTAATACAAGCGGTTAGGTCAGGGGTTGATTTTTAACTACCAGACCAGGCCTGAAGTGCAGTGCTGGGCTGTCTATTGATCTCATTTTTGCCTTTCTTTAACTTTTACTTCTTCTTTCTTTTTCTGAGGTATGAGACAATAAGAGAGGTGGTCTCCTTCCTTAGATCAGGCTGAATTTATTGACTTGGGCCCACTAAGTAGGGACTCTGCATTTAATGTTGCAGCTTGAGGAGTTAAAAAAGCACTTCCTGTACAGCCTGCAGAACCATGGGCCAAAATAAATTTTTCTTTTTTTTTTCTGATGGAGTCTCACTCTGTCACCCAGGCTGGAGTGCAGTGGAACAATCTCAGCTCACAGCACCCTCCACCTCCCAGGTTCAAGCAATTCTCCTGCCTCCGCCTCACGAGTAGCTGGGACTACAGGCATGTGCTACTATGCCCTGCTAATTTTTGTATTTGTGGTAGAGATGGGGTTTGACCATGTTGGCCAGGCTGGTCTTGAACTCTTGACCTCAAGTGATTGGCCCGCTTTGGCCTCCCAAAGTGCTGGGATTACAGGAGTGAGCCACCATGCCTGGCCCTCTTTTCTTTAGGAATTACCCAGTGTCAGGTATTCCTTTACAGCAAGGCAAGAAATAACATAATCCCATAGGACAAAATAAATATCCATAAATCCATATGGACATAAATAATTCAATAAATAAATGTATGAGAGAAGAGACACTTCTTCCTTACAGAATTCCAATTAATCAATGAAGAAGGAATGAGTAAAATACAAAATCCCCACTAGAACACCACAGTAGTAACTGTTGACAAGATCCACCAATGAATGAGAAAACCAGCAGGCAAAAGTTTGAGAAGAAACAGGATGCTAGCACGGTCTCAAAGCATCTCTCCAAGATGTGTATCATTTACAAAGGGAGAAAAGTAACTTACAGTAATGAAACCTGGGAGAGTCCACCTTAACCAAGTGATCATGGTAAATATCATTAATAAGCCACGTTGGCATCCTGTACCCCTGATAGGAAATAACAAGGGCATTTCACTTTGTGATCTTCTTCCCCCAAACACATCACCTTAGTCTAATCATGAGGAAAACGTGGACAAAACCAAACTGAGGATCATTCTACAAAAAAGCTGGCCAGTACTCATCAAGAGTCCATGAAAGACAAGGAAATACGGAACAACTGTCACAGATTGGAGGAAACTGAGGGGACACAAATGAATGCAACATGAGATCTTAGATTATATCCTGGAATATTAAAAAGGCATGGAAGGGGTGGGAGGAGATGGTGAAAATCAAAGGGCTATAGTTTAATTCATAGTATTGTATCAAAGTTAATTTCCTCATTTTGATTACTGAACTACAGTTATATAAGTTTTTAACGTCGGGGAAGCAAAGTGATAGAAATATGTGAACTCTGTACTATTTCTTCAAATTTTCTGTAAGTCTAAAATTATTTCAGAAATAAAATAAAAACACATGCATCCACAAAATAGTAACTACGGAGAGGTGATAATGTGTTAATGAGCTTGATTTTGATGATCATTTCACAACGCATGTGCATATCAACCATCAAATTGTACACCATATATAATTTTTATGTCAATAAATCTTAAAATATATAAAAATAAATGAATTAATAAAATAAAAAATAAATTAAAAATAAGAATAAGCTCCATCTGAAGCGCTACTTGCATAGTGCACATTGAAAACCACATCCTGCTGCTGCTGGCTGGAGGACTTGAATACCATTCAGACTTTCCCCTAGTACCGTGCAGCTCTTCATCTAAAATCATAACTACAAAATTGCTGGCAAGGTACTCTCCCTGGTCCTCGATTTTCCATACATATAAAATGAAAGGGTTAGGAAAAAAAGATACTATTCTTTCTCTTTTTCGTTTTTGGTTTTTTTTTTTGAGATGGAGTCTTGCTCTGTCGCCCAGTCTGGAGTGCAGTGGTGCAATCTCCAGCTCACTGCAAGCTCTGCCTCCCGGGTTCACGCCATTCTCCTGCCTCAGCCTCCTAAGTAGCTGGGACTACAGGTGTCCGCCATCACGCCCGGCTAAGTTTTTGGTAGTTTTTGTAGACACAGGGTTTCAATCTGTTAGCCAGGATGTTCTCGATCTCCTGACTTTGTGATCCGCCCACCTCAGCCTCCTAAACTGCTGGGATTACAGGTGTGAGCCACCATGCCCGGCCTCTTTCTCAGTTTTGAAATTCTATGCTTCATGCTTCATAATTCTCAACTCTTCTTAGCTTGGCCTTCATTGCCAAGTTAAGTTAACAACTTTGGTGTAGAAGTGACCAGAGATTATATATACCAGTTTGGGGCTTAGTATGTCATCACATTAACCAAAGACAGTCCATGTATGTGGCGGAGGTAATTGGGTTCTTAGTTTTCTTTTTTGTTTTCCTTTTTTCTTTTTGAGACACAGTCTCACTCTGTCACCCAGGCTGGAGTGCAGTGGCATGATCTTGGGTCACTGCAACCTCCACCTCCCGGGTTCAAGCAATTCTCCTGCCTCAGCCTCCCAAGTAGCCAGGATTACAGGCATGCGCCACGACGCCTGGCTAATTTTTATATTTTTGGTAGAGACAGAGTTTCACCATGTTAGCCAGGCTGGTCTCGAACTCCTGACCTGAGGTGATCCGCTCACCTCAGCCTCCCAAAGTGCTGAGATTACAGGCATGAGCCATCGCACCCAGCCAGGTTCTTAGGTTTCAATATCTCAGAAAGCTAATTAATAATCGTAATCTCATGTAAATCTCTTGATTTTACACAGTAATAACAGTGAACACATGGTGAAATTCGGCCCATCTAACTCAGAAACTTCATTTTAGGACAATATTTCAAACTCCTTTCCCATCTAGGCATTTTTCAGTAGCAGACATGTGGCACACCTGACTCCCTTCACCTCCCTCTTAGTGAAGGTTTAGGGATTAGAGATGTACTCAAAGCCAGAACTCAGTGGCCTAAATCACCAGTCCTTGGATTACTACAAGCTCACCTAGAGTCTAAAAGAACAATTCTCCTTATGCCCATTGTGATCCTGGAAACATTACTTCTCTCCTCAGTTGCTGTTTCTCACTTAGCATCTCATTTTGGAAATCTTTGTTTCTCTGTGGCCACTAGGACATTTGCTCCACTGAACTTTCTGGCTTTAATTTTTGCCCCCTCAATCAGTCCCAAATAGCCCTACTGAAGTAGCCCCAGAAACTCGCATTGCTATTCCACTCTTTCATGATTTCTCATCTACATATTAACCACTCCAACATTCCTGCATTTGTGGTCATCTTGTCAGCACATCTCGCTGACCTAAATGAGGAAATTCCTATTCCTTTTACTCCAGATTATCCATATAATTCTTCTTGAAAGCTATTCTTGGGATGTACTAAGGAAAGTACTTGACTTTTGGTGTCTGATGATGTAGGGTTTAAGTGCTGGCTGCACCACTTACTTAGGAAATTTCAAAAAGGTATTAAATTCTTATAAATGGGAATAATGCCTACTTTATAAGGTGTTTCAAAAATTCAGTGATAATGTATGTGATATACACAGCACAAGGTCAGTCTGTTGAGAAGGACCCTGCCGGTCGTGGCTATGAAGATGATAAGTACCCATGGGATGTCATGAACAGAGCAGTCACCTCTACTGACCTCAGCCACAAAACACCAGCCCTTCTAGCTTCCCTGGATCCTTTGCTAACTGTGCTTTTTTCTAGGAGAGTATGTGTTTCTCTATTTGGCTTGAGAACTGAACAATCCTTCAAAGGGTTGAAGTATCTTTATTATATATACGGTCTATGCTTTATCATACTAATTTTTTTTTTTTTTTGAGGCAGGGTCTCACTCTGTGGTTCAGGCTGGAATATAGTGGCATGATCACAGATCACTGCAGCCTTGAACTCATGGGCTCAAGTGACCCTCCCGCCTCAGCCTTCTGAGTAGCTGGGACTTTAGGTGCACACCACCAGGTCTGGCTAATTTTTTTTTTTTTAGAGATGGAGTCTCACTATGTTGCCCAGGCTGGTCTCAAACTCCTGGGCTCAAGTGATCCTCCCGCCTAGGCCTCTCAATGTATTGAGATTACAGATGTAAGCCACCTTGCCCAGCCCTAAATTTTTTTTCTTATGGTAAAATACACAAAAATGTACCATCCTAACCATGTTTAAGTGTGCAATTCAGTGGTGTGAAATACATTCACATTGTTATGTAGCCATCACTACTATCCATCCCCTGAACTTTTAAAAAAGTCATCCCAAACAGAAAGTCTATACCCATTAAACACTAACTCTCTATTCTCCCCTACCACCAGCCCCTGGAAACTACTTTCTGTCTCTATGAACTTGCCTATTCTAGGTTCTTCACATACATGGAATCATATATTTGTGCTTCTGTGACTGGCTTATTTCACTTAGTATAATGTTCTCAAGGTTCATCTATGTTGTAGCATATATAAGAATTGCACTTCTTTTTAGGCTAAATCATAGTCCATTGTACATATATACCTCATTTTGTTTATCCATTCATCTATGGATGAACATTTGGGTTGTTTCCACATTTTGGCTATTGTGACTTTATCCTGTTTTACATTCTGCAGAAATTTACATCTTTATTTTCAGAACTATTAAGTTTCCTCATACTAACAGTCACAGGGAGAGAGTCATGAAAGACTTTTATTTGACTTCATTTTTTGGTCATTTATTCTTTTTTTTTTTTTTTGGCAGCCACAAAGACTGGGATTTCTAATTCTAGTTATGATAAGTAGACAATTTAAGCCATTTATCCTTTTTTCTGTTTCCTTTTCAAGAAAAGAAAATAGTATTTTTATAAAATATGATCGTGTCAGTTTGGTCTATTTTTATATGTGTTAAGGAGAGCAATAATAGTCAAAAGAATAACAATATAACGATTAGGTATTTAGTTTAAAAAAAAAAAGTAGAGGATGGGGCAATAGATAGCCTGCCTCTTCTCTAACCAATTTGTTAACTGTTTAAGAAATTGACAATAAAGAATATGGCATATGGAGGCCAGAATGTTACTTTTATCATGAACAAAGTTGATTTCAGAGAATGCAGCTTATCTCTACTTGCAGGCAGATGGCCATCTTAATTCTATATCCCAGAATTAAACAGGTCTCCCAGCCACTCATACACATGTCTCCTGCAGGGAAGGAAAAATTATCGACTGACAAACAGTCTGATTAAATGCTTGTCTTTTATACCTGCTATGGTTTGAATGTGTCTCCTCCAAAACTTAGGTGTTGCTAATGTGACGGTATTAAGAGGTAGGGCCTTTAAAAGGTGATTAGGCCACAAGGGCTCCTGTCTTGTGAATGGGATTAGATGCCCTTATAAAAGGGCTTCAAAGAGGGAGTCATCCCTTTTTGTCCTTCTGCCTTCTGTTATATGAGCACACAGCATTCTTCCCCCACTCCTCAATACGCAACAGTCAAACTGCTATCTTGGAAGCAAAAAGACCAGACCCTCACCAGATAACTGAACCTGCCAGTGCCTTCATCTTGGATTTCCTGACTTCCAGACCTGTGAGGAAACAAATTCCTGTTCTTTATAAATTACCCAGTCTGTGTTATTCTGTTATAGCAGCTCAAAACAGACTAACACAATGTCCTCACCCCACCTCTCTGCCTTGGTACCCATCACATTGTGTAGCAATGGCCTGCCTTGGCCTGTCTCTTTTCTATGAGCATGTTGCCTTCATCCATTCTTCCACTCACTCAACTGGTTTTACTGAGTGCCTATTTTGGGCCTAGCAATATGCTAGGTCTTGCATTCAAGTCTTCTGTCAACAGAGGTGACAGAAACTGACATAACACCTACCCTTAAGGAAAGCAGCATAGAAAATATTGTAAAGGAGACAGAGTGCAGCATTAGACAATAAGAAGGGCAGAGTGACTTAACAAACTGGGAGAAGGCTTTTCTTGGGAAGTCACATTTTTGATGACACCTCGAGGTCAAGGAGTATACTTCACCTGTATATTATACTCTGGTGTCCAGTAGAGGCATAGTACATAGCAGAGCTCAGTAAATGCTTAACAAATTAATCAATGAGTGATATATGTGAAAACACTTTATATGCAGTCAAAGTACCACACAGATGTTAACTATTATCATATAGTTAATACGGAGAGATCTACTTTTGTTCAGCTTCTCTGGAATACCCAAAAAGATATATGGCAGTGTCTGGAGACATTGTGAGTTGTCACAACTGGAGTTGAGGGGAGATGTGGTAATGGCATCTAGTGAGTAGAGACCACAGTTGCTACTAAACATCCTACAATATACACAGCAATCCCCCAAAATGTCAATAATGCCACTATTAAGAAATCCGATTCTGAAAAAAGGTTCCAAGATGGCCTAATAGGAACAGCTCCAGTCTACAGCTCCCAGCGTGAGTGACGCAGAAGATGGGTGATTTCTGCATTTCCAACTGACCTTTGAAGAGAGTAGTAGTTCTCCCAGCATGGAGTATGAGATCTGAGAATGGACAGACTGCCTCCTCAAGTGGGTCCCTGACCCCTGTGTAGCCTAACTGGGAGGCACCCCTGAGTAGGGGCAGACTGACACTTCACAAGGCCGGGTACCCCTCTGAGACGAAGCTTCCAGAGGAACAATCAGGCAGCAACATTTGCCGTTCTGCAATATTTGCAGTTCTGCAGCCTCTGCTGGTGATACCCAGGCAAACAGCGTCTGGAGTGGACCTCCAGCAAACTCCAACAGATGAGCAGCTGAGGGTCCTGACTGTTAGAAGGAAACCTAACAAACAGAAAAGACATCCACATCAAAACCCCATCTGTACGTCACCATCATCAAAGACCAAAGGTAGATAAAACCACAAAGATGGGGAGAAACCAGAGCAGAAAGGCTGAAAATTCTAAAAATCAGAGTGCCTCTTCTCCTCCAAAGGAATGCAGCTCCTCACCAGCAACGGAACAAAGCTGGATGGAGAATAACTTTGATAAGTTGAGAGAAGAAGGCTTCAGAAGATTGGTAATAACTAACTTCTCTGAGCTAACGGACGATGTTCAAATCAATTGCAAAGAAGCTAAAAACCTTGAAAAAAGATTCGACGACTGGCTAACTAGAATAAACAGCATAGAGAATACCTTAAATGACCTGATGGAGCTGAAAAACACTGGAACAAGAACTACAAGACACATGCACAAGCTTCAGTAGCCGAATCGATCAACTGGAAGAAAGGGTATCAGTGATTGAGATCAAATGAATGAAATAAAGCAAGAAGAGAAGTTTAGAGAAAAAAGAGTAAAAAGAAATGAACAAAGCCTCCAAGAAATATGGGACTATGTGAAAAGACCAAATCTACGTCTGATTGGTGTACCTGAAAGTGACGGGGAGAATGCAACCAAGTTGGAAAACACCCTTCAGGATATAATCCAGGAGAACTTCCCCAACCTAGCAACGCGGGCCAACATTTAAATTCAGGAAATACAGAGAATGCCACAAAAATACTCCTCGAGAAGAGCAACCCCAAGACACATAATTGTGAGATTCACCAACATTGAAATGAAGGAAAAAATGTTAAGGCAGCCAGAGAAAAAGATCGGGCTACCCACAAAGGGAAGCCCATCAGACTAACAGTGGATCTCTCGGCAGAAACTCTACAAGCCAGAAGATAGTGGGGGCCAATATTGAACATTCTTAAAGAAAAGAATTTTCAACCCAGAATTTCATATCCAGCCAAATTAAGCTTCATAAGTGAAGGAGAAATAAAATTCTTTACAGACAAGTGAATGCTGAGAGATTTTGTCACCACCAGGTCTGCCTTACAAGAGCTCCTGAAGGAAGCACTAAACATGGGAAGGAACAACCGGTACCAGCCACTGCAAAAACACACCAAATTGTAAAGACCATTGAGGCTAGGAAGAAACTCCATCAACTAACAAGCAAAATAACCAGCTAACATCATAATGACAGGATCTAATTCACACATAACAATATTAACCTTAAATGTAAATGGCCTAAATGCTCCAATTAAAAGACACAAACTGGCAAATTGGATAAAGAGTCAAGACCCATCAGTGTGCTGTATTCAGGAGACCCATCTCACATGCAGAGACACACATAGGCTCAAAATAAATGGATGGAGGAAGATCTACCAAGCAAATGGAAAACAAAAAAAGCAGGGGTTGCAATCCTAGTCTCTGATAAAACAGACTTTAAACCAACAAAGATCAGAAGAGACAAAGAAGGCCATTACATAATGGTAAAGGGATCAATTCAACAAGAAAAGTTAACTATCCTAAATATATATACACCCAATACAGGAGCACCCAGATTCATAAGCAAGTCCTTAGAGACCTACAAAGAGACTTAGACTCCCACACAATAATAATGGGAGACTTTAACACCCCACTGTCAACATTAGACAGATCAACGAGACAGAAAGTTAACAAGGATATCCAGGAATTGAACTCAGCTCTGCACCAAGTGGACCTAATAGACATCTACAGAACTCTCCACCCCAAATCAACAGAATATACATTCTTCTCAGCACCACACCACACTTATTCCAAAACTGACCACATAGTTGGAAGTAAAGCACTCCTCAGCAAATGTAATAGAACAGAAATTATAACAAACTGTGTCTCAGACCACAGTGCAATCAAACTAGAACTCAGGATTAAGAAACTCACTCAAAACCGCTCAACTACATGGAAACTGAACAACCTGCTCCTGAATGACTACTTGGGTACATAACGAAATGAAGGCAGAAATAAAGATGTTCTTTTAAATCAATGAGAACAAAGACACAACATACCAGAATCTCTGGGACACATTTAAAGCAGTGTGTAGACAGAAATTTACAGCACTAAATGCCCACAAGAGAGAGCAGGAAAGATCTAAAATCGACACCGTAACATCACAATTAAAAGAACTAGAGAAGCAAGAGCAAACACTTCAAAAGCTAGCAGAAGCCGAGAAATAACTGAACTGAAGGAGACAGAGACACAAAAAACCCTTCAAAAAATCAATGAATCCAGAAGCTGGTTTTTTGAAAAGATCAACAAAATTGATAGACTGCTAGCAAGATTAACAAAGAAGACAAGAGAGTAAAATCAAATAGATGCAATAAAAAATGATAAAGGGGATATCACAACCGATCCCACAGAAATACAAACTACCATCAAAGAATACTCTAAACACCTCTATGCAAATAACTAGAAAATCTAGAAGAAATGGATAAATTCCTGGACACATACACCCTCCCAAGACTAAACCAGGAAGAAGTTGAATCCCTGAATAGACCAATAACAGGCTTTAAAATTGAGGCAATAATTAATAGCCTACCAACCAAAAAAAGTCCAGGACCAGACGGATTCACAGCTGAATTCTACCAGAGGTACAAAGAGGAGCTGGTACCATTCCTTCTGAAACTATTCCAATCAATAGAAAAAGAGGGAATCCTCCCTAACTCATTTTATGAAGCCAGCATCATCCTGATACCAAAGCCTGGCAGAGACACAACAAAAAAAAAGAATTTTAGACCAATATCCCTGATAAACACCAACACAAAAATCCTCAATAAAATACTGGCAAACCGAATCCAGCAGCACATCAAAAAGCTTATCCACCATGATCAAGTGGGCTTCATCCCAGGAATGCAAGGCTGGTTCAACATATGCAAATCAATAAATGTAATCCAGCATATAAACAGATCCAAAGACAAAGACCACATGATTATCTCAATAGATGCAGAAAAGGCCTTTGACAAAATTCAACAACACTTCATGCTAACAACTCTCAATAAATTAGGTATTGATGGGATGTATCTCAAAATAATAAGAGCTATTTATGACAAACCCACAGCCAATATCATACTGAATGGGCAAAAACTGGAAGCATTTCCTTTGAAAACTGGCACAAGACAGGGATGCCCTCTCTCACCACTCCTATTCAACATAGTGTTGGAAGTTCTGGCCAGGGTAATCAGGCAGGAGAAAGAAATAAAGGGTATTCAATTAGGAAAAGAGGAAGTCAAATTGTCCCTGTTTGCAGATGACATGATTGTATATTTAGAAAACCCCATCCTCTCAGCCCAAAATCTCCTTAGGCTGATAAGCAACTTCAGCAAAGTCTCAGGATACAAAATCAATGTGCAAAAATCACAAGCATTCCTATACAACAATAACAGACAAACAGAGAGCCAAATCATGAGTGAACTCCCATTCACAATTGCTTCAAAGAGAATAAAATACCTAGGAATCCAACTTACAAGGGATGTGAAGGACTTATTCAAGGAGAATTACAAACCACTGCTCAGCGAAATAAAAGAGGACACAAACAAATGGAAGAACATTCCATGCTCATGGGTAGGAAGAATCAATATTGTGAAAATGGCCATACTGCCCAAGGTAATTTATAGATTCAATGCCATCCCCATCAAGCTAGCAATGACTTTCTTCACAGAATTGGAAAAAACTACTTTAAAGTTCATATGGAACCAAAAAAGAGCCCGCATTCCCAAGACAATCCTAAGCCAAAAGAACAAAGCAAGAGGCATCATGCTACTTGACTTCAAACTATACTACAAGGGTACGGTAACCAAAACAGTATGGTACTGGTACCAAAACAGAGATATAGACCAATGGAACAGAACAGAGCCCTCAGAAGTAATACCACACATCTACAACCATCTGATCTTTGACAAACCTGAGAAAAACAAGAAATGGGGAAAGGATTCCCTATTTAATAAATGGTGCTGGGAAAACTGGCCATATGTAGATAGCTGAAACTGGATCCCTTCCTTACACCTTACACAAAATTTAATTCAAGATGGATTAAAGACTTAAATGTCAGATCTGAAACCATAAAAACCCTAGAAGAAAACCTAGGCAATACCATTCAGGACATAGGCATGGGCAAGGACTTCATGTCTAAAACACCAAAAGCAACGGCAACAGAAGCCAAAATTGACAAATGGGATCTAATTAAACTAAAGAGCTTCTGCACAGCAAAAGAAATTACCATCAGAGTGAACAGGCAACCTACAGAATGGGAGAAAATTTTTGCAATCTATCCATCTCACAAAGGGCTAACATCCAGAATCTATTAAGAACTTAAACAAATTTACAAGAAAAAAATCAAACAATCCCATCAAAAAGTGGGCGAAGGATATGAACAGACACTTCTCAAAAGAAGACATTTATGCAGCCAACAGACACATGAAAAAATGCTCATCATCACTGGTCATCAGAGAAATGCAAATCAAAACCACAATGAGATACCATCTCATACCAGTTAGAATGGCAATCATTAAAAAGTCAGGAAACAACAGGTGCTGGAGAGGATGTGGAGAAATAGGAACACTTTTACACTGTTGGTGGGACTGTAAACTAGTTCAGCCATTGTGGAAGACAGTGTGGCGATTCCTCAAGGATCTAGAACTAGAAATACCATTTTACCCAGCCATCCCATTAGTGGGCATATACCCAAAGGAGTATAAATCATGCTGCTATAAAGACACATGCACATGTATGTTTATTGCAGCACTATTCACAATAGCAAAGACTTGGAACCAACCCAAATGTCCATCAATGATAGATTGGATTAAGAAAACGTGGCACATATACACCATGGAATACTATGCAGTCATAAAAAAGGATGAGTTAATGTCCTTTGTAGGGACATGGATGAAGCTGGAAACCATCATTCTCAGCAAACTATCACAAGGACAAAAAACCAAACACTGCATGCTCTCACTCATAGGTGGGAATTGAACAATAAGAACACTTGGATACAGGGTGGGGAACACCACACACCGGGGCCGGTCGTGGGGTGGGGGGAGTGGGGAGGGATACCATTAGGAGATATACCTAATGTAAATGACGAGTTAATGGGTGCAGCACACCAACATGGCACGTGTATACATATGTAACAAACCTGCATGTTGTGCACATGTACCCTAGAACTTAAAGTATAATAATAAAAGAAATCCAATTCTAAAATAATTACTGCATTTATATGTGCATTCATCTGTTTTACAGTGGAAAAACATTTCACTGTATAAACATAATACAATGAATGCTAACATTTTTGTATTCATTCATTCAACAAATAATTACTAAACACCTATTATAAGATAGTATAGTCCTCAAGACTGTGGGGGATTTTTATTTTATTTGTAGAGAAAAGGGGCTTGCTCTGTCTCCCAGGCTGGAGTGCAGTGGAAGGATCATAGTTCACTGCAGCCTTGAACTTCTAGGCTCAAGTGATCCTCCGGTCTCAGCTTCCCAAGTAGCTGGAACTATAGACATGTGCCACCACTCTCAGCTAATTTTTCTGTTTTTTGTAGAGACAGGGTCTCACTATGTTGCCCAGGCTGGTCTGAAACTCCTGGCCTCAAGCCATTCTCCTACCTCAGCCACCCAAAGTGCTAGGATTACAGGCATGAGCCACCACACCCAGCTGGATTTTTAAAATATTAGACACATCCTCAACCAGTTGGAAGTATGTGAGATACTTTAAGAAAGTTACTAAAGTTCTAAATAAATAAATGTGCTAAAACCTCAGGAGAGACCACACCTGACTGTGAAGAGGAAAGGCTTTATACACCCCTAAGGGCTTTGGACGGTAGAAGCATTTGCAAGAGTGAAGGGGTGGGTCTCCAGAGGCACAGGGAGTGGCCTAACTGGAGCACTGGGGTATGAAAAGACACTGCATAGAGGGGTATGGAGAAGCCCAATTTGCCTCAAGTCCAGGACTTGACTTGAAAAAAAAATCAGAGCAGTGAAAAATACAGATAAAAAAGAAGCAGAGCTGTGCACGGTGGCTTATGCCTGTAATCCCAACAATTTGGGAGACTGAGGCGGGCTGATCACCTGAGGTAGGGAGTTCGAGACCAGCCTGACCAACATGGAGAAACCCTGTCTCTACTAAAAATAGAAAATTAGCTGGGTGTGGTGGTGCATGCCCGTAATCCCAGCTACTCAGGAGGCTGAGGCAGGAGAATCGCTTGAACCCGGGAGGCAGAGGTTGTGGTGAGCCAAGATCGTGCCATTGCACTCCAGCCTGGGGCAACAAGAGCAAAACACTATCTCAAAAAAAAAAAAAAAAAAAAAAGGCCGGGTGCAGTGGCTCACGCCTGTAATCCCAGCACTTTGGGAGGCCGAGGTAGGTGGATCATGAGGTCAAGAGATCAAGACCATCCTGGCCAACATGGTGAATTCCTGTCTGTACTAAAAATACAAAAAATTAGCCAGGCGTGGTGGCAAATACCTGTAATCCCAGCTACTTGGGAGGCTGAGGCAGGAGAATCACTTGAACCCAGGAGGCAGCGGTTGCAGTGAGCCGAGATCGCGCCATTGCACTCCAGCCTGGGCAAAAAGAGCAAAACTCTTGTCACACACACACACACACACACACACACACACACACACACACAAAAGAAGCAGAAGTTAACAACTTCTGAATGCTGGAGTAAGTTCACTTATTAAAATTAAAAATTAATAGTATCCTAATAGCATCTTTTACTCTCTAATCAAGCTTAGTCCCAAGTCTATCCTTACCCCTAAACACACAATCACATAGCATTTATATCTACTTTTTGTTTTCTTTATTCAAATAATGCTCACTTCTATTTTTAAGTGGCTAAAATCAGCATTTTTAATGCAAATATTAAAGTAAGCATCGTAACATTATATAAAAGTTTAAATGAATTGAATTAGAATGTTATATTCTAATTTTTTCTATGAAAAGGATCATTAGTTTTGCAAAGAGAATTTAAAAATCAAAAGGCAGACTTAACAAAAAGAGAAGCCCATTCACCCCTAGGTTCTTTGACTTCTTTTTATCAGATGATTATACCATCTGCCTTTAGCAAAAAACCTTCAAAATTTGCACCTTAAAATACTCTAACAAAGTGCTAACATAGGGAAAACTGCCAACATTTTTAATCAGACATCAAGTGATGGTATATGTATGTGGGGTATGTGGTCTCAAGTGTTTATTTTCTTTAGGAGCAAAGAAATGTGATAATTGTTTCCATAATAAGAAAAATATGAAATCATGTCACTGGGATAAGGGTGGAGTATAGTATCTTTAATGTAATTTACATGTTTAAACTCTACATACATAAAAACAAATATTTCATAAGAATCTCTAGAATTCCCTAAAGTAAACTATGATTTCTTTTTTTTTTTTTTTGAGACAGAGTTTCTGTCATCCAGGCTGGAGTGCAGTGGTGTGAACTCGGCTCACTTCAACCTCTGCCCTCCGGGTTCAAGTGATTCTCCTGCCAGCCTCCTGAGTAGCTAGAATTACAGGCATGAGCCACTGTGCCCAGCTATTTTTTTATAAAATAATATACCACCAATATTTTCTCATACACAGTATTAAGTGATAGTACTCTGGTTACTTTAAGGTGTCACTTCTGGTATATTTATCAAAAGGAGACAGAAATCCAATAGCTGGCAATGACACAGCAACAGTTACTGAAAAGAACTGTTAATATTATCTGAAAGATTAAAATTACATCTTGCTCCTTTAATTTTCAACTCATCTGAAAAATGAGGGCCTGAAAAGTACTGTGTTTATCACCACACTAAACCTGGCCACAGGGCACCCTATATTCACACTTCATGTTCCTGTAACCATTTACACATTGTCTATAAAAAGTTCCTTGTTTCACCTGAAAAGCAGCACAGACTAGCATTCACATCTACTGAAAGCCATCATGACCTATGTAATTGTGCAGCATGAACAAAGAGGCCTTTATAAAGCCAAAGGCAAAGCTCTTAGTAACAACCTGTTTCAGCTGAGACAAGCTGACCTCCGCTTTTGAAATTATACTTAATCATTCACCAAAATAGCTGCATATAATAAACCACTTAAAGCAGCTTTTTAAAAAAAGGTAAAGGGGGTTGGGTGCAGTGGCTCACACCTGTAATCCTGGCACTTTGGGAGGCTGAAGAGGAAGGATCACTTGAGCTCAGGCAGTTGAGACGGCAGTGAGCCATGATAGTGCCACTGCATTCCAGCATAGGCAACAGAGTGAGACCCTGTCTCCCCCAGCAAAAAAAAAAAAAAAAAAAAAAAAAGCGAAAAGAAGGGAGGGGCTAATTTTCTATGAATTCCCTTTTACACTTAATTCACTTTCAATGCTTGTACTTTCAAATGTTTCAATGTTTTTAAAAATGAAGTTTTAAGTCTTGATTCTGGCAGATAGTTCTAGAATTAGCACTAGTCCAATTTCAGAGGTGTTTATTGCAACCATTAAGAAACCATTCTATTTTCATTTAAGTCAAAAATACTTTAAAAGTTAACTTAAAACTTTGGCAGTTTGCTTGCATGTTGTTCTCACATGTACCAGGAAGGATCTCAAGGTGTTAATATCCCAAAAGAGTATTCACAGGTTGTCAATAAGAATCCCTACTGTGCTGGATCATTAGTTCTCAACATTATATGTATTACCATCCACCTCTAAAGTCTCCTCTGCATAGCACAGAGTTTACTTTTTTCCAATGAAAGAAACTTCAAAATTAAAGAGATATCATTACTCTTAGGCAATCGTGATATCCAGACACCACCATCTTAAGTGGTAAGTAAGATCCCACTTACCACCACAGGTTAACATGAAGGGATCTTTCCCAGAGACTAAAGAGCTGGGGCAATTTATTGGCAAACTTTTGAGAACCATATACTTCAAGACTATACTCATTAAATAATTGCTTCCCTGATCTTCAGAATGCAACCTTCCCAACATACTCTTACTGAGCTCTTTGCACATTTAATTGTTACATCAAATTCCTTTGTCTGATAATAGCTCAGTCTTCCTGAGCTCAAACGAATACATCTACCTTCTTTATTTTTAAACTAAAATCTTTTTATAATCATTTTTTAAATGCAAAAAATGGCAAGGAATGGAGAAGACCTCAAAGGTCTTCTCTCAAGCTTCTAACAGCTCATTTCAAATATTTGCTGAGCACCTACTCTGAGCCAGAAACAGTGCTGGTACATAAGGACACAGCCTCTGTTCTTCTTAAAGTAATTAATCAGAAGAGACATTCCCATAAGTAAAAAGATTCCAGTATGTGTCATGTGTAATGATTGACCTATGTATCAGGAAATAATGAGTTATCCTGAGGGAAACATGCCAAAATGTCACCAGTGGTGAGTCTGAGTGATTACTTCCTAAGCTCCTTTATCTTTTCCAGATTTTCTATGAAATGTTATAATATGCATTTACTGCTTTTACAGCCTGAATAAAAATCTAAATAACCAAAATAAAATAATAGGAATAGTACTAGTAACATTTATTGACTTTTATTATATACCCTGTGTGCTACATGCTTCACATACATTATCTCACTTAACAGAATCACCCTATTTAAAAAAAGACTGTTATCCATATTTTAGAGAGGAGGGAGCCAAAATATGAAATAATTTGCTGGAAATGTCTTTTCAGCTAGAATTTTTACTTATTTCCTCAGAAATAAGCAGGGGTTGAGACAAAAACAATCAGTTGTGTAAACAGAAAGAGTTGGAAATAGGTGCCATTTGTTGGATGTATAACCATAAGCAAGCAACTTAATCTCAGCGAGCCTCAGTTTCTCCTACTGTATTGTATTGTAAATGATTTAGTAGGCCCTAACTCATTTAGGGTTCTCAAGAGTAAATGATATTATGTATTAAAAAATAAAGAATTCTGTCTGGCAAATAACTGACAACAGAATGCTAGTATCAGTATCTTCATCAGTATAATCAGCCAAAAAACTTGGGCAAATTATTTAACATCTCTGGGTTCAGTTTCTCTACCTGTAAACTGGGGATAAAAATACCTACACCATGCAGTAACTATGAGAATTACATGAGATAATACACAGTACAGTGCCTGGCATATGATACAACAGTCAAAACAGCTATTGTAATTCTCCACAAGCCAAACAAAATGGGGCTGGCTAAATAAGGTACAGTACATGCATATGATGAAATACTTTGCTGTTGAATATGTAAGGACATGATAAAAATATCGACAATGTATAGCTGTTTAAAAATTATGTAGAGTAAAATTCTTGTTTTAAAAATATATGAATATACATTACAAAATATATGAAAAGTAACAATAATACATTCCAAGATCTATAATTTGTGGATCTTTTTTTTTTTAACTAACCCAGTTAAAAAAAATTAAACAATTCTCACTGTTATCACCACCACTGTATGAAGCAAGACATTAAAACAACAATTTTGGCTGGGCGCAGTGGCTCATGCCTGTAATCCCAGCACTTTGGGAGGCCGAGGCGGGTGGATCACGAGGTCAGGAGATCAAGACCATCCTGGCTAACATGGTGAAACCCTGTCTCTACTAAAAATACAAAAAATTAGCAGGGCATGGTGGCGGGCGCCTGTAGTCCCAGCTACTTGGGAGGCTGAGGCAGGAGAATGGCATAAACCCGGGAGGCAGAGCTTGCAGTGAGCCGAGATCGCGCCACTGCACTCCAGCCTGGGCGAGAGCGAGACTCCATCTCAAAAAAAAAAAAAAAAAAATTTTTAAAATTTCCATATCAATGTATTCAGACAAGCAGGAGCATCATGCCCACATACCCCATTCCATTCCATTCCATTATCACCAGGATTCTCTAACATATATATATTCTTCTCTGAACATTAAAAAAAAGGGATTCACTTTCAAACTTCAAAGTGAAGAGAAAAGGAGGCTATTTTGTTTCTAAGACATACATTTTTATTTCCCACAATTCCAGGCTTTCACATTTTGTATTGTTTAATACAGAAAAATTATTCTGACTAAAAATAGGAATACAACATTTCCACAAGGGCAAATTCACCCCAAAAGACTGAGAATTCTAATTCTTAAAGGGAATAAAAATTAATGCCACGCGCGGTGGCTCATACCTGTAATCCCAAAATTTTGGGAGGCTGAGGCAGGTGGATCATGAGGTCAGGAGTTCGAGACCAGCCTGGCCAGCATGGTGAAACCCCATCTCTACCAAAAATATAAAAAATTAGCCGGGCATGGTGGCATGCACCTGTAGTCCCAGCTACTCAGGAGGCTGAGGCAGGAGAATTGCTTGAACCCGGCAGGCGGAGCTTGCAGTGAGTTGAGATCACACCGATGCACTCCAGCCTGGGAAACAGAGTGAGACTCCATCTCAAAAAAAAATTAATTTTTAAAATGAATATTTCACAATATAGGTGACATTAAAGTCACAATTCTGAGACTGTGACCAGAGAATAGTGTCATTAAATAAACAAAATGAAATAAAAAAATTATAGTTTCTTAATTTCTAAAAAATTAATAGGCTAACATGAAAGGTGATATTCAGTAAAAGGTAGAAATAATTATCAGAGATACTGAAAAAATATGAATCCTGGCTTGGAAAAAACATATTAAATATTATATTGTAAAATAGTTAAGAAATGCTATTTCATTAATTTCAGGGTTTTACCTCTTTCTCTTCCTACTTTCATTGCAAATTATATATCACTCAAATTAATAACAGTTAACCACTGACTACACATGGATATGCAACATTCATTCAGCCTTGAAGGTGGGAAAGAAAAGAGAATTCTCAAAAGCATAGAAATCACCCTTAATTACCCTTGCATCTTTTTTTTTATTATTATACTTTAAGTTTTAGGGTACGTGTGCACATTGTGCAGGTTAGTTACATATGTATACATGTGCCATGCTGGTGCGCTGCACCCACTAACTCATCATCTAGCATTAGGTATATCTCCCGATGCTATCCCTCCCCCCTCCCCCCACCCCACAACAGTCCCCAGAGTGTGATATTCCCCTTCCTGTGTCCATGTGATCTCATTGTTCAATTCCCACCTATGAGTGAGAATATGTGGTGTTTGGTTTTTTGTTCTTGCGATAGTTTACTGAGAATGATGATTTCCAATTTCATCCATGTCCCTACAAAGGACATGAACTCATCATTTTTTATGGCTGCATAGTATTCCATGGTGTATATGTGCCACATTTTCTTAATCCAGTCTCTCATTGTTGGACATTTGGGTTGGTTCCAAGTCTTTGCTATTGTGAATAACGCTGCAATAAACATACGTGTGCATGTGTCTTTATAGCAGCATGATTTATAGTCCTTTGGGTATATACCCAGTAATGAGATGGCTGGGTCAAATGGAAGAACATTCCATGCTCATGGGTAGGAAGAATCAATATCGTGAAAATGGCCATACTGCCCAAGGTAATTTACAGATTCAATGCCATCCCCATCAAGCTACCAATGACTTTCTTCACAGAATTGGAAAAAACTACTTTAAAGTTCATATGGAACCAAAAAAGAGCCCGCATCGCCAAGTCAATCCTAAGCCAAAAGAACAAAGCTGGAAGCATCACACTACCTGACTTCAAACTATACTACAAGGCTACAGTAACCAAAACAGCATGGTACTGGTACCAAAACAGAGATACAGATCAATGGAATAGAACAGAGCCCTCAGAAATAACGCCGCATATCTACAACTATCTGATCTTTGACAAACCTGAGAAAAACAAGCAATGGGGAAAGGATTCCCTATTTAATAAATGGTGCTGGGAAAACTGGCTAGCCATATGTAGAAAGCTGAAACTGGATCCCTTACTTATACCTTATACAAAAATCAATTCAAGATGGATTAAAGACCCTTGCATCTTAAAAGCTGCAAATTTCACAGAATCTCTAATACTGAGCAGATTCTCCCCAGAAAATGCATCTTTTCTCAATTTACAAAGGTTCAAGATATCTGAACAGTGAAATACAATCAAGATATCTGAATATATGAAAAGCAAATTATTTTAGTACTGTTCTCTCTTAGTGTCCACAAAGTAAGCCTCAGTAACTCACAGATTTTATTTTCAGTATTCTAATACTGTCTCCCTCTACTGTATAAAAAGGAAATTGAAAGATTTTTATCATTTATTTCCCTTAAGACATAATTAAGAAAACTTCTTTCAATTTGTTTTCCGCCAAATAGTTTTTAGAGTTCATAATCTAACAAGAATATATTTGTGTGTGTGTGTGTGTATATATATATATACACATAAAATACATAAATATGTACATATATATATACATAAAATACATAAAATATGGAGATTCCAGGGTCAGGACAAGAAAAATAATCATCCTTTAGAACAAATCCTTAGAATCCAAGTTCTTCAATTCAAAATTTAGAAAAAACTAAGCAAAGATGCACTAGCTTGGTTGGGAGTCAGAAATGTTATGTATGTCTCCTGGGCCAGGCTGAGCAATTTAGTTAACTAGGTAAACTTGGGGAAAGATTTAGAGTCCATTAACTTCAGATTTTTTTCCACCTGCAAAACTAAAAATAAAAATACTCTGCCAATGTCACAGGACTAAAACTAGAACCCAATTTTGATTCATTCACTGAATTAAGCACCCACTGCACAATACACACAGCAAGGGCTGCCAAGTTTAGCAAACAAAAATACAATACAGAACATACTTATATAATAAAAAATTAGGCCAGGTGCAATGGCTCACGCCCATAATCCCAACACTTTGGGAGGCCAAAGCAGGCAGATCACTTTAGGTCAGGAGTTCGAGTCTAGCCTGGCCAACATAGTGAAATCCCCGTCTCTACTAAAAATACAAAAATTAGCCAGGCGTGGTGGCATGCGCCTGTAATCCCAGCTACTCAGGAGGCTGAGACAGGAGAATCGCTTGAACCAGACAGGCAGAGGCTGCAGTGAGCCGAGAATGGGCCACTGCACTCCAGCCTGGGCAACAGAGTGAGACTCTGTCTCAAAAAAAATAAAAATAAAAAATTCATTGTTTATCAGAAATACAAACTTAATTAAGCATGTTGTACTTTATCTGGGAACCCTAACTGAGGCACATACAAAAATACAAATAAGACATGCTTCTTATCCTCAAAGACTTACATAGGCACGAGGGATATGAAATGTATATATAAACGAGCTATTATACAAGGAAGAAAAGTAGTTACTTACATTAAAGAGGAAAGGGGAAGAAAAGGCAAATTGAGAACATAGCAAGTAGGACTGAAGAATGGTTAAAATCAACAAATGCAAGATTCAAAACAGAAAAAAGAATGAGAGATGAGAGTGCTTAATTACATCCTCAACTCTAGCCACACAGATCTATGTATTTACCACACATGCTATTCTTCCACCAGTATATGAGATGGCTCAGTAATACAAGTTCTTAAGTCATTTATCATTTATTCACAATGTAATTTACTTCAAATGGACCTGCATTAGCAATCTCTTGATAGACATAAACCAAAAAAATCAAATTCATAACTTTCAGAACTATATCCCTTTCAAATCTACCTAGAGTTTTGTGCTTAATTACTCAAAATTATTTTATTAAGCAAATTCTACACTATGTGGATAAGACCAGGGACAGACCAAAATCCTGATAAGGGCCGAGCATCGTGGCTCATGCCTATAATTTCAGCACTTTGGGAGGCCAAGGTGGGTGGATCACCTAAGGTCAGGAGTTTGAGACCAGCCTGGCCAACATGGTGAAACCCCATCTCTACTAAAAATACAAAAATTAGCCAGGCGTGGTGGCATGTGCCCATAACCCCAGCTACTCAGGAGGCTGAGGCAGGAGAACTGCTTGAACCCGGGAGGTGGAGGTTGCAGTGAGTTGAGATCGTGCCACTGTACTCCAGCCTGGGCAACAAGAACAAAACTCTGTCTCAAAAAAAAAAAAAACTTGATAAGATTTCATCTCTTTTCTCACTTTCTATTGTCCCAAGAGCTATTTCATAAATCTGCCTCATAATTAACCAGCTCTGTTATTGACAATCTTTAAATAAATAAATAGGCAGATCCTTTTTAGCTAGATGCAAAAAACTACTTCACTTTGCACTTCCTGCTCCAACCCTCTGAACCTGTCTCCTTTCTGAAGGCCCAGTTACCATTCTCCATGACACAGAGCAACCTGATCCTATTCCACAATAGGAAATTTCACATGTCCTTAGAACTTCAAGTTAATAAATAGTAACACAGTATGCTACATGACTTTGTATAAAAAAGGAGTACTGGCCAAGCGCCGTGGTCCACACCTGTAATCCCAGCGCTTTGGGAGGCCAAGGCAAGTGGATCACTTTAGGTCAGGAGTTTGAGACCAGCCTGGCCAACAATGGTGAAATCCCATCTCTGCTAAAAGTATATAAATCAGCCGGGCATGGTGGTGGGCTCCTGTAGTCCCAGCTACTCAGAAGGTACCCAATACTCCTGAGGCAGGAGAATTTCTTGATCCCAGGAGGTAGAGGTTGCAGTGAGCTGGGGTTGCACCACTGTACTCCAGCCTGGACAACAGAGCAAGACTCTGTCTCAAAAATAAATAAATAAATAAAACACAAAAAAGGAGTAGTAATGGAAAAAGCCTACCTATACCATTATTCTCATTAACTGATTTATCATTATACCTTCATATAATTTTACAGCTGAAAGGACTCCAGAGCTCATCTGGTCCACGGACTTCCTTTCAAAGGTACTGAAAATTTAGTCATAGTCATTTTGTGCCTAGACTAAATTCACGGGGCAAGCAAAGATCCAGAGTCAGATTTCTTGGTTTTCAGTTCACTACTTTTCTTACTAAACTATTATCTACATTTTTTTTTTTAATTGAGGCAGAGTCTCACTCTGTTACCCAGGCTGGAGTGCACTGGCATGATCTCGGCTCACTGCAACCTCTGTCTCCCGGGCTCAAGTGATTCTTCTGCTTCAGCCACCCGAGTAGCTGGGATTACAGGTACACACCACCACGCCCAGCTAATTCTTATATTTTTAGTAGAGATGGGGTTTCACCATGTTGGGTAGGCTGGTCTCTAACTCCTGACCTCAGGTGATCCACCCAACTTGGCCTCCCAAAGTGCTGGGATTACAGGCATGAGCCACTGTGCCTGGCTATTATCTACGTATTTTGAGTGATAGTTAAATATTATCTGAATATTAATTCTATTGTATATCTTTTATTTCTTTTTGAAAATATAAAGGAATCTAAAACTTAAACTGTAATTTAAATTATTCATTGTTCCCTCATAATAAAGTAACATAAAATTCAGCTTAATTAAAAAACAAAACAAAAAAGCAGATTTGTCTTTATAGTAGTTTGTACTTTTTTTTTTTTTTGAGATGGAGTCTTGCTCTGTTGCCCAGACTAGAGTGCAGTGGCATGATTTTGGATCACTGCAACCTCCACTTCCCAGGCTCCAGGGATTCTTCCACCTCAGCTTCCTGAGTAGCTGGGATTACAGGCACCCACCACCACACCTGGCTAATTTTTGTATTTTTAGTAGAGACAGGGTTTCACTATATTGGCCAGGCTGGTCTTGAACTCCTGACCTCAACTGATCCACCTGTGTCAGCCTCCCAAAGTGTTGGGATTACAGGTGTAAGTCACTGCACCCAGCCTAAAAAGTGTTTTAAAGAAATAGAATATATATTAGCAGCCTTGGTGGGGTGACATGCGCCTGTAGTCCCAGCTACTTGGGAGGCTGAGGTAGGAAGACTGCTTGAGTCCAGGAGTTTGAGGCTGCAGTGAGCTATGATGGCACCACTGCACTCCAGCCTGTGTAACAAAGCAAGACCATGTCTTAAAAAAAAAAAATTAAAAGTTACTTTTATTCAATTCTACCATAATTTTTAATAGTTGAACAGACTCAAAGGTCTTCATGTCCAAAACAATAAACATTACACTGAATTAGGGATAAACATTTCCAATTTTCCTTAACTTTTGTCTTAGCCTATCATAAAAAGCCCTACAAGTGATTCAAACTGTTGGACCTAAATAAATGTAATTTATTTAGGTTTTAGTAAGGAACAGATAAATAATCATTTTGTTCATACTAAAACATACCAAATCAATTTTAACCACACAATAAATTCATTGAAATAGCCCAATAAATTTCATGACTAGAAACTTCTATATTTATCAAAAAATGATTTTATTTCACTTCCTAGAAGAACCAGTACTTAAATGGAATTGCTTAATATTTAACTGACAGAGAGCTCTTCCTGAGTCCTGATTTGGTACTTGAAATTTAATATAAGTAAATAAAAACATGAAGAATGAAAACTCTGGACTTAACATCTCAGATTCTGGGCCTATTAAAACATAAAAAGGAAGCATTTTCAGGTAACAGTACATTTATAGGCAAAAGTATTTATATGATTTTTATTGCACAAACATACTGATTAAGCAAGCCAATTCTCCATACCTTTCAACTAAAGAAAAGTGGTTTCATTTTGCCTCCTGAATTCATTTTAGACTCCTTAGTAATTTCTTTTTTTGAGCCGGAGTCTCATTCTGTCACCCAGGCTGGAGTGCAGTGGCATGATCTCGGCTCACTGCAACCTCCGCCTCCTGGGTTCAAGCCATTCTCCTGCCTCAGCCTCCTGTGTACCTGGGACTACAGGCATGCACCACCACGCCCAGCTATTTTTTTAGTAGAGACGGGGTTTCACCATGTTGGCCAGGATGGTCTTGATCTCCTGACCTCGTGATCCGCCCACCTCAGCCTCCCAAAGTGCTGGGATTACAGGTGTGAGCCACCATGCCCAGCCTAGACTCCTTAGTAATTTCTTACTGATATGCCATACAAGCAAATCCACCCAAATCTCCTTTTCAACATAAGAAGCTAGGCAAAACCAGTGTATTTTTGGAAGTCTATATTTAAGGAAACATGTATTATTTAAAATAAATTATAAAGGTAAAAACAAATTTGCTTAAACCAAAAAATTTCAAGTGCTTACTTCTTTTTAAATTGAAATACCATGGGAGACCTACCTACCATTCTGAGCTTCTTGACACCTTTTAATTCAGTCACTGAAATTAAAATCTGCACCTAGAAAGAAAAAAACTATCACATCACTCATCTGCACAACCTATTAATCAACAAATAATTATTAAATACCTACTGCATCCCAGGCACTGTTCTTGGCACTGGGGAGTCAGCAGTGAATAAAACCTGTCTTAACAGAACTTAATTGCAAACTCTGTTATAGCTATAAATATACCAATAGTTTAACATTTAGTTGTTCATCCTGAAACATTTTGATTTTTTTAAATTAACTATAGTCAACCTTACTAATTTCACAGATATAAATAATGCACATTTTCCTCAACCCCTTTGCCCTTAGAGAAGCTTCCTCATACACACAACAAAGTCAGAACTAAATCAGACTCCCAATATGCCATTAGTTAGGTTGGGGAGGAGGCTTGGTAACTGAGAGCTGAGTTGAGGTCCCTAAGCCTTTCCCAGCCCCAGCTTGCTCTTCAATGCAGCTACCTATTCAGTCTACTATTCTCTCAGTGGCTTTATCTGTTACCATGCCTTTCCTACCAACACCGAGAAGCATCTTTAAATTCTGTGAAGTTTTGTCATATCTCCAAGTTACATGGCAGTTGAGAGGCTACAGGTGATAAATTTTATACTTACAGATAATAGTGTAAATGTATCCATAAACACATTTTTCATTTCTGGGGACACAGAACAATGACTACATTTAAACACAGTGCATAGTAAAATATGTAACTGCAGGCAAGAGCAATCTGGAAATTTTAAATTAAAAATTTCTTAAAACAAAATTTTCTAATTTACTATTTTATAAAAGAAATATAACTACATGGGCCTTAATAAAAAATGTAAATACACTCTCACACACACCATATTCTAGAGAAGAACTATTACATCAAAATCCTAGCTTTGAATAACTTATTATTTTAAATAATCAGTAACTAAAACCAAGCAATATATCACACAGAGAGGGGAAAAGGTAATATTCTGAGTTATAAATGTTTTACCCTGTCTGATAAAAATAGAAGCATAAAAGTTTAACTTAAATTTTTCCTGGATTTAAATTTATAGATAAATTTGTTTTTCAGTGAAATATCCTTAATAGCAATTTTACCAAGGAGGCCTTCTTCTGAAGGCCACCTCTGAAATAATTAGAGAATAAATGTCAATGGCATGATATTAAGATATTATTCGGGTGGGCACAGTGGCTCATGTCTGTAATCTCAGCACTTTGGGAGGCTGAGGCGGGCGGATCACGAGGTCAGGAGTTCAAGACCAGCCTGGCCAACATGGTGAAACCCTGTCTCTACTAAAGATATAAAAAATTAGCCGGGTGTGGTGGCGTGCGCCTGTAATCCCAGCTACTTGGGAGGCTGAGGCAGGAGAATCACTTGAACCCAGGAGGCAGAGGTTGCAGTGAGCTGAGATCGCACCATTGCACTCCAGGCTGGGCGAGACTCCGTGGAAAGAAATAAAGAAAAAAGAAAGAGAAAGGGAAGGAAGGAAGGAAGGAGAGAGAAAGAGAGAGAAAGAAAGAAAGAAAGACAAGAAAGAAAGAAAAAGAAATTATTCATTCAAGAAAAGCATTTAGGGGCCAGGTGCAGTGGCTCCTGTCTGTAATGCCAGCATTTTGGGAAGCCAAGGCAATAGGATCACTTGAGGCCAGGAGTTCAGAGACCAGTCTGGGTAATGTAGCAAGACCTCATCTCTACAAAAAAATATTTAACGAATTAGCTCAGTGTGGTGATGCATGCCTGTAGTCCCAGCTACTCAGGAGGCAGAGGCAGAAGGATGGCTTGAGCCCTGGAATTCAAGGCTGCAGTGAACTATGATGATGCCATTGCACTCAAGCCTGGGTGACAGAGCAAGACTCTGTGCCCCCAGCCCCCAAAAAAAAGAAAAAAAAGAAAAGAATTTAGGCAGGAAACTTTTCTATTGCTCTTAAAAGTAGTAGGGCCTAGAAATGCAGAGGATGAGGCCAGGCACAATGGCTCATGCATGTAACTCCAACACTTTGGGAGGCCGAGGCAGGCAGATTGCTTGAGCCCAGGAGTTCAAGACCAGGCTTTACAACATGGCAAAACCCTGTCTCTGCAAAAAAAAAAAAAAAAAAAAAAAAAAAGCAAAAATTAGTCAGATGTGGTGGCACGTGCCTGTAGCCCCAGTTACTTGGGAGGCTGGGGTGGGTGGATCACCTGAACCCAGCAGGAGGAGGTTGCAATGACCCAAGTTCGCACTATTGCACTCCAGCCTGGGCAAGAGTGGCACCTTGTCCCAAAAAAAAGAAAAAGAAAAAAGAAAATGTAGAGGATGGTATGACTCATGTTTTTTCAGGGTTTTCAAATATGTATCAAGGTACTAGATAACCTGACTCTAGAATTTGCTAAGAGTGTAGATACGCTGTCTTGCTGACTGAATAGCTCTATTATTCACATGCCAAAACTGAAACTGGGATAAGCAAATTTGAGAATAAGTTCTACCACCCAGACCTTTCCTTTCCTAATTTGTAGCTTCCATTTGTGTAATGAGACCTAAAATCCTTTTTTGAACAGGTATACAGCAGAAAAGCAAACCTTTAAAGCAGTACAGAGTAAGAATTTAACATATAATATGTAAGAGCAGAGTTTCTTAACTCAGCACTACTGACACTTTGAACTAGATACTTCTCTGTTGGGCAGGACTGTCCTGGGCATTATAGGATATTTAGTAGCACCCCTGGTTTATATTCATTACATGTCAGTAGCTCATCCCCTATCCAACATTCATGATAACCAAAAATCTCTTCAAACATTGCCTAAAGTTTCCTGGGAAACAAAATTTTTCCAGTTAAGAACCACTGCTTTAGAGAATTGTGATAAAATTCTATCATAACATAAAGATAAAATAATAGTACAAGTAGGATTACGTAGTCTACAATTTTCTGGGATTACTCACAACCTCTATCTTAGTATTTTTCCAATTTTAAAATTCTTGCTCTCACAATTTCTATATATGTCTAGATATCTACAATGCTGTGATAATCTTCATATATTCCCCTAAAAAATATAACATTAAAAACTCACAATACTCTCAAAACTGTGTGTTTCTTCTGTACCCTCTCATAATTTATCAAACTATACACTTCACTTCTCTATAAGTGTTAAGATTTCCCATCTCAGCATTCTGAATAACTTAAAATGAACAGACTTCTGACCAAGAAAGCAAATTAAATTTTCATTTCTCCATTAGAAAAAAACAAAGCCAGACTAACTAGAGAGAGCATGTTAAGTGTTTCCATATGGCTTTTTACTTCTAATGGTAAGTTTATCTGTGGTTTAAATGCTAAAAGGCTGATTTAACCAATTTTAAGTGATCCCATATCTGCAATCAATATGAAGTATAATTAAGATGAGAAAAATAGGTATTGGGTTTCTGTAATTAACTTGAGATTAACATTAACAAAATTCAGCTTTGGTATTTCAGACAGAAATGGATAAGTTTATAAAACTACAATTTAATTCTTACTATCTAATTTTTGTCCTTCTATAAAAGTTTCTAGAGAAGCAGCATAGTTTTTTTTAATGGTATTCACATATCCTGCATGAACATATTTAAAACAAATTAACACACACACAAGATCTGGAAAATAGCCTTCTTTCTAAATAAAAACATTTAGTATTTTCTATTGTTGAAAGAAAAAATTTATTTTAAGTATATGTTAGTAAGCCAAGAGACTTTCTAAAATACTGTTAACATCTAGTATAATTTCCAGTAAAATTCAATTTTAGGACTTACTTCAAAAGGAATTTCACTTTAATTATACATACTTGCTTATTCCAAAATATAATTATACAAAGTAATTAAAGCAGTTTCTTACTTAAAGAATAAAGTTACACTTACCAACAGAAACAAGATGGGATATAAAGCACATAGATACAGAGCTTTCATAGCATTAAATGTAGCCTATTCAGCTTGGTTGAATAATAGGATGTTCACCAGTCAGTTAAATAGAGTAAATTCCAAATGATAAACAAAAAAGGAATGTGAAATGCATCAGTTTCATCTATACCCTGCAGTTATTTCAATCATCACTATTTTAAAATATATTAAGTATATATCTCCTATCACATACTATGGTTAACAAAATAATAGAACTATAACTTTATATTTAAAATTGAATCATATCTCCGCTATAATATGTATAAATAATTTTACTACTTATAAAGCTTACAATGAACTCATTCAACAAATTAAACATCTACTATTTACAGTCCAAGCTCAACAAAAAGAGTAGCTATTGCATACCCTTTTCTCAGCACAGCAGTGGAATTATTTGGATTGCGTTCGCGAGACTTCTTTACATCAGCAACAGCAACTATGTAGAAAAAGATGGGTTTTTGGCCAGGCATGGTGGCTCATGCCTGTAATCCCAGCACTTTGGGAGGCCAAGGCAGGTAGATCACGAGGTCAGCAGATCGAGACTAGTCTGGCTAACATGGTGAAACCCCGTCTCTACTAAAAAAAAATACAAAAAATTAGCCAGGCATGGTGGCACACGCCTGTAGTCCCAGCTACTCAGGAGGCTGAGGCAGGAGAATTACTTGAACCTGGGAGGCGGAGGTTGCAGTGAGCCAAGATTGCGCCACTGCACTCCAGTCTGGGTGACAGAGCAAGACTCCGTCTCAAAAAAAAAAAAAAAAAAGAAAGAAAAAGATGGGTTTTTCATCAGTTATTTACAGATTCTAGCAAATACAAACAGAATATGGATCAGTTTTAGATTTCTAAGTTTTCAAGTTGGTAGAAATGCCAGATGGTTTTAAATTTGGAAAAGCTAATCCAAGACAGAATTCAAATAAATATTACTCTTGTACCTTCCTTTTGGCTGAACATTTAGCTTCCTTCCCAAAGCTCTTCAGTCAATGAATACAACTGTGTCACAAAATTCATCTCCTTTTCTCATTAGCATCATCTATGTAATTTGGCCAGGTGCAGTGGCTCACACCTGTAATCCCAGCACTCTGGGAGGCCAAGGTGGGCAGATCACCTGTGGTCAGGAGTTTGAGACCAGCCTGGCCAACATGGTGAAACCCCGTCTCTGCTAAAAATACAGAATTAGCCGGGCATGGTGGCATGTGCTTGTAGTCCCAGCTACCTGGGAGGCTGAGGCAGGAGAATCGCTTGAACCTGGGAGGCAGAGAGTGCAGTGAGCTGAGATCATGCCACTGCACTCCAGCCTAGGCAACAAGAGCAAAAATTCGTCTAAAAAAAAAAGTCTTCAGTTTTTCCCTATCCAGATTCTTCATCAGAATAATTTTTAAAGTTACACAATACAGAAATACATTTTTTTTTTAGTATAGATAGGGTCTTGCTCTGTTGTCCAGGCTGGACTCGAACTCCTAGGTTCATATGATCCTCCTGCTTTGGCCTCCCAAAGTGCTGGGATTATAGGAGTGAGCCACCATGCCTGGCCACATTCTTTTTTATAAAAAAAAAAAATACAAAGAAGAGCATTTCATTTTAATACTCTGTCAAATAGTAAATATGATACTAATTCTTTATCAGCCTACCCAATAACTACGAATGAAATCTATATACATTATCCACCCACTGAGGAAAAAGAGACATCCATAAAATTTAAATAGGTGTTGTTCAACATGTCTGTCACACTTGAGCTACTTTACCTTGTATGAAAGACCAATTTAAAAATCCTCAAAGACAACCTTTATTTTATTGGATTAATTGGTCATGGGTAAAATGTATAAGTAACTTATTAAAAAGGGACAATATACTTTATAAGAAAAACTACCACAGTAATTCCCAAGAAGAATGTGACAATAAGCTCTTTGACAATAATATTGTGTATCATCTGGTTTCTGTTCCAAAGCCTTAGTCAGCTCCTACAAAAACAAACATGTTGGGTGTCAGTAAAAGTTTTTAAAAAGCCATCAAATTCTAATTAAAACATAATTTTTAAACAAATAACTTATCAGAAACTATTTGGAGGAAAGATAACAGGGATGTAATCTTGGAGTTTTTCCTCATAAGAGGATCTCCCCTTCTCCTGCCCTTCCTCCCAAAAGTAGACAATCTAATATAGTATCTCTGTACTGTAAAGCATTTAGGGGCTGAGCACGGTGGCTCACACCTGTAACCCCAGCACTTTGGGAGGCTGAGGCAGGTGAATCACCTGAGGTCAGGAGTTCAAGACCAGCCTGGCCAACATGGTGAAACCCTGTCTCTACTAAAAATACAAAAATTAGCCAGGCACGGTGGCGCACGCCTGCAATCCCAGCTACTTGGGAGGCTAAGGCAGAAGAATCGCTTGAACCTGGGAGGCGGAGGTTGCAGTGAGCCGAGAACATGCCACTGCACTCCAGCCTGGGTGACAAGAGTGATACTCCATCTCAAAAAAACAACAACAAAAATAGCATTTAGTTCCTGGCCTATGGAACTCAATAAATGGTAATTATTATCATCTCACATATTCTGAAGAGTTTAATTGATACATATTGACCATTACAGATTTTGTCCTTCTAATTTGGAGAAGATTCAAACATCATATAGAATTTGAGTTTCCTAGAAAATGTGAAGCTGTCCAATAGCTGTCCAATAAAAAAAGACTAAAAGTTAAATCTAGAGCTCAGGGAGGTTAAGACAATCAATACATACACCATCAAGCTTACCTGGCCCTCTCTTAACCTCTATCAATAACACACAACTCTAATAAAATGCAATTAAACATTCTGTTCAAAGTCCAGATACAATCTAATAGATGGCTATAGTAACTGATCAAGAGTTAACATTAGACAGATTAAAACTTTTTCACCCTGTGCAGTCACAACATATAGGTGTGGCAGCTATAAAAATAATGATGTAAGAGATTACACAATTAGGGAGATCAAGGACAAGTGCAGGAACACTTTTATTTTCTGCCAACTGCCTACAAACTCTAGGGATTTGGTAGTTTTCTTAAATGGATAGCCACATGTGTCACTGACTTTGCTTTAACCTAGTAGCATAATTATCACAAAGCAATGAATACAGATGCCCTTCAACTCACCTGGGGTCACATTCAATCAACAGAAAGAAAGTGTGGCTCAAACTAAGACAGCAAAGAAACTAAGATGCTACTTCAAGGGCCTCACTTTGTACCTTGCAGGCTGTTATAAGAAATTTGGATCTTAGGTGTGATGGAAAGCCATGGAAAGTTCATTGTTAGTAGGAGAGTGACATGGTCCAGTTTACCCTTTTTAAATGTCTTTCTGGTTGCTATATGGTGAATACATTATAACAAATCAGGACTGGAAACAGAGACTTCTTAGGAAACTTCTACATTAAGTCTAGGCTAGAAAAGGATGTTAGCCACAGAGGTGATGAGAAATACAGTGAGCTGGAATATATTAGAACCAGCAAGACTTGCCAATGTGGGATAAGATAAACTGAAGATCACTCCAGGGTTTTGGGCTTACTTAGATCTATACCTGGCACCCAGTAAGCACTCAGTGAAAAGTACTGATTTCTCTCCTTGCAGACATTTTTCCACCTTTTCCCCAGTCTCTAATTTGACTGTATCTCCTTTGCCACAAAATATAAAAACGTTTGCCTCTCCAGTCTTAATCTTCTCAAAGCCACTAGTAACCCCTTATCAAATCCTACAAGCTGAAAGGTAAGGCCTTTCAGCTTACCATTCTGTTGCTTCTTAAAAACTAATGTTTTCCGGGCTAGGCGAGGTGGCTCACACCTGTAATCCCAGCACTTTGGGAGGCCGTGGCAGGTGGATCACCTGAGGTCAGAAGTTCCAGACCAGCCTGGCCAACATAGTGAAACCACATCTCTACAAAAAATACAAAAATTAGCCAGGCATGGTGGGTGCATGCCTGTAATCACGGCTACTTGGGAGGCTGAGGCAGGAGAATCGCTTGAACCCAGGAGGTGGAGGTTGCAGTGAGCTGAGATCGTGCCATTGCACTCCAGCCTAGGCGACAAGAGCAAAACTCTGTCTCAAAAAATAAAAATAAATAAATAAATAAAAATTAAAAATCTAATGTTTTCCTTGGGCTCAGTACTTAGACTTCCTCCCTTTTAGAAACATTCTTCGACTCTTTAAGTGGTGTCGGGGCTTCACATATGTCTTGAATCATCCTGATGACTCAAGTCTATCTTAAGAGCCTAGACAGTGCTCCTGTGCAATATCAGCATAGTTTTCTCTAGACTTCACCCGAAATGTCCCAGAGGCAATTCACATACAAATATTCAAAATCTAAAACTACTTCCTCTCTGCAAACCTATTCCCCCATGCTGAACGCAATCTTCTAAGTGCTATTATCCTAGGTGCTATTTAAGTGAAAGGCACCAAATCCTACTACATTCTCCCAGCCAGAAACTCAGGAGTCATCCCTTATATTCCAATCATCAAGTCCAGTGAATTTTACATAAAACAGCTCCCCTCCATGCCCTCAATCACTGCCCTACATGCAGATATTCATCTTTGACCTGGTCTGCATCACCATCTTCCTGCGATCCACTATCCCTTGTACCTCCTCCAACTCATTATCTACTCTGCTTTTAAAGTAGGTTTTGTAATTCAGAAAATTTCGTTTCCTTCCTCTAAATTCTTCACAGATCTCCATGATCATATGATAAAACCGAAAACCATCTGCTGAGATTTAATGCCTTTGATGGCCTGGCCTCTCTCCACTTGTTTAGCCTTTATCTCCTAGCACTTGCCTCCTCATATTTTATGTGCTAATACTACTGAACAACTTGTATTATTCCCAAAACAGAACAGTTATGTAGTCTTTACCATGTGCCTGGCATTGTACTAAGCATATAATACACGGTACCTCACTTATCCTCATAATAACACTTTCAAGTAGGTCCTATTTGTTCCCATTTGACAGATGAGAAGTCTGCTCTGGAGTGATGACAGGAACCTTACTGAAGTTACACAGTTATCATGAAACCAGAATTTTGACCCAAGAGTCTCTGACTCCAGAGCCTGGACTCTTAACGACCACACATACTGCGCCTTGAACGATTCTCAAAATTCACACGTTTTCTCTCCCTACTGAATTTTGCAACCTCCTCTGTAAAGTTTTTAAGTCCCTCAGTCAGATTCTATTCTGCTATGCTCTTTTATACACAACCCTATTACAGTAGTTACCTTGTTTGTCTTTCCACTAGACTGAAAACTCTTACTGAAGTTTTTTCATCCTTAGATTCCTGATTTCCAGTACAACATTCACCTCTTAATGTTCATTCTTTGTTCAACGAATGAAAAATGTGAAATAGCATATGTGATAAGAACATTTCCCCTTTATTCCTAATTGGATGACCTTATATAAAATATACATATTTTAACTCACATGATTCCAAGTGACCTGAATCCCAAATGGCGTTAAAGTAGCCCTTGGGAAAATCCAGGAGAAATACCCTCACATTCATCATCAAGGTTTCAGCCCTACTTATCATTACCAATTATTTAATAATTTACATTGATCTGTTCATCTTTGTAAGGTCATCTCACAGTTTAAAAAGAACATTTCTTCTTAACACAGCTGGTTCTTACCATGATCATCCTCCCCACACCCAAGGTTTCTGATTAGGGGTCTGTGGTGGGTCCTGAGAATTTGCCAGGCACGGTGGCTCACGCCTATAATCCCAGCACTTTGGGAGGCTGAGGGGAGTGGATCATTTGAGGCCAAGAGTTTCAGACCAGCCTGGCCAACATGGTGAAACCCCATCTCTACTAAGAATACAAAAATCAGCTGGATGTGGTTACACGTGTCTGTAATCCCAGCTAATTGGGAGGCAGACGCAGGAGAATTGCTTGAACCTGGGAGGTGGAGGTTGCAGTGAGCTGAGATTGCGCCACTGCATTCCAGCCTGGGTGACAGAGCGACACTCCGTCTCAAATAAATAAATAATTTGCATTTCTAATATGTTGATGCTGCAGCTCATCTGAAGCCCACATCTTTGAGGACCACTGTTCTATAGCACTAGACTAAAATTTGGGAAACCTGTGTCCTGAGGTCCCCCTTCTGCGTGTAACTGGTGTGTCTCTATGACAGATCACTTGGATTTACTTGGGTCTCAGTTTTCTTTTTAAGAAATGGGGTCTCTTTATGTTGCCTAGGCTGGTCTTGAACTCCTGATCTCAAACTCCCAGTCTCATGTGATCCTCCCACCTCTGCCTCCCAAAGTGGTAGGATTACAGGCATGAGCCACCACACTCAGTCAGGTCTGCTTTCTTATGTACACTGTGAAAAGGAAGAGTAAGAAGTACTGGACTACATGAGTCATAAGGACTTTTTTTTTTTTGAGGCGGAATCTCACTCTCTCACCCAGGCTGGAGTGCAATGGTGTGATCTCGGCACACTGCAACCTCTGCCTCCCGGGTTCAAGCGATTCTCCTGCCTCAGCCTCCTAAGTAGCTGGGATTTCATGCACCTGCCACCATGGCCCAGCTAATTTTTTGTATTTTTAATAGAGACGGGGTTTCACTATGTTGGCCAGGCTGGTCTCAAACTCCTGACCTCAGGTGATCCACCTGCCTCGGACTCCCAAAGTGCTGGGATTACAGGTGTAAGCCACCAAGCCTGGCCCATAAGGACTTTCAGTAAGAATTTGCACTTCTGATGAATTGCAGGTAATCCTGATACTGCTGGTCCAAGAGCCACACATTAAAAACCAAGGTACTAGTGCTATCCATTAGTGCTATCCACATGACTATTCTATGCAATTCTACTCCTAGGTATATACAATCAAAAGAAAGAAATGCATGTGTTCACCAAAATACACACAAGAGTACTCACAGAAGCTTTATTTATGCTAGCTAACAACTAGAAATAAACAAGATGTCCAATAAGAATAAATTGTGCTATACTTACATTTATACAACATATATTTATACAATTATACAATGGAATATTACACAGCAATGCAAAAGAACTACTGCTTCACACAATATGGATGTATACTCATGTAATGATTAAAGCAAAAACAGACTGCCTACATTGAACGAACCACCTACTGTATGATTCTGTTTATGAGTCAAGAACAAGCAAAATGAGCTGATGGTGATGAAGGTGAAAACAGGAGTCAGCAGGACAGTAAGAAGAATTGCTGGCTGGGAAGGAGCATGAAGGAACTTTATAAATGGAGATGCTCTATATCTTGATCTGGGTGGTGTACATATACGTAAAAACTCATCAAACTGTAGACTTAAAATTTGTGTTATTTACATATTATCATATATGTCTCAATAAAAAATTTAAGGCTGGGCACGGTCATACCTGTAATCCCAGCACTTTGGGAGGCTAAGGTGGGCGGATCACCTGAGATCAGGAGTTTGAGACCAGCCTGGCCAACATGGCGAAACCCCATCTCTACTAAAAAGTACAAAAATTAGTCGGATGTGGTGGTGTGCACCTGTAATTCCAGCTACTTGGGAGGCTGAGGCGGGAGAATCACTTGAACCTGGGAGGCAGAGGTGAGCCGAGATTGTGTCATTGCACTCCAGCCTGGGTGACAGAGTGAGACCCCGTCTCAAAAATAATAATAATAATAATAAGTAAAATAAGATGGAAAATGATAATGAAGTTCATTATATTAATATTCTTTAAAAGCAACTTTTTTTTTTTTGGAGACAGAGTCTCGCTCTGTCACCCAGGCTGGAGTGCAGTGTCATGATCTCAGCTCACCGCAACCTCCGCTTCCCAGGTTCAAGAGATTCTCCTGCCTCAGCCTCCCGAGTAGCTGGGACAACAGGTGCATACCACTACACCTGGCTAATTCTTTTTTTGTATTTTTAGTACAAACAGCGTTTCAACATGTTGGCCAGGCTGCTCTCCAACTCCTAACCTCAAGCGATCCGCCCCCCTCGGCCTCCCAAAGTGCTGGGATTACAGACATGAGCCACTGCGCCCAGCCCAAAAGCAACTTTTATATAAACTAGATTTCCAAAGGAAGCACTAGGCCTAACATGACAATTAAGAAATGTAAATTCAAAGTAATAGCTATCTAATATAAGGAATTATGGAGAAAAATTCTCACTGCTTCCTGTAACATTATCCCAAAACTGATCCCAGAAGACTTATTGCTGGTATCTAAAGGTCTATATATTTAGATTCAAAAAACATACCTGGACCCTAAAAGGCCTTACAGGACCTGGCTCCTAGTTTCCTGTCCAACCTTATCTCCTAATTAAATGGGCCCTCTAATAAAAAAGGGCCTTTTTGCTGCTTCATATACAGGCCCACTTCATTCCTACTTCAGGATCTCTGCACTGGCTCTTGGTCCTGGCCCACTTCATTCCTACTTCAGGATCTCTGCACTGACTCTTGGTCCTGACTGGAATGCTCTCTCCCCAGAGGTTCCAAGCTAATTCTCTTGTTCCTTCAGGTCTCTGCTCAAATATCACCTTAACAGAGCCTCTAGTACCCTGTGGCACATTTCTTATAAAAGCCATAGCTAGAAAAGACGCTGTCTTGCCTCAAATTGTTAACCTTACTTATGTTAGATCATAACAACAAAACAGGGTTTCCTTTTTTTCTGTGCTTTAAAGCAAAAAGAAACAAACAAAACAAAAAACAAAAAAAGATCTCCTGTTAAAATTCTGTGACCCATAGCATCATTTATCTTTAGCTTAGGCTCTTCTTTAACTCTTATTAACTCTTGCTCTTTTACATTCCTTTACAGCTTTATAGTTTGTCTTCACTGCACACCTACAAGCAATGATCTCTAGGTTAGCTAAGTATATAACTAAGACTAACCCATAGCAATGAGCGCCTTTGCATACAGCAACTCCTAAAAAATTTTTTGATAAATAAACAAATGAGTGAATAATGAACTATGACAAGACATCTGGAAAGTTTCCGGGACGTGAGGGAAAAGGTTTTTGTTCCAGTAGACTGACTTCATACCGACACTTTTACATAAGAATGGCAACAATGATTGTCAAAAGAAAAAATTAATTTTCATCGAGCCCAGAGTCCACTTTTCTCTTCTAGTCATTAAAAAAAAAAATCCTTTCAGCCCAACTGCAGATGCCAACCATGCTCCCAATAAATAGAGGAAGTTTTTCTCAGAAGCTTCAGGAATGCAAGAGTCTGGAAGTGGAAAGGGCAAGACAGGAGTCTGAGGTAACGCGGCTACCGTGAGAGAGAGAAAGGAGACGGAGAATCTCAATACTGGGGCTGAGACGCAGCATCACTAGAGCCTGAGTCCTAATCAGGCGGTGCTGGAAGGAGGCGGGTCAGCCGGGAGTGGAGGAAGCAGAAAAGGCTCTCCCACCTCTAACGCCGCCTGGGGGTCCTGGTCGATTAGAGCATCTGAGAAGCTCTGGAAAAACCTGTCAGGAAAACGACTTCAGCAGGGCCCACTAACCAAGGAAAGGGGTATAAAATAAATAGCAAAGGGAAGGAAAAACACGCACCTCTGGGATGCTGCAGGTCCTGCGGCAGCCGCCGCCATTCCTCGTAGTCAATGTTGCTGCCGCCGGAGCTGCTACTATCGCGCTCAGCAGCTCCGCCACCGCCCAAGGGGGAAAACTTCTGCAGAAACATCAACCGAGCTTCCGTCTTAAGCAGCCAACGAGCAGCCACGCAGCGTGCTGCTAGCGGGACGGGAGGCGATACGCGGGCGCGTGGCCGGCTGGGACAGTGGAGGACCGAGTCCTCCCAGCCCGCAACCCGGCCCGGGACCTGCGCTCCCAGTCCCCGCCCATCGTAGCCATGTTTACGGAGGCCTGGGCCTACAGGTTCTCCCTCTTTTCCACCGCGCCCACGTCCGCGGGCACTCCGACCGAGCCTCCAGGAGTAGTAGCTCAGAAGCACTTTTGTAACATACTGTTATCCCTCAAGAACGTGTACGCGCAGGGGCGTTTGCTTGTCCGTTAATAACACAAGCTACAGGCCAAGCGTGGTGGCTCACACCTGTAATCCCAGCACTTTGGGAGGCCGAGACGGGTGGATCACGAGGTCAGGAATTCAAGACCAGCCTGGCCAAGATGCTGAAACCCCGTCTACTAAAAATATAAAAACTAGCCGGGCGTGGTGGCACGCGCCTGTAATCCCAGCTACTCGGGAGGATGAGGCAGGAGAATCCCTTGAACCCGGGCGGCAGAGGTTGCAGTAAGCCGAGATCGCACCACTGTACTCCAGCCTGGGCGACAGAGCAAGACTCCGTCTCAAAAAAAAAAAAAAAAAAAAAAAATATATATATATATATATATATATATATATATAACACAAGCTACTTCGAGCTCCGTTTTCCCTGGGTTTTATCATGGCTTTCGTCTCCGTGATGTCACTGGCGGCTGCGTGGTCTTTTCAGTGAACAGAGGGGCCTGGATGGCGCCTGGATTCCCGTGATCATTGCGCTGGGAATGGAAAAGGGCTGGGACTCGCTAGAAGTCGTTCTGACCTAGCAGCGGCTAAAAGCCTTCTGGTGCCCGGGGAGACGCGCCCGGCGCCCGCGTACTATTCATTCCCTTCCTCATAACTTCACAGCCCAGGCTTTCTTCTTAGTGGGCTTCCCAGATCAAGAAGGAAAACCTTTTCTATACGAAAGCACTGAGGGGCGGAAGGTGGCCTGAAGTGATCTCGGCCGCTTTGTTTCCCAACCCAGTCGGTCAGGTCCTCCCTCAGCGCCCTTTGACCCATGCACATCCCATGGGGAAAGCTGCCAGCGTGTTCCAGGGGTAGGGTCAGATTGGGGAGCTGGAGGGAGTGGTCTTTATCTGACTTTATACCACTACCAAACTGTGTTAATTAACGTAGCTTTATAATAAGTCTTGAAGTCCTTTATTCTCCCAAGATTGCTTTGGCTTATTCTAAGGCCATTGTATTTCTAGGTGATTTTGGAATTAGCTTGTCAGTTTAAAAAAAAACAAAACTGCTGGGACTTGTACTGGGCTTGCATTGGATCTATAGATCTGTTTGGGGATAACTAGTATATTAACAATATTAAGTCCTTCAATCCATTTAAGTGGCCGTTTATTTAAGTGGCCTCTAATTTCTCCTGGCAATGTTTTGTAGATTGTACACATATTTATACCTTAATGCAGCTGTGCTTGGATAGACTGCAGTATAGAGATCAAACATATCTTTCATTAGATTTCTTTTTGAATAGTTTTGAATGCGATGTTAAATAGCATTTTTTAAATATTCTCGTTTGTTGTAAGAATATAGAAACGCTATTGATTTTTACATATTGATGTTACATTCAAGCATCTTGCTAAGTTCCCTTATTATTTGTAATACTGTGTAGAGTCTTTTGGAATTTATGTGATGACAATCTTGCAATCGTGAATAAAGATGGTTTAACTTCTCTGTAATCTTTATACGTTTTAGTTTTGTTGCTGGCTAGTATGTCCACTATTGAATAGAAATAGTGATAATGGACTTCTTTGTCTTGGTTGTAACATCAAGAGGAAAGCATTCAATATCAAGTGCTTTTTCTGCCTTTATTGAAATGTTCATATGTATTTTTTAATAATAATATGTTATATAATAATTTAAAAAATATTTTTAATAATAATGTTACAATGTAACCAATTACATTGGTTAATTTTCACGTGTTATCTAAATGGCCAGTTGTCCTTCCGGATCCCCATTGATTCCGATTGGGATGGTACTATAGGAGAGGTAGAGCCAGCTAAGGAGATATAAGGTTTATTCAGGACTTACATACAGGGGTGGTCCAGTGGTGGTGGGCTGGCCTGGAGAACCGCTACTGTTCATTAAAAAAAGCGTGTAGTCTATATAGCATTTTCACTTAGCACCCTCCTTCTAGCAACCTCCATTTAACCCAAAACAAAGGGCCTTGCTCCACTGTACAGCCTGTGTTCTAAGAGATGCGGCAGGGGTGTGGATGTCCTTCATAGATAAGGAGTGAATCTTAGTGTTGGCTACTCCTGGCTTCCTTAGCCTAGGACTCCAAACACACTTAGAATAGGGTTATTCTCAGTATGCTCCAGTTATGGCTCAGCCATACACCAAGGTGTGTACACCAGCCCCTGCCATGCACCAATATGCATATAAATATGAATAGCCTCTGAAAGGGCGAATTCCAAGATCGACCTATAGGTCCAACATGAAAAGTTCTATATTAATAGGTATATCATGGCCAGGCGCAGTGGCTCACGCCTGTAATTCCAACATTTTGGGAGCTTGAGGTGGGTGGCTCCCTTGAGGCCAGGAGTTGGAGACCAGCCTGGGCAGCATGACAAAACCCCATCTCTACTAAAAATACAAAAATTAACTGGGCATGGTGGTGAGCACCTGTAATCCCAGCTACTAGGGAGGCTGAGGCACAAAATTGCTCGAACCTGGGAGGCGGAGGTTGCAGTGAGCAAGGTGGCACCACTGCACTACAGCCTGGGCAATAGAGTCAGACTGTCTCAAAAAAAAAAAAAATAGCTGTATCATGGACATTGAAATTATGAGATTCCAAAACTACCACCAGAATGGCTTAAATTAAAAGGACTTCCAATACCAAGCATTGACAAGAATATGGAGCAACTATATGTTTCATATATTGTTGATAAGAGTTTAAATTAGTTGATAATTTTGGAAAACTGTGTGACACTGTGTTAGTCTGTTCTTGCATTGCTATAAAGAAATACCTGAGACTGGGTAATTTATAAAGAAAAAATGTTTAATTGGCTCATGGTTCTGCAGACTGCACAGGAAGCATAGCAGCTTCTGCTTTTGGGGAGCCCTCAGGAAGCTTCCAATCATAGCAGAAGGCAAAGGTAGAGCCGGCATCTTACCTGGCAGGAGCAAGAGCAAGTAGGGTGGGGGGAGGTGCCACACACTTTTAAACAACCAGCTTTCCCAAGAACTCATTCACTGTTGTGAGGACAGTACCAAGGGGGATGGTACTTAATCATTCATAAGAAACCCACTCCCATGATCCAATTACCTCCCATCAGGCCCAACCTCCAACATTGGGGATTGTAATTTGACATGAGGTTTGGGTGAGGGCACATACCCAAACTATATCAGACACTATCTACTAAAGCTAGTTATACACATACCATACTACCCAATAATTGTACCACTGGGCATATACCTGGGTATTTATGATCATATACAAGAATATTCATTGCAGCATTATCCACAGTAGCAAAAACTGGAAATAATCTAAATGTCCTCAAATTGGATTAAAAAATTACATAGCAATGAATAAGAATGTACTACTACTATACCAAACAATATGGATGAATCCTATATACATAAGTTGAGGTAAAGAAGCCAGACAGAGTACATCATGATTGATTCCATTTATATGAAGATAAAAAACTGTAGTGAGAGGTATCATAAGGGAATCTCCTGGTTGTCAGGGAGGGTGGGGAGCAGGGGCATGAAGAAACCTTCTTAGATGCAGGAAATGTTACATATCTTGATCTGGCTGGTAATCACAGAAGTGTATTGAGACATAAAATTGTATCAAGTTATACACAAGATTTGTGCAGCCTGGGTGCAGTAGCTCACGCCTGTAATCTCAGCACTTTGGGAGGCCAAGGCAGAAAAATTGCTTGAGCCCAGGAGTTCAAGACCAGCCTGGGCAAGATGGGGAGAACTTGTCTGTACAAAAAATAAATAAATAGAAAGCATTAGCCAAGCATGGTGGCATGTGCCTCAGCTATTTGGGAGGCTGAGTCAGGAGGATCGCTTGAGCCCAAGAAGTTGAGGCTATGATCATGCCACTGCACTCCAGCCTGGACAACAGTGGGAGCCTCTTTGTCTTTAAAAAAACAACAGCAACAACAACAACAACAAAAATTTCTCACTTTATTTATTTTGCAGACTAGCTTGGGGAGAAATCATATCTTTCCCTTGTATTGCCTTTTCCTGTCCATGAACACAATTACTTGCTTCATTCATTCCGTTTCTCATATCTTTTAGTAAACTTTTATAATTTTTTCCATAAATTCTTGGCATCAGTTTATTGAAACCTTGGGAGGAAGGAGAGACAAATACTTAAGAAGTCATTGATAAAATATGTTTTCATATGCGAATGACACAACTAAATATGCCAATGTTCTTCGCTTGGTTAATTTAAAGAAGGTGAAGAATAACCATGCTGGATTAGGGGACATTTGTTGAAGGATAATTGGTCTTCAACTCGAAGAGTGAAAATATTTAGTCACTTATCCTGTGTTACCTAACATCTTCCTATGAAAGGGATCATTTTCATTCATTTGAAAGAGAAAATCTTCCCAATCTAATGTTGAGGCCATCCTTAAGTAAGCGTATTACACTTGATAATTTCCTTTCGAACTGAATCTAACAAGACTAACTTATTTGTATCTTTTTCACAATAAAGCTTTCCCAAAGAGAGGTTTATGGATTTGTACACTTTACAAAGTTTTATGTATGGATTTGTGCACTTTACAAAGTTATACTTTAATAAAATAGAAAAAAGATTTAAAGTAAAATCACTAATAATCAAAATTTAAAATGTAAAAAGCCATGACATTTACAGTAACATAAAAAATATTAAATACTAAAAAGTAAATCTGACAAGAGATATGCAAGACATGTGCACTGGAAACTATAAAACATTGCTGAAAGAAATTAAAGAAGACTTGGGAGGCCGAGATGGGTGGATCGCCTGAGGTTGGGAGCTCAAGACCAGCCTGAACAACATGGAGAAACCCCGCCTCTATTAAAAATACAAAATTAGTCGGTCGTGGTGGCACATGCCTGTAATCCCAGCTCCGCGGGAGGCTGAGGCAGGAGAATCACTTGAACCCAGCAGGCGGAGGTTGCGGTGAACCAAGATTGCGCCACTGCACTCCAGCCTGGGCAACAAGAGTGAAACTCCGTCTCAAAAAGAAAAAAAAAGAAAAGAAAAGAAAAAGAAAAAAAGAAAAGAAAAGAAATTGGCCGGGCGCGGTGGCTCACGCCTGTAATCCCAGCACTTTGGGAGGGCGAGGCGGGCGGATCACGAGGTCAGGAGATGGAGACCATCCCGGCTAACACGGTGAAACCCAGTCTCTACTAAAGAAACACAAAAAAACTAGCCGGGCGTGGTGGCGGGCGCCCGTAGTCCCAGCCACTCGGGAGGCTGAGGCAGGAGAATGGGTGAACCCGGGAGGCGGAGCTTGCAGTGAGCTGAGATTGCGCCACTGCACTCCAGCCTGGGCGAGAGAGCGAGACTCCATTTCAAAAAAAAAAAATTAAAGAAGACTGAAAAATGGAGAGCTCCTCCAAATTGATGAGTGAAAGACTCAATATTGTTGAGATCTTCCGAGACTGACCTATAGACTCAACATGATCCCAATCAAAATCCCAAGTGGGGCTGTAATCTCAGCTACTGGGGCCTGAGATAGGAGGCCAGAAGTTCGCTTGAGGCCAGGAGTCCGAGACCAGCCTAGGCAATATAACAAGACCCCATCTCTGAAATAAAATAAAACTAAAAATCCCAGAGGCTTTTCCCTTTTAGAAGTTGACAAACTGATTGTAAAATTCAAGTAGAGGCCGGGCACGATGGCTCATGCCTGTAATCTCAGCATTTTGAGAGGCCGACGTGGGCGTATCACCTGAGGTCAGGAGTTCGAGACCAGCCTGGGCAACATGGCAAAACCCCGTCTCTACTAAAAATACCAAAATTAGCCGGGCGTGGTGGCAGGCGCCTGTAATCCTAGCTACTTGGGAGGCTGAGACAGGAAAATTGCTTGAACCCGGGAGGCGGAGGTTGCAGTGAGCCGAGATCGTGACACTCCACTCCAGCCTGGGCGACAGAACGAGACTCTGTCTCGGGAGGAAAAAAAAAAAAAAAAAGCAAATTGTACAGCTTTCCCATGAGATGCAAATTCAGTAAGTATGGGGTGGAACCAAAAAATTTGCATTTTAAGAAAAACATCGGCAGGGTACAAGGGCTCACTCCTGTAATCTCAGCACTTTGGGAGGCTAAGGGGGGGGCGGATCTCTTGAGCCCAGGAGTTGGAGACCAGCCTAGGCAACATGGCAAAAACCCCTTTCTACAAAAATACAAAAAAAAAAAAAAAAAAAAAAAAAATAGCCAGGCACAGTACACACCTGTGGTCCCAGCTACTCAGAAGGCTGAGGAACGCTTGAGCCCCAGGAGGCGGTGGTTGCAGTAAGCCAAGATTGTGCCACTGCACTCCAGACTTAGTAACAGAGCGAGAAACTGTCTCAAAGAAAAAAAAAAAAAAGGATAACACTGAAATAGTTGGCCTAGGAACCCAGTTTGACGGAGGAATTTGAATGATAAGCTAAGGATTTTGGACTTTATCCTACAAGTAGAAAGGTATTGAGGGTTTCTATATATGAACATTATGTATTCCCAAGGGATATTTTTATTTGATTTTTTTGAGACAGGGTCTCATTCTGTCACCCAGGCTGGAGTGCAGTGCTGTAATCACAGCTCACTGCAGCCTCAACTTCCCAGGCTCAACAGATCTCCCACTTCAGCCTCCTGAATAGCTGGGACTACAGGCTCTTGCCACCATGCACTGTGATATTTTTACTTTTTCTGGAGATGGGGTCTCACTATGTTGCCCAAACTGCCAAGGGATATTTTAGAAAGACTATTCTGTAAATAGGTGCATGATTGTGATACAATAAAAACATTTTATTTGGCTTTTATCCCTAGGTTCCTGACACCCTAGCTTCTGAAACCTTTGGCATTTAGAAGGGATAAGAGCATCTTTTGTTATTCGTAACAAGCTCCTTTCAACCATACCTGAGTTTATGCTAATAAGGTGGACACTTCATGGGTCCCCAGATAGTTTCAGGATGGGAAATGATTTCCAGAGAAACCAACCATGTAATTAGAATTGGAACTTTCAGTCCCATCCCCAAGGAGAGGAGAGGGTGTAGAGATTGAGTTCAATCACCAATGGCCAATGATTTAATCAGGCATGCCTATGTAATAAAAGCTTCATTTAAAAACTCTTAAAATGATGGTGTCTGGAGAACATCTAGGCTGGTAAACACTTTGAGGTGCTAGTTGGGTGGCACATCGTGAGACAGCAGAGCAGCTCTGTTCACTTCCTCCCATTCATTGCTTTATGCATTTCTTTCATTTGGCTGTTCATGAGCTGTATTCTTTATAATAAATTGACATAAATGTAAACCAATAAATTGGTTCCCTGAGTTTTGTGTGCTCTTTTAGCAAATTATCCAACCTAAGTGGGTGGGGGTCATGGGAACCCTTGATTTATAGCCAGCTGGTCAGAAGTACAAGTGGAAACCTGGGACTTGCAATGGGCATCTGAAGGAGGGGCAGTTTTGAGAGACGAAGCCCCTTAACCTTTGGGGTCTGTGCTAACTCCAAGTGGTTAGGGTCAGAATTGAACTGAATTGTAGGACAAAGACACCCAGTTGGTGTCAGAACTGGGTGTGGGTGTGAAAAAATCCCAAGCTTTTAGTGTCAGAAGTGTGAGTAAAAACAGTTCATATTGATAAACTAAGAGTTCACAAGCAGGAAGTCACTTGGGAGGCTATTGTCTAACTGACCTACCTCCAGCACAGAGAATACTGCCTGCCACAAAATACACACTCATATATGGTTTAAGTGAATAAACTGTGGCAAGAATAACATAGAAAAGACTACAACTAGGATGATAGCTATAGATATAAAAAAGGAATATATGGATACATAAGACATTCTAATGGGGGAAAAACAGCAGGTGGTACTTAGTTAAAACCAAAAGACTAAGCTTTTGAAGTTTTAAGGTTCTTACTATATGACTTTCTTTTCCTTTTTTTTTTTTTTTTTTTTTTGAATACAGGGTCTCCCTCTGTCACCTAGGCTGGAGTGTGGTTGCATGATCATGGCTCACTGCAGCCTCCATCTCCCTGCCTCAAGTGATCCTCCTGCCTTGGCCTCCCAAGTAGCTGGGACCACAGGGATGCATCACTACACCTGGCTAATTTTTTGAATTTTTGTAAAGATGACATCTCACTATGTTGCCCAGGCTGGTCTTAAACTCCTGGGCTCAAGTGATCCTCCCACCTCGGCCTCCAAAAGTGCTGAGATGACAGGCGACAGACACTGCACCCGGACTTCTTTTCCCATCTTTAAAATTTCAGTATTCATGGTAATTGTACACTATTCCAATAACCTTAAATAATAGTGTCTCTAAAAATTCTTATACTATACTTCTTAAAGTAAAAAAAACCCGTACACAATTTAAATGGTGTTACTATTATAAATAAAGAGAGTTTATCTGGTATCTCCTATAAGGATAACTGACTCAAAAATAATGCAAGATTCTTAATTTTTAAAAAACCATTATCCACTGTATGCTATGACTGTGTGTTCCCTCCAAAACTCATATTGAAATTTAATTGCCAAAGTAAAGGTATTGGGAGGTGGGGCCTTTAAGCAGTGATTAGACCAGGAGGGCTCCACCTTCATGGATGGGTTTAATGCCTTCATAAAAAGGCTTGGCTGGGTGCGGTGGCTCATGCCTGTAATCCCAGCACTTTGGGAGGCTGAGGCGGACGGATCACCTGAGGTTGGGAGTTCGAGACCAGCTTGACCAACATGGAGAAACCCCGCCTCTACTAAAAATAGAAAATTAGCCGGGCGTGGTGGCACATGCCTGTAATCCCAGCTACTTGGGAGGCTGAGGTAGAAGAATCACTTGAACCTGGGAGACGGAAGTTGAGGTGAGCTGAGATCACGCCATTGCACTCCAGCCTGGGCATCAAGAGCAAAAATCTGTCTCAAAAAAAATTATAAATAAATAAATAAAAAGTCTTTTGGAAGTGGAAGTGGGCTGTCTTTGCTTTTCTGTCTTTGCCATTTGAAGATGAAGCCTTCTTCCCCTCCAGAGGACACGGTGTTCAGGCACTGTTTGGAATGAGAACCGTCAAACCTGCTGGTGCATTGATATCGGACTTCCCAGACTCCAGAACTGTGGGCAAATCAATTTCTGTTCGTTATAAATTACCCAGTCTCAGGTATTCTGTTATAGCAGCAACAAAGAAAATGAACTAAGACACTGATATTCACTATCTATGTGGTGAAAAAACCATAAAACTAACTTATCTAGTTAAAAAGGTTTTATTTAACTGGATTTTGGTATACTAATATAGTATTACACAGCCTTTAAAATCACATTTTGGAAGAATATTCACAAACATGAAAAAATGAGTAAGTGAAAGTTACTTCTGGATATGGGGTATTGGATTACAGAGATTTTAATTTTCATAAGAAAATTTTTCTACATTTTCCAAGTTTAACTATTAACTGACCTAGTATCTAACTAGAAAACTTGTTTTCAAAAGTGTGCTTAGGTGGGGCATGGTGGCTTACGCCTGTAATCACAGCACTCTGGGAGGCCGAGGCGAGCGGATCACCAGAGATCAGGAGTTCAAGACCAGCCTGGCCAACATGGTGAAACCCTGTCTCTACTAAAAACACAAAAAATTAGCTGGGTGTGATGGTGGGCACCTGTAATCCCAGCTACTTGAGAGGCTGAGGCAGGAGAATAGCTTGAACCTGGGAGGTGGAGGTTGCAGTGAGCCAAGGTCACGCCACTTTACTGCAGCCTGGGTGACAGAGCTAAGACTCTGTCTCAAAAACAAAACAAAACAAAAGTGTGTTTAATATTATTGCTGGGAATATTTTATTGTTGTCTAATTTTTACAACTTGGTAATCCATTGTGTGATGTTTAGAAATTGCCATTTGGCCTGCTAGAAAGGAAAAGTGAAAGGATGATATTCTGCAATTCTGACTAATGAAATTTATTTATAAACATTAAGTAATGCTAATGTTCTAGTAATATTCTCTGCACACTTATTCTTTAAGAAACTTTTGCCTGAAAACAGACACTGAGAATTTTTATATGATTTATTTAATAATAAACCAATTAAAGATACAAAAATGTTTAGAGGATTCCAAAATTTAAATTTTTGTTTAAATACAAATTCACTCTGTAATATGAAAACATAGCATTAGACCTCTAAACATAATGATTTTTTTCATCTACAAAAATTTCTGTTATACTAGAAAATTTGCAGAAGACATTTTTTCTTGTGACATTAAATGTACATTATTTACAGTTGAAAAAGTAATCTAAAAACATTTCATTTCAGAAAGTTGGATATATATGTTATCTTTGTATGCAACCCCCCCCCCAAGTCCACCCCCAGTAAAAAATGATCCAAAATATAAAGCAATTATGCTTTTATAACTGACTACTCAGCCAGATTAGCCCAAGGCTCAAGTTGCTTTCTTGGCCCTTAAGAAAGAGTCTTGACTCTCTCAAAATAGCAGTATTCTGTTTAGCACTTAGCAACACAAGTTTACTAATGGACCACAAAGCACAGTGGCCTAAAGAGTTAGTAAACAAATTATTTAGGAAGAATTTATGGCAGATCTTACCCATAATAGATGAATAAATTTTGTTGGGTCACTTATTTCTCTGCAACATTTTAGCTATTCTTACATTAGGAAATAACCTGATAATGATTTAATTGACATAACTTGAAAATATAGGTATTAGAATTAAAAAAATTAGAACTAGAAGAGAAAGTGGTGATCATCTAGTCTAGTCCAATACATCTCTTCCTTTTATGAGAGGAACTAAAGCCCAAAGAGGTCAAGATTACATAGCTAGTTAGTGGGAGTGCCATTCTTAGGCTGATGCTTTTATACTATCCTGCTTCTGAAACAGGGTCAGCCATACCACCAGCACCTCCAATTTTTCATGTTATTCTACATATTCATAGTTCTATATTATATAGTGCAGTCAACTAAAGTCAATCTAAGTGACACCATAATTTTAACAAAGCATAAAATAGGTTTTTTGCATTTGAAAGAGTCAAGACTTAACTTACACAAGTGGAATGAAAATAGTTCCTATATAAATTTCCTGTTGCCTTCTATTTAAGTTCTGTATTTACAAAAGAATCAGAAAATCTAATACAATGTAAAATTAGAAAAGAAACTCTAAAAATGCTTATGATATAGCAACTGAAATAAAAATCTCAAAAGAATGTCTTCATAGTGTAAAATGCCTGTTCCTTCATGATTGAATTCTGAAACATTTAGATAACAAAGAGAAACAGTTGAGTTTTCCTCCCTCATCTAACAAAGTCAAAATTAACTCTATTTTTAACAATTACAAAATTAGAAACCTCCTTAGAATTTATCTTAGAATCAGTCAGTCTGCATATAATTGAAAATGTTCAATTAACAAACAATTATTCATAAGCTTTGGTATATTAACTAAAAAGAGTTGGGTTCCAGCAGTTCGTTTTGTTTCATAGCTACCTGAGAAGTAAATCCATTGGAACTGGACACTACCATCACATAAGGCTGTGGCTGCTGCTCCGTTTTCTCAGTGTTCTCTTTCAAATGATCTTCAGATTCCTTTTTCTCTACTTCCTGTGTAAGAGTTTTTGTTTCTTGAGTTTTGATAACTGAAGTGATTACAGTGCCAGGTGGGTGAGCAACCAGCTGTGAACTGCGAGGAGAAAAGGTCACCACAGGTGCAGTAGCACTGAAGGATGCAGAGGAAGCCACACTGACGGTTCCATTGCAAATGGTCTGAACATTGCTAGTAAGGACCTGCTGAACCTGGGCAGGGCCCAAGACAATTGAAGGAGGAGAGCCCGCCTTTTGTGACTGCAGCATGACATTTTCTTTCAGTACTGTCATGGGCTGTGATGATGGAATGGCTTGTAAAATAAACTTCTGAGATCCAGTACCTGCTGATGGATCTGTGCTGGCTATAACTGTTGTGAGTGGCACTGTTTGGAGTGTTACTGTATGCAACTGCTGATTCCTAGGAGACACAACCACTGGAACTTGGGTTGGAGCCTGTATAGTCCTATTGAGATGATGAAATTAAAGTGAAATAATTAGCATATTCTACATCATTTAAAACTTTAACACTTGACAAGTCATTTTACAAAATACCGGTTATGTGTTTCAAAATGCTGCTTCCCATATTTTCAACAGAGCATGACCAATATCATGCCAGACTTTGTATTAAACACTACATACAGAGATGCCTAACACAAAACTCTCAGGCCATTAACTATGATACCATCTGCTGAGTGCTATGGAAGAAAGGTCTGTACATGGGGCCACATTAACACAAATGAGGAGCTAATTTTGTTGAGGAAGGAGGAGGGTGTTAAAATGCTTAGCAAGAAGTTTGCATGAGCTTCTTAAAATTAGGAATTTAAAAGCAAATCTGTTTGATTCATTCCTGCCTTTTTTTTTTTTTTTTTAGATGGAGTTTCACTCTTGTTGCCCAGGCTGGAGTACAGTGGCGTGATCTTGGCTCACTGTAACCTCCGCCTCCTGGGTTCAAGCCATTCTCCTGTCAGCCTCCCGAGTAGCTGGGATTATAGTCACGTGCCACCACGCCCAGCTAATTTTTGTATTTTTAATTGAGATGGGGTTTTCTATGTTGGTCAGGCTGGTCTCAAAGTCCTGACCTCAGGTGATCCACCCGCCTCGGCCTCCCAAAGTGCTGGGATTATAGGCATGAGCCACTGTGCCCGGCCTGCTATTTTAATATTTGAGAGATAATGTTACCAACATGCTCATCCACAATAATTACCAAAATTCATATAATTGTATTCAACCTGTTTTTACATATAAAGGGAGAAGTGCTTAATTAACCTAAACAAAAAACCTACCTCAGTCTTAACCATATGACAGAATTCTTAGAATTTTAATAGCTCACATTTCATGTCATATTTAGGTGAAACAAGCCATGATTATAATTAACCTGTCAGGGCTCTTGGACTGGTAGAGAAAATATGGCTAAGCTTTGGAAAAATACATAGAAGCCTGTTTTAGCAGTTTTCCAGGTTCAAATAATTTTCACAAATTTTGGTCATAAAGCTACAGTTTAACATAAAATCCTTTAATGCAAAATCTAGTTTATGTAGGTTGTTAATCCCACTCATTGAAGAGAAAGTTCCATAAATGATATTATGAGTCAATCTAATTTAAAAAGTTCACAGCTCTGAAATTTATAGTTAAGGTTATTGTTAATATAGTATAAAACAAATGCTGTTGAAAAATCTCAGCATCTGGATGTCAACTGTTTCCTTTGAATTCTGTAAAGTTATTCAATGAAAGATACTTGCTATTTCAAACAGCTGACAGCTAGACTAGTCTCCGTAAACCAAGCGTTAAATATTACCACTAGATTATTAAAGCTGCATTTTGAAAGTTAGTTATGCAGTCTGTTTCTCACATATGAGAAATAAAATAGTGGAGGAGAAAAACAAATTGGCTTGGTGGAAAGATGAAACAAAGACCCAGAGCAATTCAGGACACGTTCAAAAGAAGTGGGAATAAAGACACAGGATGACTAGAGCCCGCCCATTCATGCAGGATACAGATTACCAAACTAGATGGCCACCCAAGTTCTCTTGCCCATTTGATTCAGGGAAATCTGGGGTGAGATGGGAGCCTGGGTACAGTACCTGACGCTATAGCCAGATACCATTTTTTTTTTTTTTTGAGATGGAGTCTCGCTCTGTTGCCCAGGCTGGAGTGCAGTGGTGCGATCTCAGCTCACTGCAACCTCCACCTTCCAGGTTCAAGCAATTCTCTGCCTCAGCCTCCTGAGTAGCTGGGATTATAGGCACCCGCCACCATGCCTGGCTAATTTTTTTGTATTTTTAGTAGGAACAGGGTTTCACCACGTTGGCCAGGCTGTTCTTGAACTCCTGACATCATTGGCATCACGTGAGCCATCGTGCCCAGCCCAGATACCATTTTTAAATAAAAAAGGCCTAAGGGCTTCCCATGACAAGAGTTTACATAACATACACATAGATAAAATAGTACTTGGCATATAGTTAGCACAAAGATTACATCAATATGCATAACCTTATAATATGTATAACCTTGCCACCCTACAAATATTATCCCCATCTTACATACGAAAACATGATGCACAAACAGGTTGCAACAGCTTGCATAAGGTGACCAGTTAGAGAAGAAGAGAGGCCATCTGACTGCAGAGCCGATGTGCCACCTTACCATTACAACAGACTGCCGCCACTTAAGTCCTGAGCAACTTCATCTTTAGTAAATACTAAAGATGAGTATTTATTATTCTATCCTTAAACAATAGGCAGTTACAACTCTCTAATATATGCCTCTCTCATTCTTCTTTCCTTCTGTAAGGTATGACACAAGCAATAATGTACTTGGAAATTTTCCATATTGCTAATCAGGGCTACCACTAGGACTTCGCTGCTTCTGTTTAAATTAGAAAAAGATGTCCTTTTCTTGGCCGGGCACAGTGGCTCATGCCTGTAATCCCAGCACTTTGGGAGTCCAAGGTGGGTGGATCACGAGGTACAGAGTTCAAGACAGCCTCGTCAACATGGTGAAACCCCATCTCTATTAAAAATACAAAAATTAGCTGGACATAGTCGGGTGTGGTGGCGGGCGCCTGTAGTCCCAGCTGCTGGGGAGGCTGAGGCAGGAGAATGGCGTGAACCTGGGAGGCGGAGCTTGCAGTGAGCCGAGATCGCGCCACTGCACTCCAGCCTGGTTGACAGAGCAAGACTCCGTCTCAAAAAAAAAAAAGAAAAAAAGAAAAAAAAAATTAGCTGGGCATGGTGGCACGTGCCTATAATCCCAGCTACTCGGGAGGCTGAGGCAGGAGAACTGCTTGAACCAGGAGCTGGGAGGTGAAGGGAGCAGTGTGAGCGAGATCGTGCCACTGCACTCCAGCCTGGGCTACAGAGGGAGACTCAGTCTCAAAAAAAAAAAGTTCTTTTCTTGAGACACCTGACTGCCATCTGTCAGAAAATGCATATACTTATCTATACCATCTACGATGCAAATATATTGGCTTATTGGAACAAATTCTAAAACAATTTTCAAGAATACAAATTCAGAGATTAAATAAAATATTATTAAGTCTTTGCCAACCACAGAATTACTTTCTTCTTAGTTAATGATTAAACTGTCAGTTGCGTCTGGTTGTATTATGTAATACAGATTCTATTACAGCTGACTACTTTTTAAAAATCTCCTAAGCTGCTTGTAAACAACTGGAAAAATATTGGTAATTTACAATTTATCAAAATTTCTGAAACTAACACAGACCATATAACATTTAGCATTTGTTGAGGATCTACTCAGGTGTCAGGTGTCATTTAATTGTCACAGCCAAGTGGAAGGTTAAATATTATCATCTGTGCTTTACAGATAAGGAAACAGACTCAAAATAATTAACGTGATTCAATTTCACATCTAATAATTAGCAAGGCTGAAGAGCTGAAAAATTTTTTTGAGACAGAGTCTCACCCTGTCACTTGGGCTGGAGTGCAGTGGCGCCATCTCAGCTCACTGCAACCTCTGCCTCCCAGGTTCAAGCGATTCTTCTGCCTCAGCCTCCCAAGTAGCTGGGATTACAGGCGCCCGCCACTACGCCTAGCTAATTTTTTGTATTTTTAGTAGAGTCGGGTTTTCACCATGTTGGGAAGGCTGGTCTCGAACTCCTGACCTCGTGATTCACCCGCCTCGGCCTCCCACAGTGCTGGGATTACAGGCATGAGCCACCGCGCCCAGCGTTCTATATGCTTTTAGGATAACCTACACATTATACATTTTCACAGGTTTGTTTGTTTATTTATTTATTTATTTATTTACTTGAGACGGGGTCTCACTCTGTAGCCCCGGCTGGAGTGCAGTGATGCAATGTTGGCTCACTGCAACCTCTGCCCCTCCTGGGTTCAAGTTATTCTCCTGCCTCAGCCTCCTGAGTAGCTAGGATTACAGGTGCCTGCCACCATACCCAGCTAATTTTTGTATTTTTAGTAGAGACGGGGTTTTGCCATATTGGCCAGGCTGGTTTCAAACTCCCGACCTCAGGTGATCCACCCGCCTCGGCCTCCCAAAGTGTTGGGATTACAGGTGTGAGGCACTGCACCTGGCCAGGATAATTTATTTAAAAGATCCTAAGAAAAATTATTAATGCTTGGATAAATAAAAGTTATGCTAGGTAAAATGGTCTCCAATGTTTACCAAGGGGCAATTTTCAGAAAATAGTTTACCAGCAGTTTATTTCTGTTGTTGTTTCTTTGACTACCATGAAGCCAGAATCAAACTGGCTTCTTTTTGTAAATTTGTAAAAACTGAGCATATATACTGTACACCAATTAAGAAAAGCTTAACTGAATCAACATAGATACATGCAATCACATGAAATAAAAAGAAATGAGTGAAGGACAACATTAAGATGTTGCTGTTTTACTGTAAATAACTGACAATTCCTGTGATTTATGTAAATCGGTAGGCAGTGTAGCAAGTCATTAACTTCAATGCTTGCAGCTAAACAGCTAGCATTAAAATACTATCTCCACCATCTGCTACATGTGACCAAGTTCCCTGGTCTCTCCTTGCTTCAGTTTCCACATCTATAAAACGGGGATATTATCTATTCTTCATTGAGCTATGAGGATTCTATGCCTCACTATATGTAAAGTGTATGAAATACAAAGAGTGCTCTGTGTTAGCTCTTGTTGTTATATTAATAATTTATCTAATTATACATATAATCATATACATTCCATCTTCTCTCAACCACAGGGAAAAAAGTTAAAAGCCTCTGATTTTATTAATAAGTCATCAAAAATCAAGAAAGATATAGTCAAAGAGAAAAAAAGGTATAAATAAAGAGAAAACAAATAATGCAAAATGCTATCAATTTGTGAATTTAGGTGGATAGTAAATAAGTGTTCATAGTACTAGCTGAATTTTTCCATACTTTGAAATTTTCCATAGTAAAAGGTTGGGTAATTACAAAAATGCAAACAAAAAATATAAGAAATAACAAAACCAGAACTTGTCCTAATAAAAACCCATTCTAGGCCAGATGCAGTGGCTCACACTTATAATCCCAGCACTTCAGGAGGCCAAGGTGGTAGGATCGCTTGGTTGGTCTTGGTTCAAGACCAACAAAGTAAAACCCCATTTCTACAAAAAATTAAAAAATTAGCTGGACATGCCTGTAGTCCCAGCTATGAGGAAGGCTGAGGTGAGAGGACTGCTTGAGTCCTGGAAGTAGGATGCAGTGAGCTATGATGGTGTCATTACACTCCAGCCTAGGCAACAAAGCTAGCTAGACTTTGTCTCAAAAAAACAAAACAAAACAAAAACCTACTCTATAATATCTACAATTTAGTATCTTTCAAAGCTAGAGTTTTTTGTTTTGGTTTTATTCTCACAGTCTAAAAAGAATATTTTGAATACAGATGCTAAAAAAATTCCATGGAATCAGCTGTGGCCACTGTAGGTCTCCTATCAACACAAATACAAACAACAAACAGCCTAGAAACCAATGGGAGGAACCACACACTCCCAACCAGACACCCAGTCATCACCTGTAACCCACAGGGCCTAGGGAAATATAAAACATTAAGGGGAGAATACAGACAGTAAGAGTTAAATAAGCACCCACCTGAGCATCCCAAATCTGAAAATCTGAAATCTAAAATATGAAACTTTTTGAGCACCAATAAGATGCTCAAAGGAAATGCTCACGGGAGCATTTTGGATCTCAGATTTTTGGATTTGGGATGCTGTGCCGGGTAAGTATAATGCAACGATTCAAAATCTGAAACAATTCTAAATCCAAAATATTTCTGGTCCCAGGCATTTTGGATAAGGGCTACTCAAGATATACTCCTTTAATAACAGTTAAAGATGTAGCATCCAATTAAAAATGTAAAGGTCATCTTTGTACTCCTTGCAAATCAAGTGAAGATTTAAGAGAATATTTTCACAAGGTCAAACATTTTAAATTGTCTATACAAAGAATACTGAATCATCTAAGTCTGCCTTGATTCTAGGTAATGTTACCTTACTCCAAGATCAACTGAGCAAAACCTCCACATTTATATTCTAGAATATAAAAATGTAAGACTGAAGTTTGCTAATTAAAGTAATCAAATAATAATTTTTATTGGCTTTGAAAGGGCTGCTAGATTTTACTATAGTTCATGTTCTAGAAATTCATGACAGTATAAACAGAAAAATGCTACAAATATCCATATAATTTTCTGCCTTCCTCCCATACTCCCATTCTAAATCAGCTGAGACTAGTCCCAAATTTCTGCAGAAGATCAGTCTAAGGCAGACAGATTCTCTCAGTCAATTTGTTGTTTAGCATCTTATCCTGGGGCTCTGAGGCAAATCTGATTTAACTGAGAAAAAAAAAAAAAACCTACTTTTTCAACTTCTGCCACTCTAAAAGAGGACCTTAGATTCTTGGCCTCCTTTCCTATTTGAACTTTAGAATTGTTCGAAGATAGGATCTTCCAAGGAATAACATTTATTGCTTGGAACTCTATGCACTCTCAATGTCCTAATATGTCAATTTATGTTGAATTTTTGAAGCTTCTGACTTGGCCTGAATAAAGATTTGAAATCCTGGATTTTCTCACATCTAGATAATTTCTTATATGGATCAATCCAGTTATACAAAGGTATAGTATTTGACAGAATAATGCCAGTAATGTCAAAATGTAAATAAAGGGACCAGTGGCATAATGAGAGGACTGACATAATATTAACTGCTCCTGAAAAATCTGGTAACCAAGAATTCTAGCTTGAAATCTTTATACTTTTATTTTCATTTCTCAATCTTGACCCACTTAACAAATAATGTCTCTGGTCAGAAACATATTGAAGTGATAAGCATCAGTAGTTTGGTTTTCTCACCTAATACTCTGAACGGAAGAATTTAATGTTTCATCCTGCATGGTACTGGTTCTAGCTGCTTCTCCCTCTGGGACAGCCTGTACTGGCTGTACTACATGAACAGTCCGGAAGAGCTGGGTAGGATATGGAGACTGCGTGGGCTGCACTGTCCTCAAAACTTCTGATGGTTGTGCAACTTCCACAGGATCTTTGGGTTTTGCAGCTTTAGAATTCCCTGGTTTTAGAACTGTAGTGGCTCCTCCTTTTACCCCTGGACTTGAAGATACTCTCGACCGGCTGGTTTGATTCCTATTTGAAGTGGCTGATGAAGATAGCGATGGATCTGAAGACTCTATGCTGGAACTTGGATCCTCATCATTTATATATATAAGATCTTTTGGCATTTCTTTAAACTGATACACCAAGCGCTGACCTTCCACTTTTGCCAGAATACCCCTTTGGTAATAGTACCTATTCAAAGCAGACAATTTCATCAATCAATCAAACATCAATTAAAATATTCAACAAAATCAAATTTCCCTAATCATAAACAAAACTTTAAAGTTGGAATCAAACTAATGAGAAAAGAATTTCTAAATAAAGGGCTGTTATTTTATATAAGATAAACATACATTTATGCACAGATAGAGATAAGTTCTTATTACCAACTAAATATAAAACTAATGCTGATTGGGGGACTGTTGATAAACTATGTGGAATCTTCTGGTCTTTCACTTTTCTTCCTCTTTCTGCTAACTTATTTACTTATTTATTTGGAGACAGAGTCTTGCTCTGTTGCCCAGGCTGGAGTGCAGTGGCATGATCACAGCTCACTGCAGCCTTGAACTCCTGGCCTTAAGCAATCTTTCCACGTCAGCCTCCTAAGTAGCTGGGACCACAGGCGCATGCTACCACACGTGGCTAATTTTTGCATTTTTTGGCAGAGACTGGGTTTTGCTATGTTGCCCAGGCTGATCTGGAACTCCCAGGCTGAAACGATCCTTCCTTCTCAGGCTCCCAAAATGCTGGGATTATAGAAGCGAGCCACCACACTCAGCCCCCCTCTGCCAACCTGCCAGGATAATCAAAACTACCAAAAGCCTCAAGAAATTGTTTCTCCTCCACAGCTTTCTAGAAATGTTCCTACTAGGCAAATTTTATCAGTTTAAATTTGATTCAATAAATTTAAATTGGCAAATGTATCAGTTTAAATTTGATTCAGTAAATTTGATTGACTTTTGTGTATAAAATTTAACCATATGCAATAGAAGTGATCCAACTTTTGTCATCTATTTTAACAAAATCAAGAACTTAAAAAGTGTATGTTAAAAAAAACCCAAAAACTGTAATTAGAGAGTTTTAGTTTAAGACTGCTAAATTTTATATCTATATCTGTCTATCCCCTAAAAGTCATTCAGATCGTTCTTATTTCCAATACATCTTTCTCAAATACATGCGTATCTTGAAGAATAAATGACAGAATCACTGAAAAACGAACTAAAAGTGAGCTTAAGAATGTTACTCTTGTTCAAAATTCTTATGTCTAGTAGTACTCCTGAAGCACTGATTTATTCTACTATAATAACTAACATATTATACTTGCAATTCATGTTTGAGAATGCACCCTCTTTTTTTTTGAGACAGGGTCTCACTCCAGTTGCCCAAGCTGGAGTTCAGTAGTACAATCTGGATCACTGCAGCCTCAACCTCCCGGGCTCAGGTGATTCTCCTACCTCAGCCTGCCGAGTAGCTGGGACCACAGGTGCACACCACCACGCCTGGCTAATTTTTTGTATTTTTAGTAGAGACAGGGTTTTGCCATGTTGCCCAGGCTGGTCTAAACTCCTGGACTCAAGCAATCTACCAGCCTCAGCCTCCCAAAGTGTTGGGATTACAGGCATGAGCCACCGCACCTGACTGAAAATGTACCCTCTTATTATGTATTTGCATTATCACTATTGGTGCTTTGCTGAACTTAAGCTTAATTTTTTTTTTATGATTTAGAAAATGATATTCTTAACACAATAAAATACCAAAACTTCGCATACCTGAGTGCTCTTCCCATGGTCTCATAATTCATATCAGGTTTGTTTTTGTGCTTCCCCCACAACCTGGACACTGCTTTAGAATCCACCAATTTAAAAATGCCTTTCTCTCGCTGGGTCCACTTGATGTATTTAGGACAAGTAGCCTTGTCCTGGAGCAGTGCCAGTAAAAACTCCCAAAGATAAATTGTGTTTCCTGAAACAAAAACAATTTCTTTCTAAATGACCAAAATTTCACTTAAAAGAACCTCAAAAAAGACAACTAAAAGTCTTAGAAGTGCCATTTATATTTATACAAAAATATTACATAATTCAGTTAGTATGGGTGACATAATTTAGTTAGTATGGGTGATATAATGGTCATAATTTTTAGCATCTAATAAAGATCTTTTTATGAGTCCCATATAAAATATGTGAACAAAGCAATCTTGTCATAAGACTTGTGATGATTTAGGAGAAAGTACTTTGAGATAATTTTTTTCTGTCTCTTTGTGAACTCTCTCAACAGTAGTTCTCTTTAGATTAGAGCCAGCAGGTCGGCCATAACAGTTTTCTTCAAATTTGGGCAACAGTTATACAAATGCTTGAATTTCAAGACAACATATTAAAGGGTCTATGAACTGAAAATCTAACCTGGTTAAATTCTTCCAAGAGTCTCTTTATTAAATGAAAAGAATAGATTATTTTGACAGGTAAGTGAAAATCACTCAAACGAGTTTCTTGGTCTACTTTACTATCAGTTTTAAGAATTTGGCAAATGTATCTAATAAGCATGTGGCAGCAATAAGATCCACTGCAGTATATCAAGAAAGCTGGTGGTTTCTAGTTATAATAGGTAGGCACTATAAAGCAATCTGAGTGTTATTTGACCTATAAGTATTACACAGTAGTACCCTTTCCATCTTTGTTTTTCTTCTTCACAGATATATTTGGCGTAGTGGCTGGGGAATCTGGTCGTGGTGGTTTAGTTTTTCTTCCTGAAATAAAAACAGCTCTGCATAAATATTTGCCTTCAAAAGTGAGAGAAAATGGACAATTCAGCTATTTTGTCATTTACCCTAAATTTCAAGTGCCAAATGTTTTTATACATGGGTCACATTTACAGGTCTCTTAAAATGCTGTTTACTAAAAGGAAAACAACTTTAATAAAACTTGGACATTAATGCAGGTTAAACCATAAACACACTTATGTAAGAAATTATACCTTTGACACCTCAGTTTATATCTGTAAAAATGAAGTTAATTTAAATTACTATAGCTTGCCTTTGAAGTACCCATACTGGTAGTGCTTTCTTAAACTTTTGGAGAATGCTCTTGACATTGGTAGAACGTGGGCTCCAAAAATAAGCCATACAGTTTTGTCTGCCTATTGATTATTACAAGCTTTTTAAGGTAGGAGAAGTGGATTTTTAGCTTTTTTCTCTATTAAATAATTTCTGTATACAGTTAGTTCTCAAGTATAAGAAACTTCCCAAACTCTAGAAATACAGAAAATATGTGAGGCAAAATTTTGGTGAACCACATAGTTAAATGCTATCCTCCTGTGTATTTCTAAAAACATCTCGTTTTTCTGTACCTTTCAATTCACAACAAACTTCATAGTTACCTTACCCACCATCAATGTCTAAATAAGTCCATCCCAATAGCCTCAGAGTGGGGTCGATAAACCATTCTAAAGCCGTATTTGTGATCTTCTTTTGCCAAGTATCTAGAACCATGGCCTAGTAGCGCCACTGCCTTGTATTTAGGTTGAGATCATGATCATGCTGTCTGAACATACTACCATTCTATATGTGAGAAACAATGAAGAATTACTACCTCCTACCCAAACATCCTTGAGGCTGCCGCTCTGGTTTAGATTACTGTGGTGAATTACAGGTAAATATAACACAGGGTAGGGCAATAATTTAGAAAAGCAGAATTTTACAGCTAAAAAAAAAAAATCACAAGGTCAGTGACAATTTATCCCCAGAAATGGAATAGGAAAACACTTCTGAAGTCATTTGGGTGAATGAAAGGAAGGGAGAAAAGTGTCAAAAAGCCCGCTCTTCAGTCTCTTAAGACTGCCAAATGTATGCTAGTCAGCCAAGTATCTCGACTTTCATCACTGGAGACATCTGCAGAGAACCCTTCATGAGACAGATTCTTCTGGCTGTGTTCATGACAACCAGTATTAGAAGCCAAGACTTCAGTAACCTCCACCTTATTTTATGCTATTAATATATACCAGCTTAAAAAAAATAGATACCGTCTTTATTTCCACTACTTTCCTCCACTAGCTTTAGTCACAACAGACGCTGCCAGTAAAAACTCCCAACCCAGTATCCATCCTCTCCAACATCTTCCTAATCATTCAAGGTGGTAATGTACAAAGCTTCAGGTGAATTACAGCTTGGTTAGATATAGAATTTTTGTTTGGCAGTGGTTTCTTCTCAGCCCTTTGAAGATGTCTAATTCTTCCAGCCTCTACTGAGAGCTTCTAAACTGCCAATCTAAAAAAAAAAATCAATCCTCTTGAAGTAATGTAGTTTCTCCCCGGTTGGCTTCTTTTTTTTTTTTTTTTTTGAGTGGGGAGAACTTGAAGAGAGGTCTTTGGTGTTCTGCATTTTTACCAACAATGCATTTAGGCCTAGATTTATTGTAGCTGAACTACTCAGGATTCACAATGCTGAGGATTAATGTGATTCTGGAAAATTCTTAGTCACTATCTCTTGAATATTGTCTCTTCCTCACTTTTTATATTCTCTGTTTCTGGAACTTTGATTAAACATGTAGACCTTTTCATTTAATTCTCCATGTCTGTAACTGTTTCATATTTTTTAATCCACACTAAATTTACTGGAGTTTACTAATTCTTTCTTAAGCAGTGACTAGTCTATGTTTTAATCCACACATGATGTTTTCAATTTCATTTCATTTTTTTGTTTTTGAGACACAGTCTCGCTCTGTCGCTCAGGCTGGAGTGCAGTGGTGCGATCTTGGCTCACTGCAACCTCCGCCTCCTGGGTTCAAGCGATTCTCGTGCCTCAGCCTCCCAAGTAGCTGGGATTACAGGCACGTACCACCATGCCTGGCTAATTTTTTTCCATATTTTTAGCAGAGATTGCGTTTCACCATGTTGCTCTCGAATTTCCGACCTCAGGATGTCTGCCCGCCTCAGACTCCCATAAAGTGCTGGGATTACAAGCATGAGCCACTGAGCATGGCCCAATTTCATTTCTTATTTCTATAAATTCCATTTGGTTCTTTATCATACCAATAGTTTTTCAACATTAAGTAGGATATTAGCCTTTTATTTTTTAAGCAGCTTTACTGAGGTATAACTGACATATAATAAACTACATATGTTTGATGTTTACAATTTGACAAGTTTTGACTATGTATACTAACACCACCACTACATTCAAAACAATGAATATATTCATCACCCCAAAAGTACTTTGTGCCCCTTTGTAATCCTTACATCTCGCCCTTCCTCACCCTGCCCAATCCACAGGCAACCACTCATCTGTTTCCTGTCATTATAGATTAGTTGGTAGTTTCTAGAGCTTTATATAAAAATAAAACTGACCCTCAAACAAAACACAGCTTTGAACTGCACAGGCCCACTTATATAGGGATCTTTTTTCAATAAAGTTACATCAAGTGTGCCTGTGTCTCCTGCCTCCCCTTCCACTTCCTCCATCTCTTCCACCTCTGCTACTCCTGAGACAGCAAGACCAAACCCTTTTCTTCCTCCTCCCTCCTCAGCCTAGCCAACATAAACACAACAAGCATGAAGACCTTTGGCCAGGCATGGTGGCTCACACCTGTAATCCCAGCATTTGGGAAGGCCAAACCAGGAGGAATGCTTGAGCCTAGAAGTTTAAGACCAAGCTAGGCAACATAGTGAGACCCACCTCTACAAAAATAAAAATTAAAAATTAGCTGGGTATGGTGGGGCTCGCCTGTAGTTTTACATGGATTTTTGGCTGCAGAGGCTGACGGCCCTAACCCCCACATTGTTTGGGGGTAAACTGTAGAAACATATTTTTTCTTCTGGCTTCCCTCTTTTAGCACAATTATTTTGAGAGATTCATCCATTTTTGTTGAATGTACCAATCGTATATTGTTTTATTGTTGAGTGGTATTTTTACTGTGTTGATAAAAGTGCCACTGCACTCCAGCCTGGGTGAGAGAACGAGACTCCATCTCAAAAAAAAAAAAAAGATACACAAATGTTCTTAGCAGCATTATTTGCAGTTGCCCCAAACTAGAAACAACCCAAATCCCATTAACTGCTGACTGGGTAAACAAATACTACATATTTAAGAAAAATTTGTACATAAATGGCCAGGCAGGGTGGCTCATCCATGTAATCCCAGCACTTGGGAGGTCGAGGCGGTGGACCACTTGAGGTCAGGAGTTCAAGACCAGCCTGGCCAACATGGTGAAACCTCATCTCTACTAAAAATACAAAAATCAGCCAGGTGTGGTGGCACATGCCTTTAATCCCAGCTACCTGGGAGGCAGAGGCAGGAGAATCACCTGAACCCAAGAGGTGGAGGATGCAGTGAGTTGAGATCAGCCATTTATGTACAAATTTTTCTATAAACATAGTTAATCCTGGGCCTGTCTTAACCTGGGTTTACAACTAGATTTTAAACTACCACTAACATTAGGAATTGCCAGCCAAGTAATTAACACAGATGTAGCCCCAGGACTGTAATAACTATGGGGCACCAGGCAGAAGCTCTTATAGAATTGCTCAGGTGGGTTATACATTCAACCTAGGCCATACAAGATTTCCTCAGATAAAGCCCCGTTGAAGGTGAACTCACATTTTGGTATCACAGAATACATGAGGAAGACACTTTCTAAGTGAGAAGCAGTAGACTAGGAAACCCTAGGATTAGTTCTCTAAGAATCACACATAACAGAATTATTAAATAGAAACTTTACATAGTATGATTAGAGTTTTTAAAGCAAAAGAACAAAAAACATGGTCAAAGAATAAGGCTATTAAAAAAGACTAGGTGGGAACTTCCTCTTCTAGTCAAGATGGAATAACAGAACATGGATTTATCTTCCCACCTGAAACAATTAAAAACACAGAAAAAAAGGTATGAAACAATGGTACTGAAGAAATTGGACATCGGTCAACAAAAGCCAGTGATCCCTGAGAGACAGGAAATAAATGAGGCAAGTCCTATGACTGCCCCACCTTAATACATGGAGAAAAAATTTTTTGGAAAGCAGTTTGTGTTTCTGAAAAATATTTAATGTACACTTAACATGTGATCCAGCCATTCCACTACTAAGTATTTACCCAAAAGAAATTAAACCAGAATTTCTCCACTCAGAGGCCTGGCTGAATGGGACCCAAGCTTCCTTGACATCTGTCTGTGCCAATGGGTGGATTTCTTTCCCCCAAGAGGGTATATCCCTTCAAGGGTCCCAGTTACATGCTGAGGTCTCTGTCCGATACCCCATCTTGCGTAGCCCAAGACCTAAGCTTCTGCCTCAACACGGACAATAAAACCAGAGCCCCTTGGCATATCCTTCTCAGCCCTTCTGAGCTGCTGCAGTGTCGGTTCATGTTTACTATTTTTATTTTCCTCTTCATTTTCAGCTCTTGGAATTTCCCTGACTTTCACATGAACTTAGGTTACTGGGTGGGTGGTGATGCTATTAATCAAGACATTATACTCAAAATACTAAGCAAGCATGAGTAGAATCAGAAGGCAATAAAATGGAAAAGGTGTCAGACTTTAGAATGCAAGTGTGGTCCTAATTGGCAAAAAGTTAAAAATTCCCACTCAACACATCCTAAAATACTCCTCTTCAGTTACTTACCTGCTGATTTCCAACCCATTGTATTTTTCCAACTGGAGTCTTATACTGGAATCACTGGTACAGACTGGAGGCTTTCAAACAATAACCCCTGGGAAGGAAGCTGACTAGACCTTACCCAAGGATAAAAGGGTTTAGATAAAAATTTGAGGCTTTAAAAAGTTGGAAAATCCCTTTTCTGTAAGATAGACCAAACTTTTTAAAAGTATAAAATAATTTAATTATTATCATTATTTTTTTGAGATGGAGTTTCGCTCTTGTTGCCCAGGCTAGAGTTCAATGTTGTGGTCTCAGCTCACTGTAACCTCCACTTCCTGGGTTCAAGTGATTCTCCTGCCTCAGCTTCCCAAGTAGCTGGCATTACAGGCACCTGTCAACATACCTGGCTAATTTTCGTATTTTTAGTAGAGACGGAGTTTCACCTTATTGGCCAGGCTGGTCTCAAACTCCTGACCTCAGGTTATCCACCCACCCCCACCTCCCAAAGTGCTGGGATTAAAGGCATGAGCCACCGCACCTGGCCCAATACTTTTTTAAAAGAAATGATTCTACTATGAAGAAATACCTCTTTTTCTTATTTATTTATTTTTATTTTATTTTATTTCTTAGAGATAGGGTCTCACTCTGTTGCCCAGGCTGGAGTGCAGTGGCATGATCTTAGCTCGCTGAAACCTGTAACTCCTGAGCTCAAGGGATCCTCCACCTTGGCCTCCCAAGTATCTAGGACTACAGGTGCCTACCGTGCCCAGCTAATTCTTAAAATTTTTTGTAGAGATGAGGTCTTGCTTTGTTGCCCAGGCTGGTCTCAAACTCCTGGCCTCAAGCAATCTTCCTGCCTCGGCCTCCTAAAGTGCTGGGATTACAGGCATGAATCTCCGTGCCTGGCCAAGAAATACCTCGTAATTTCCATTTTGTGCCTTCAATGTTTCTCTTACATAAGTTTTAACTGCAGTAGGAAAGAACTATATAGAATAAAAATGATATCTAGATTTCACACCAAGACTTGACTATGTGCCCTAAACAAAGTAACCCACCTACCTTTTTTCCTCTTAGGCTGTTCTGGTGATGAGGCTCCCGGTGAGTCTGCATATTTTTCTTGCACCTGCTGTGTTTCCATCACTTCAGGAATCCCATCTAATGTGACGGACACATGGGTGACTGGGGCAACAACCATGTCATCTTCAGGTGAACTAAATATATTATTATCTAATGAAAATAAAATCAACTAATTATAGTCCACTGTGTATTATAAGTTAAAAAACGATTGAGGAAATTTCTTGTTTCTATTATGACTAGAAGATTAAAGTAGAAATAAAATCTTGAAATCTATTCCTGCTTTTAAGTTCCCCTTCCCAAAATCAAATACCCTAAACCAGTCCAGGCACGGCGAGCTATTTCAATGTCTTTCTTACTTGACTTCCTATCACCAGTCTGTCTCATCTCTCCTCTTGATTATTCACATTGCTGTGAGAGTTATTTTCTGAAACCTAAGTCTGACCTGACCATAAAATTAGGGGAATAAAAAACAAAACTGACATATCTTTCCATAGTTCATAGGAAAAACAAAACACAAACAAAAAAAAATCACAACCCATCTCTATAGCATGCCTTACAAAGCTTCTGTAATCTAGTTCCAAACCTACCTTTCCAATCTCATTTCCCACCCACCATGAAGCTTACACTTCAACCACACCAAAACATCTTGATCTCAAAGATTTCATTCATTTTTTTTTTTAACAGATCTGTGTCTTGTATCTTTAACTCCATTCCCTCCAGCTTGAATGACCTTTCATGTCTCTTCTACCTATTAAAAGCTTGTCATTTACAGCCCAGGTCAGAATACTCCTTCAATGACGCCAGTCTCTGATATTCTCAGCTAGAATACCCACTGCTACTAGAGCAATTCGCTATCACTCTTGTGGCCTTTATTCTTGGCTTTGTAGTTATTTACATAAGTAACTGTCTTCAAAATTAAACTGTAAGCTTGAGGAAAGGAACAGTATCTGCTCATTTGTATCTCATGTTATTGCCTAATTATTGCTGCTGTGAATATAGCAAATATTGAATAAACATTTTAGACTGATTTAGCAATAATTTACTTTATGAATTTGATTGCTTGTCAGAAAAGCCCAAAGGAGAACAGGAATTTTAAAGCAGATCAATAATGTGGCAGTGAATTTTATGCCATGATGTGTCAGTAAAATTTTCAATAGATTGTTGCCTATTTGCTGATAACTACAGAGATGACTAAATTATAATCATTTGGGCCCTTGATACCCTAATACTCTCATCAATATGTTAAGAGAAGAAATTCTGCATGATCTTCTATTTGGTAAGTAATAAATTACATTTTTTTGTTCCCAAAGGCTTCATTCTCAAATTAAAATGTCACCTTTAACTCTACATTTTTGCAAAGGCACCTCAATTCCTACTATACCTTAAAAGGTGATTGTAACAAAAAATATATAACATCATTTCTAATCTCTTGATTTTACTAATAAAGAAAGATGGCAAGAGTAACTTAACAAAGTACATAAACATAAACAATCATAACCACTCACTTATTCGTTTTTCATCCAGCATAGGGCCAGGGGAATCCATATTGAGGAGTGCCTCAGCAGCCTCAATAGTTTCAATTGTTTCATCCCCGTCATGACAAGAAGCTTCAACTGCAACACATTTAAAGAGAAAATTAAATTAGCTACGAGACATCTGTTACTCTGAAAGTCATACACCGCTTATCTCTAGAACCAGAATACATCATTTAATATTTTAGTTTATATATATATATAAACTATAAACACACAAAATCATACCAAACCTGGCTGGTGCAGTGGCTCATTCCCGTAATCCCGCACTTTGGGAGGCTGAGGCAAGCAGATTGCTTGAGGTCAGGAGTCTGAGACTGGCCAACATGGAGAAACCCTGTTTCTACTAAAAATACAAAAAATTAGCTGGGCGTGGTGGCACGCACCTGTAGTCCCAGCTACTCAGGAGAGTGAGATAGGAGAATCGCTTGAACCCAGAAGGTGGAGGTTTCAGTGAGCTGAGACTAAACCACTGCACTCCAGTCTGGGTGACAGAGTGAGACTCTGTCTTAAAAAAAAAAACAAACAGAAACTATTACATTAAAAAATCAATATTTCCTTAATATTAAATAGCCAACCAGCATTCAAATGTTCAATTGTGTTAAAAAAATCATAAATGGTGGCAGTGCAAGGAAAGACAAGACAGTTTTTTGCTTAAATCAAATTAAGTCTGCATATTGCAATGGACTGATACATTTCTTAACTTTCTTTACATTTCTGAGTTGCCATTCATCTGTCTAGCTTTTTTTACTTTGCAATTTATTTGTTGAAGAAATCAGGCTGTTTATTCATGTAGAATTTCCCATAGTTTGGATTTTGCCAACTCTATGCCTATTGTGTAGCTTAACATGTTTTTCTATACCCCCTCTAACTGAGTAGTCATATCTGGAGGCTTGATGAAATTCAACTTTAATTTTTTTTGGCAAGACTAAAAAAAAATTTATGTATTTTGATGACAGCTCAAAATATAATCTAAGCCTCAAATTTCATAAAATCATTAAATCTTTTTGGTTTTGCTTTTTTTTTTTTTTTTTGAGACAAGGTCTTACCCTGTCTCCCAGGCTAGAGTGCAGTGGCTCAATTATAGCTCACTGCAACCATAAACTCCTAGGCTCAAGCAATCCTACCACCTCAGCCTCCCGAGTAGACAGGACTACAGTCTCAGGCCACCATGCCCAGCTAATTTTTAAAACTTTTTTAGAGACAGGGTCCCGCTATGTTGCTCACTGGCCTTGAATTCCTGGGCTCAAGTGATCCTCCCTCCTTGGCCTCCCAAAGTTCTGGGATTACAGGTGTGAGCCACTGCATCTGTTCAAATATTTTTATTATGAAAATTTTAAACAAAATAAAAATCGTGGAGTATAGTATATATAATGAATCCCCATGTGCCCATGCCCAGCTTCAACTATTATCACCAAATGGCCAATCTTCTTTCATCCATACCCTACTCACTGCCCTCAAGTCCTTACACTCTGTACAGGATTATTTTGAAGGAATCTAAGATACCATATTTTATCTCTAAATACTTTAGTATGTGTATCTAAAAGATGTCTAACACAATACTACTATCATATCTTAAATATACTAACAATAATTCTTTTTTTTTTTTTTTTTTGAGACAAAGTTTCAATCTTGTTGCCCAGGCTGGAGTGCAATGGTGTGATCTTGGCTCACCGCAACCTCTGCCTCCCAGATTCAAGCGATTCTCCTGCCTCAGCCTCTTGAGTAGCTGGGAATACAGGCATGTGCCACCATGCCCAGCTAATTCTGTATTTTCAGTAGAGACGGGATTTCTCCATGTTGGTCAGGCTGGTCTTGAACTCCTGACCTCAGGTGATCTGCCCGCCTCGGCCTCCCAAAGTGCTGGGATTACAAGTGTCAGCCACCGTGCCCGGCCCACAGTAATTCTTTAATATCATCTATTATAGGCTGAATGGTATCCCCCAAAATTCTATGTTGACATGCTAACCCCCAGTACCTCAGAATGTCTTTAAAGAGATAACTGAGTTAAAACGAGGTTATTAGTGTAGGCCCTAATCCAATATGGTTAGTGTCCCTCTAAGATGAAATATGAACACTGGCAGGTACAAAACGCAAGACCATGTGAAGACACTGGAAGACAAGTCACCTATAAGTCCAGAAAGAAGCCTCAGAAGGAATTAACTCTACCAATATCTTGATCTCAGACTTCTAGCTTCCAGAACTGTGAGAAAATAAATTTCTCATTTGAGCCACTCAGTCTGTGGTACTTTCTTATGGCAGTCCTAGCAAACTAACACATCATCTGAAGTGCCACCTAACACGTGTAAGAACAAAAATGGCCTATCCTTATCTCTTTCTTCCCCTAGAGCTTCTCAAAGGCTCCCCGTCACCCCCACTGTGGAATAACGAAGATTACAAGGTTCTTCCCTTTTTCATGACATTGCTCAGAAAAGGATGGAAGAGTTAAACAAAGCTTTGGTAAGTTGGGAGGTAAGGGAAAGGGAAGAAAAAACACAAACAGAGAATCTGGTTTCCTCTCTGAGAACTACTGCCTTCCCTGATGACTAGAACTAGGAAGAAACACTCCTTCCGGAAAGACATTGGTCCTCAACTTACAAAGACTGTAGCCTTACCCTAAGGCTTTAAAAGTTATATCAGAATACACTGCTAAACCCCCACTAACTACAAGCCCAGATACATGCATAGTGGTGTTTATTCTGTTACACAAACAGATCAGACAGCAATGAATAGAAACTTCTAACCTGATTAGTCCAATTCCCTTACTGGTAAGGGAAAAGTAACTCTAGATTCAACAAAAAACTTTTATTGGTTTGTTCTGAACAAAAAATGTGAATACATGCAAAAAATGCTTTGTTAAAAAAAAGGGAGTGATATGGCTTGGATTTGTCCCCGCTCCAAATCTCATGTTGAATTGTAAACCCCAATGTTGGAGGAGGGGCCTGGTGGGAGGTGACTGGATCGTGGAGATGGATTTTCCCCTTACTGTTCTTGTGACAGTGAATGAGTTCTCATGAGATCTGGTGGTTTGAAAGTGTGTAGCACCCCCTACCACCCTGCCTTCTGTTCCTCCTGCTCCAGCCATGTAGGATGTGCCTGCTTCCCCTTCGCCTTCCACCATGATTGTAAGTTTCCTGAGGTCTCCCCAGCCATGCTTCCTGTACAGCCTGCAGAACCATGAGCCAATTAAACTTCTTTTCTTTATAAGTATTACCCAGTCTCAGGTAGTTCTTTATAGCAATGTGAGAAGTGACTAAAACAGAGGACAACACAAAGATGAGGTATTGACAACCAATGTTAACAGTGGGGCCTCTCCCCCACCAGATGGATACAGTCATTCTACCTTTCCCCAGATTTAAAACATTACTGTATCATATGTTAACTTCCTAAATAGATCAGAACCCGCCTTTAGACTTACTATTCAGTTCTAAGGCATTGTGCTACATGCTAAGGTAAAGCTGAGAACAAGGCAGCCCCAGTACTTGCCACTATGAAATCTACAGATATACCTCATCATGCCTATTTCTGATAAACTTTCTTTTACGAATAAAGATGCAAATATTTGCTTCCAAACAGTTTTCTCAAATATCCACAACATCCCTGGCCAAGATATATGAATGTAAATGAACAAAAAGAGAAAGCATGTACCAATTTCTAAGTGATAAAAGTATTATTACTACAATCTCACATTTATGTAGCCTAATCTTCAAGTTTAAAATATCTTACTAGTTCTGACTGAACCAGAAAATAAATCTATAAATCCCAGGACCTTATCATACATTTGGGTCATGGCCCACCATTTTGCTTCCTGTGGCAGTGGTAAGAAAAGAACATTCCTCTCTCTTTCCCTACAAAACAACTCATTTTGTTCACAGGAATATGGAGGAAGGCATATAAGAAAGTACTCAGTGAGCTGGGTGGGGTGGTGCATGACTGTTGTCCCAGTTACTCAGGAGGCTAAGGCAGGAGCATCACTTTAGCCCAGGAGTCCAAGTCTAGGCTGGGCAATACAGTAAGACCCCATCTCTTTAAAAAAAAAAAAACTGCTCAGTGAAGACTTGATGAATTGAGTAGGTTTGGTTCCTTTTAAATGCCTCTTATTTTGTCACATTCATCTCAATATATTTAGGAAAGGAGAAATGGGAGATGACAAAACAGTACTAAATCCAGCAGATGAAACAGAAAATGTAATTTTCTTCTCCATGTAGGGCTGTAGTTTCTGAAGATAATACAGTTTAAAACCAAGTTAGGGGCGTTTTATGCCCCCACATCCTCAGGATTAGGACACTGCCTAAAGCTGTGCTGCAGCAAGGTCCTACTGGATGGAGACACACGTACCTGTAAGGGTGATGTCATCATCATCATCGTCTATGATTTCTTCTTCAGCAACATCCAGTGAACTCTCAGTAATCATGTCATTGGGCTCTTCCACACAGGCTAGACCGGCATAACTATTGAGAATATCAGCACCAGGAACATGTTCCACAATTACAGCAGGAAAAATAGCTGGATCACCAAGCTGGGAAGGGTTAGGGAGAGGAAAATGAAAACAAAGGATTAACACAGTTTTGCTTTTGTTAAATACTGCTCAAAACTATTTTATACTAGCCATCAATTTAATTTTTAGATCATCAGGCTGTATCTCTACAATCTTTCTAGGCATTAGGTAATTTGTATCTATTACAACCAAATAATGGCATTAAAATTTAAAAATGAAGGCCGGGCGTGGTGACTCACACCTGTAATCCCAGCACTCTGGGAGGCCGAGGTGGGCAGATCACCAGGGTCAGGAAATCAAGACCATCCTGGCTAACATGGTGAAACCCCATCTCTACTAAAAATACAAAAATTAGCTGGGCACGGTGGCACGCACCTGTAGTCTCAGCTACTAGGGAGGCTGAGGCAGGAGAATCACTTGAACCTGGGAGGCGGAGGTTGCAGTGAGCCGAGATTGCACCACTGCACTCCAGCCTGGGTGACACAGTGAGGCTCCGTCTCAAAATAAATAAATAAATAAATAATAATAATAAGATGCCATTAATGCATAAGCATGAACCAAGAAGTGACATAAAAATAAAATGTTAATTGAATAAAATCTCAATAAAAGTTTTTTTGGCAAAACAAAAAAATCTGTGAGCTTAATATTACACTGTCGCTTGGCACAAAGGCCGTGTTTTAACAACAGCTTTTGACTTAAGTGGGAAAATTAACCCTCATTTTCTATTATTGTTATTTTCAAGTATGGCTATATTAAGAGTATAAATTATTACTCCTAATGTCTAGTTATAATATCACAGAATTTTAGAATGGAAAGGACCCATACAATTTAATGTAAGTCAGCTACCTCATTTTATAGATGAGGAAACTGACCCAGAGAGGGTTTTTAACAACCTACTAAAAACTCAGTTAAATAGCGGCAAACCTCATTAAGCTACTACTTCCTTTATCATTTTGAGATAATCGCACTTATAAAAGTTGCAAAAACAGCACAAATAATTCCCATACAACCTTCACCTATATTCCCTCAGTTCTAACATTTAACAACATCTATTTATCATTCTCTACCTATATTGTTTTCTGATGTGTTTGAAAGTGTTAGACATATTGCTTCTTCATCCTACTTTGTGTTAATTTCCTAAATATAAAAATACTATCTAATATAAAGACAGCATAATTATCAAAACTAGGAAAATAACATTAATACAATACTATTATCTAATCTTTAGACATTATCCAAATTCCTAATTGTCCCACTAATGTCCTTTTAAAAAGTTAAAAAAAAAATCTTTTTTGGTTATAGGTTTCCTTTAGTAAATATCATGTTTCTTAATAACTCCTTTAACCTGGAACAATTTCTTTTCCTTTAATCTGAGAAGTTCTTTGCTCTTTGTCTTTCACAATCTTGACACTTTTGAAGAGTACAGGTCATCTGTTTTGTAGAATGTCTACCAATTTGGGTTTGTATATTTCCTTATGATTAGATTCAGTTTGCATTTTTGGTAGGAATACCAAAGAAATAATGTTATGTCCTTTCAAATACATCATGTCAGGGGGTCCAAAATACCTATTTGTCCCCCCATTCCTGGGGATATTAATTTTTAATATATATTTATGTTCATACTATTGAGACAGGGTCTTGCTCTGTTGCCCAGGCTGGACTCGAACTCCTGGGTTCAAGTGATCCTCCCGCCTCTGCCTCCCAAATAGCAGGGACTACAAGTGCATGCCTCCATGCCTAGATTAATTTTGATCACTTAGTTAAGGTAGTATCTACCAGGTTTCTCTATTATCAAGTTACTAATACGTATCTTGTGGGAAGATAACTCAAAACTATGTAAATTTTATGTTTCTGAACTAAACACTTCTCTATAAAGAATCTTCTCTTTTTCTTTGAGATGGAGTCTTGCTTTGCCGCCCAAGCTAGAGGGCAGTGTGGCGATCTTGACTCACTGCAACCTCCGCCTCCCGGGTTCAAGCTATCTTCTTAAATGTAAGAAAAAGTTCCTGCTCATAGATAATAATGCCAGGCACCTTGCTATTTTCCTTAAGTAAGTCTGCTATATTCAAAATATTATTTATGGTTTCATTGCAACTAAGCAGCCTCAATCTTTTAAAATTAATGTTTACAAAACTACACACTGAGGTTAGACATTACTTCTGTCATAATAATTTAATTACCTAAATTAAATATGCATCGTAGGTGCTAAACAGATAATATCCTTGCCTTCAAGAATGCTATGTTCTGAAATTTATGGTTAATAATCCTAAAACACATTTGGATCGTTTTATTTCAAAATGTTTCTTCCTGTTTCAGAAAAGAGGAAGCTAGCTAGAAAAGTAACTGGCTCTTCAAATAGTAAAACAAATTTTAAAACAGAAACTAGGAGGCTCAAAAATTATACTATAGAAGCCAGGCCTGGTGGCATGTGCCTGTAGTCCCAGCTACCTGGAAGGCTGAAACAGGAGGATGGCTTGAGCCCAGGAGTTCAAGGCTGTCCTGTGCTACAATCCCATCTGTGAATACCTACTGTACTTCAGCCTGGGCAACACAGCAAAACCCTGTCACTGAAAAAAAAAAAGAAAGAAAAAAATTATACCGTAACTTACACAAATCCACTTCACACACCTTAAAGAAAAGTGTAGCTAGCCTTCCCTTTCCCTTTTTTGACAGGTAAATTGTAGACATGCAATCCTAGCATAAACATGGACTTGTTAAAACACTTTTCCTTTTCTTCTCTTCTAAAAGCTCAATTAAGCTCCTGGGCTTCTAACAAGGCTTAGTCCAGAATTAAGCACTTTTATGCTGCAAAAACCCATGTACAAGGTAGGAACAGAGCTCATCACTTCATCCGCTGATAAGTCAGAGACAGGCGTGTAAAATGCAATTCACAGGAGCAGTTCTCACCCAAATGAAACCAAAGTATTCCTCCCTAACCAAATCTATTTGGCTCCTGTAGCTTGGGTAGAGAGTGCTAATGTGTACATAACAAGGGATACTTCCAAATTTTTGAATCTATACAGTTCTTGAGTTTTGGTTAACCACAGTTACTTGTTACTACTTTATTCCTTGTCCTGTTCTACTAACCAGTAGTTACTCTATTCTCCAGAATTCTCCTTTATAATCAATGTCACTTCTACCACAGTGCCCTTCCCAGAGGCAATCACTGCTACCAATTTCTTTGTTCCATAACAGACAGTAAATGTACAGTCAGGCATACTCCAAATTGCTTTAAACAATCATAATTAAATTCAGTTTAAATTTAATAATTTTTAAACTATTTAATAAGAAAAATTTCAAACACACAAGCGTCAAGAGAAAAAAATGTTTCCTTTGAAGCAAAAGGTTTATTAAGAATGAAAAGTAGTTTTGAAGTCTTTGGGATTAAAAAAAGAGAGTGGCCAGGCATGGTGGCTCATGTCTGCAATCCCAGCACTTTGGGAGGGCAAGGTGGGTGGATCACTTGAGGTCAGGAGTTCGAGATCAGCCTGGCCAACACGGTGAAACCTTGTCTTTACTAAAAAAATACAAAAAATGAGCCAGTCATGGTGATGGGCACCTGCGATCCCAGCTACTTAGGAGGGTGAGGCAGGGGAATGGCTTGAACCTGGGAGGGGGAGGTTGCAGTGAACCAAGGTGGCACCACTGCACTCTGGCCTGGGTGAAGAAGACTGTCTCAAAAAAAAAAAAAAAAAAAGAAGAAGAAGAAGAATGAAAAGAGACACATGGTTCTGTGATTTAGAAGGCAGCCACATGTAGCAGAAAAGAAAAACTGGGAACCAGGAGACCTAGGGCCTTCTCCAACCCTGATTTCATGACCTTATTTTCTGAAACTTTAAATGAATGAAGAGCACCAGTTGATCCTACAGGCCCTTCCAGGTTTTGCTTTCTTAATATTTTGAATTCATGGATTCTACTGTCTGAGCTTATAACATTTCACGAGAAGAGATTATTCGCTCTTACACACTAAAATGGGAGAGGATTAGCATGCACTGTGGCCACATAGCTGCTGCCATTGCTATTAACCAACATTTTTTAGTACTTAATATGCACGAGACATTTTGCACATTGCTTTACGTGAATTATCACTCTATTTAATCATCACAAAATGCTATGATGGAGACACACTGGACTATCCATTTTACACATGAGAAAACAGAGGCAAGGGAAATAATCTACTCCAAGTCATAAACCTAACTTGAACTGACTCCAGGGTCCATGTCCTTTACTTATACACTACTGTAGTCAGCTTTAAACATAGTAGATTTGTTCTGCTGGCATACTTACTTGGCTCTGTTTAGAAAACCAGAATAATTAAGGAGCTGTGTTTGAGGTGGAGGTATGAGTTTCACTATTATTTCCAAGGCTTCACCAATCAGAGTCTATAACAAAATTTCTCATGGGAATAGCCAGTTCTTCTTGGTCAGCAGGGCACTTCCCAGGATCACTCCTAATTTAGTCCTACAGCCTTCTCCTTCTGAGGTACTTGCTTTTATCATGAAAGGCATGGTCCATTCTTTTCTAGTCCACTGAGATGGGATGTATATTCAAAGTTGTTCATCTCTAGTTTCCCCGGGATGCTATTAATCCATATATAAGAAAGAGACCAACTTCAGATTTTCATAAGAATATGAATAGTTAGGTGCTGGGCGCGGTGGCTCATGCCTGTAATCCCAGCACTTTGGGAGGCCGAGGCGGGCGGACCACGAGGTCATGAGATCGAGACCATCCTGGCCAACATGGTAAAACCCTGCCTCTACTAAAAATACAAAAATTAGCTGGGCATGGTGGCATGAGCCTATAGTCCCAGCTACTCAGGAGGATGAGGCAGGAGAATCACTTAACCCAGGAGGCGGAGGTTGCAGTGAGCCAAGATCGCACCACTGCACTCCAACTTGGGTGACAGAGCGAGACTCTGTCTCAAAAAGAAAAAAAAAAAGAAAGACTATGAATAAGTCAGGTAAGAGGCTTGAATCTGTATATACAAAATACATTTAGGAAACACCTCTCAGGTGACTAGAAAGATTCTTCCCACTCTATTACCATAAATAGAAAAAAAATGCACACTCCTGAAACTCCAGCTGCTGATCTGGGCTCATGATGAACTGCTTTGTAAACTGGATTGACTAGTAACTGGCTAAAGTATGAGTCATCAAGAACCTAAGAACTGTAGAACCACACATTCTACAATTCCTTCTAGAGAACTGGTTCCCTACCTTTTAAAGAAATAGTAAAATTTCAAATGCTGAATTTTCCTAGGTTTACATTTTCAAAACAAATAAAATGTTGGGACTTATATTAGTTTGCTATGGCTGCTGCAACAAAGTACTACAAACTGGGTCCCTTAGCAGAAATTTATTTTCTCACAGTTCTGGAGGCTAAAAGTCTGAAATCAAGGTGTTGGCAGGGCTGGCTCCTTTTGCAGACTGTGGGGGAAGGAACCGTTCCAGGTCTCTCTCTTTGACTTATAGATGGCTGGTCTTCATGTTTACATGGGCTCTGTGTCCAAATCCAACTCCACTCACCCCCCGACTTTTTTTTAATTGAGACAGGATGGAGTGCAGTGGCGTGATCTCAGCTCTCCCTCTGTCACCTAGGCTGGAGTGCAGTGGTGCAATCTCAGCTCACCATAACCTCTGCCTCCCAGGCTCAAGCGATCCTCTCACCTCAGCCTCTCAAGTAGCTGCGACTACAGGCATGCACCATTACGCGTGGCTAATTTTTGGATCTTTTGCACAGATGGGTTTCTCCACGTTCCCCAGGCTGGTCTCGAACTCCTGAGCTCAAGCGATCCACCCAACTCGGCCTCCCAAAGTGTTGGGATTACAGGTGTGAGCCACCGCACCCAGCCCAAATTTCCCCTTTTTATAAGGACACCAGGTAGTGGAGTAAGGGCTCCCCTCTCCTGTAGTGTAACTTCTTTACTAATTACATCTGCCATGACCCTATTTCCAACAACCAAATAAGGTTACACTCTGAGGTACTAGAGGTTAGAACTTCAATATATGAATTGGTGTGTGGGTGTGCACGCAGGCACAATTCAACCAATAATAGGACTTAATTTAATTTAGTTTTAAGTCTGTCATTTAACAATTTGTTCCTTCTGCACGAAATAATTTGTATAAACTAGTCTTTTCATTGTTTCTAAATTGAGATTGGATATTACTCTTCAGGTTTCTTTGCTGAAGATCATCAAATCTTACCCACCTCAATTTTTTCCACACCATTTCAAACAGACCCTTTCCCAAGATTTATTTAAAAGATGGGCTTCAGGAAGATAGCAGATATTCATAAAATAGCCACACTCCTAATAGTAAGCAATAAGATGTTACCTACTTTTAAGAAATGAAGGTGTTGGCCGGGTGCAGTGGCTCACACCTGTAATCCCAGCACTTTGGGAGACTGAAGCGGGTGGATCACCTGAGGTCAGGAGTTCGAGACCAGCCTGGCCAACATGAAGAAACCTCATCTCTACTAAAAAATAAAAAAATTAGCTGGGTGTGGTGGTGTGCACCTGTAATCCTAGCTACTCAGGAGCCTGAGGCATGAGAAGCTTGAATCTGGTAGGCAGAGGCTGCAATGAGCCCAGATTATGCCACTGCACTCCAGCCTGGGTGATAGAGCAAGATTTCATCTCAAAGAAAAAAAAAAGAAATGAAGGTTTCAATGCTTCTTTGATGCCTTAACAAAAACATTACATTCCATGTGACTGGCTGCTACTTTAAAAAATGACCTTCCAAACCTTCCAAACACTTCTAAAAACTCTCATCATTTAAATAATTAGATTAAGCATCTTTTCTTTTATTTGCATCATGAAATCTAATTAAATTCTACTGGTGCTTATCAATTTTCGCTGTACAGTGGGAAACATTTAAGAATATCAATATTTGACCCCACATGGGATAAAATAAATCAGACTATCTGGGGGTGTGACCAGAGCCTAATATTAAAGCTCCCCAGGTGAGTCCAATTTGCATCCAGGCTTCAGGACCACCGCTCTGAAGAATGACAACATTCAAAACTGCATTCCCTAAGTTGAGTCAGCTCTAATTATTCTTGCTAAGATCTGGGATATTAGTAATTCAAACAATTACATTTTTATATTATTAGATCTTTTGCTATTTGTCACTTGCAGATTATTTTCCCCTTTGGTTTTTGAACAGAACCAAAATAAACCACAAACCATGGGAACAAGAGAGGGAAGATCTCCTGGAACTAAAATCTATCAAAGATCAGGGTTTCCAAAGCTTCAATATCTAGAAGCAAATTACTGCAGTGATAAAGTAATTTTCAATTGTTTCATAACTTTCTTGAAGGTCTTAACAGCTCCAAAGAGATTTCCCCTTTCTATTAATTATAGATAAATTTAGGATATATGTTGAAAGCAAAATTTCAGCAAACATTTTTGCAGCAATAATAAAATTCAAACCAAGTTTTAGCAGAAGAGAGTCACAGTTCCCCAAATTTCAACATTGTCTACGATATAGTTTCCACTTGTGGTTGATCACGTATGTGGCAATACCATCAAGTTAAAAAGAGAAGGAAAGCGACCAATGTAAGCAGGACATTATGTGACTCCCCTAACTAGGCTTGCTTGTTCCACATACCACAATCCAAGGTCCTATGTGGATATTTCAGAAACCATGAATCATTATTCCAACTTCATTAATAATTTTGTTCATCAGGTTTTTGGGTATCAAAAAGCACAAGAACTTTCATATAACTTGTTTACCAAGTTTCTCTAATAGCAGAACTCAATCTGGTATATGGTGATTGTGAAACATCCCATCAAAATCCTCTCTAAAATAGCTTAAAATGAAATACCTACAAAATATTTTCCCAAAACAAAAAGCAAGTTAAATTTAGTCTCTAGCATTTTTCCAAAGCAGACACTACTTTTTAAAGACAGGTGCAAAACGAGCACACCTTCGAGTAGTTCACGCAACGTCTTTGCATCAAGGCAAGAAAACACCAAGAGGGGTCTGGTGCCTTACTCCTCCCACAGTCTTCAACAGCTCCCCTGACTCCAAAGCCTGTCCAATAAGCACACAAATTAAACACTGCACTTGCTATGAAAACACATCTTTGAGACAAATCCCTGTGCCCAGCCTTCAAATCAGACTGAGGCCCCAAAGCCTTATCCTATGAAGACACTGCTTTGAGGACTTCTGAATTATTCTTGAAATCACTTCCTTTTACATTTGATTTAAAAAACAAAAACCCAGCACCTCACTCTATTACAACACGATCTGACAGTACTTTACCATGCAGCAAATGCACTACATACACACATGGTGAACAGGGTGTAACAGTAAAAACTCAGGTTCTTATTTAAGGTAGGACTCCACCATGGCCTGGGTATTTGAACTCATGCAAGTTATCCAGCCTCTCTAAGCTTTAGTTCCTACATCTATTCAAAATAAGAATAATAGTATCTTCTGGAATTGTTGTAAGAATAATGTGTAAATAAATCATTTGTGATAATGCATGGCATGTAGTAAGCAATAAATAAAATGTTTTGATGATTAAAGCCCTTCAACATTTGATACGGATAGAAATAAACACTCTCAAAAACTGACTTACTACAATCTCACATGGACAGGCATGGTTTTGTTTTTATTTTTTTGAGACAGGGTCTTGCTCTGTCGCCTCGCTGGAGTGCAGTGGCGTGATCACAGCTCACTGCATCTGTGAACTCCTGGGCTCATGCAATCCTCCTGCCTCAGTCTCCCAAGTAGCTGGGACTATAGGCGTATGCCACCATGTCTGGCTAATTTTTTTTTTTTGTAGAGATGAGGTCTCTCTATGTTGCCCAGGCTGGTCGCAAACTCCTAGGCTCAAGCAATCCTCTCCTGCCTCGGCCTCCCAAAGTGCTGGGATTATAGGTGTGAGCCACCATGCCTTGTCCTTTTTGTTTATTAATTATTTTTTGCTTTATTTATTATTTCTTTTGCTTTCTTTAACCTTTAAGCTTTGTTGGGATTTGATTTTGTTTTATTTTTAATGAGAATAGTCTTTTCAAAACATAGGTGAACAAACCTTAACCATCCACACTTAGCAACAACATTTAGCTTCAACTAAAAGCAAATGTTGATACATATGTGTGTTCACTTTGTGAAAATTCATAAACTGCATGCTTATTACCGACATACATTTTTGTATTAATGCTACACTTCAATAAGAAGTTTAAAAAGCAGAGGTCCATCTGATGGGAGAAACAAAACTTCAAAACATCTTCAAAATACTATGATGGTATTCCTTCATTACCTCATATAAACCATGATAAAATTAAAGGAAATCTCTACACACAGTACATCTACATGGATAAACACACACAAAAAATTAGGGTGACTGGTGAACAAAGTGAAAAGTTGAAATCCTTTCAACAAATCCCCATGGCACATTTTTAATAATTATCTTTGGGAATAAATAATACAGAACATATTTATATTCCAAGAGTATGAAACATCATTGCTTCCTTTCCATATAGTGCCCCTCCTCAATGGTTTCCACTATTTCTAAATTCCAAAGTGTATTTTAAATGATTTCAGGAATTGATGTATTACACAAAGCAAGCTAGGATTGTGCAATAGATTTCCAAAGCCCAGTACAAAGTTTTCTGTGAAGAATTCTTCATAGCCAAATTCTCCACATACTTTAAAAAAATATGCCACTAAAACAGCTCCAAATATTTCTGTTGATTAACTCAAGCTCCCTGTAAACACTTTCTATATTCTTTTTTTTTTTTTTTTTTTTTTAGACAGGGTCTTGCTCCGTTGCCCAGGCTGTAGTACAGTGGCACAATCACAGCTCATTGCAGCCTTGACCTCTGGGGCTCAAGCAATCTTTCCACCTCAGTGACATGAATAGCTGGGAGAACAGGCATGTGCCACCACACCCAGCTAATTTTTGTGTTTTTTGTAGAGATGGGGTTTTGTCATGTTGCCCAGGCTGGTCTCTCAAACTCCTGGGCTTAAGCAGTCCATCTGCCTCAGCCTCCCAAAGTGCTGGGATTACAGACATGAGCCATTGCGCCCAGGGTCCTATTCTTTATTATAAAATAAAAAGCAGTTTTAGCAACCAGGCAGAAAAGTTTATGTCGTTGTAGTACCCACTGCTCAACACATTGGTCTAAATTATAAGAACATCATAGTTTTACTGACTACAGGTGTAGTACATGAGTCTAGTTCTTAAAAATGTTATACATAAATGTATTTGGGAAAAAGTAAAAAATCGCACTAATCCTAGATATAATCAGTATAAAAGACAATTTACTTAATAGTCTTCCATATTCTCTTTTTCCTTTATGGTTCTTTTTCTCTCTTATACCCTAGCATAATGGTTAAGAGTTTGGGCTCTCTCAGGTCAGTCAATTTCAATACAAGTGGCACTTTACAGTTGTGTGTTTCTGGGTAACATGCATTCCTTCAACCTCTTTGAGATTCCTCATTATACATGTTTTCCTTACTTGTAAAATGGGGATAACAAGAGTTATCACACCATACAGGCTTTTAAAGATGAAAATATAAAATGCATATCACGTGCAGGGCCTGGCAAGGGTAAGAGACAATAAGTGTTCATTAATTATTAAACAACACATAAATTTTTAGATTAGCCTAGTGTTTATATGTGTGTATGCAAATTCTGCCAGGTTTTGGTATCAGTGTTATGTCAGTTTTGTAAAACTGAATTAGGAAACTCTCTCTGAACCGAAACTGTTTAAATGAGTTCATTAAATTTTTAAGACAGGGTCTCTGTCAGTGAGACTCCAGGCTAGAGTGCAGTGGCACAATCATGGCTCACTGTAGCCTCTACCTCCTAGGCTTGAGATCCTCCCACTTCCGCTTCCCAAGCAGCTGAGATCAGAGGTACAGGCTGCCACATCATGCTAATTTTTAAATTTTTTTGTAGAGCTAGAGTCTTACTATGTTGCCCGGGCTGGTAAAGTTGAAAATCACTCACTCACGAAACTATCTGGGCCTACTGGTTTTGTGCATGTGGGGATTGTTCCCTGGCAATTTCCTCAGTAGTTTCTTTCATTGTTACTGGCACATTTTCAAAGAAAAAAAAATCTACATTATTACCATTCCAAAAACTTAAAATATTTCAATGCATTAGCTCAAATGATATAGCAAATCCTTATACTGTTCTGCATTATCCCATCATCCCTTAAAATATAAACAAACAAATCAAGTGTCGTCAAGATTAATGAGGAAATTAACGAACAGCTAAAAGACAAATTATCCTCTAGTTGATACTCTAAAAGAGTGTTAGTAAATCAGAACTGGAATCTAGACTTATTTAGTAATTCAGCTAGGTTACTTTGAACAGTAATTACTCTGGATGCCTTTGTAACCCTGCCCTACAAATCTATCATAGGTGAAAGATTCTAATACAGGTCTCCTAGTCACTTAGTAATAAATTCAAGATAACATTATACTATAGAAAACGGGAAGAATACGATCTCTATCATACAGTGACTTGTAAGAATCCAAGTGTATACAGAAAAGACTGTAAACTACAAAGAGCTGTACAAGATGTTAGGCAGTGTTATCTTTACATTGTATTCAAGACTAAGGCAAGTAATGTTTTCTTGGCATGGAGGTTAACATCCAAAGATGCTGCTTTGGATGTTAATCTTCGTGCCAAGTATGTTTGGATGTTAACCTCCGTGCCAAGAAAACATACTTGTCTCTATTAGCCTCCTTACACTTCCCAATGGCGTTTGTTCTCTAATATCCTCATTTTTATGGATTATGTACCTGCTATAAATGTCACATAGATAAACATGTGGTTTAATTAAGGGGAAAAAAGGATTCAAGTGTCTGGTCAATGTACTTTCAACTAAAAAAACTCACTACAGCGCTGTGTAAAAAGTGTTCTCTAGTCTCTGTCTTTGGGAGTCTTTCAATATAATAAACTATAAAATAGAATACAGTGGTACCCCTAATGTAGTGATGACGGAAGCAGCTACTATGTTAAGGACGTCATATAGGCTTTATCCACTCAATCCCCACAACACTAGGCTATATATTATTGACACATACTAGTCACCCAGCCAGAAAAAGCTGAAATCTGAACCCAAGCAATCTGACTCTAGAGTCCACAAGTTTAACCACTAACCAGTACAGGATCCTATAGATAAACTACTTAGAATTTATTACTAAGTCATAATGAAAGTCTCATTTCAATTAACGCTTGGATAAAAAATGTGTATTATGTATAGATTGATAGTTATCTTCTAAATGATCACTGTATTAGACCTACAGCTGAAACAAGTTTGTTTTCTTTTTCTTTTTTTTTGAGACAGGGTCTTACTCTGTCACCCAGGCTACAGTGCAGTGGCAAGATCACAACTCACTGCAGCCCCCACCTCCCAGGCTCAAGTGATCTTCCCACCTCAGCCTCCTGAGTAGATGGGACCACAGGCAGGCACCACAACACCCAGCTATTTTTTTAATAGAAACGGGGTCTCCCTATGTTGCCCAGGCTAGTCTCAAACTCCTGGGCTCAAGCGATCTTTCTGCCTTGGCTTCCCAGAGTGTTGTGATTGCAGGCATGCGCCACTGCGTCTGGCCAGTATTTGAGTGTTTCTGAAAAAATCCTGGCTTCTCTCTTGCACAGCACCATCAAAAACATAAAGGTCTAAGTAAAATGGTCTTTTCTCCAGAATTCCCCAAGATAATGTTTGAAATTCCATTGCAAATCCTTGTGGAGTTACTTTTTAACAAAGTCTAATCCTAGTGTAACTGTGTCATGACAATTGGCTTTCTTTAGTCTTTGCCTAGATTTTTCTTTTTGTAGCCAGGATAAATTACAATTTGGCCATACATCTCAAAAAGTAAGAGTCAATGCGAATGATCTGTTTTCTTATTGGAATGTCCACATTAAAAGCTTAATAGTATTGGTGGGTTGTGTATGTGTGGGTATATGTAAACAGAATCAGTTATGAGGTAAACAAACAGGTAGTTTTTTTGGGGGGAGTATAGTAAATTTTAACCAGATTTAAATGTTTACTTTACTTACAAACTAAGTAGATTAATAAATATCAGAGTAGTCACTACCAGACTGGTAAGTGTTTTAAACATGCAGATTCCATATAACTCAAAGAATTTTAAAAAATCATAAAGGGGCAATTTCTGCTATGAAAAGATGGACTTTGACAAGAATCTTATACAATATGTACACAGCAAAGAATAAAATGAGGTAAGGCATCCTTGAATATAGGCAGTTTAGCTACAATAGAGTCTCTCCCAGAATGCAAAATTCATACTACCTGCTCATAGGTATGGGAGAAATTAGTAGTACTCCAAAAAAACTGAACAACGCCAGGGCAAACTATGTCGAAACAAATGTTAAAGGAAAATGCTCCCTTACAGCATAAGTCCACCAGATTTTTAAAATCCTGAGTCACAAGTTTATTGGCTTATTCTAGAATCAAGACAGCCATTCTGGATTATCAAAGGAAAAATGTGACAACAGAACAAAACAAAACAATCTGAATGAATTTGTATAACTGGTATGCAAGTCACAAAAATCACTTTCATCACCTCACTTACCCAGTTGGATAATAGAGATTATCCAGTGTAAGACAAGAGCTATTAAAGCTTTTTCTTGATTTATCTCAGGTCATTAATATGAGGACTGTTCCATGTGCCATGCTACAGGTAAATGCATTGCATAAACATTTAATGCTCATAACCTTGGGAGGTAATTCTGTTATTTTTGTGAAAGAAATAAAGCTCAATGATATGTAAAAACTTGTCTAAAGTTACACAGCTAGAGCCAGGCTCCCAAATTGATGTTTTTTTAATGCCATATCACACAGACTCTTGATTGACAAACATCAGTTTTCATGATTAAATGTTATGTCAAAGTTGTAGGCAGTGGACTGAACACACACTAATCAATCACTGTTTAAAAAATCATCTCCCACCTAAGTCTTTAAATAATACATTATTTCCGAATGTGTATGTTGAGGTAGGAAAGGGGAGGGAGGAGATTACAGATAGCTGGGCTTCCCAGTAGCTCCTTTCCAACAGAACAATGGAATTTTGTTCTAAATGTTCTTGTTTTTATTTTGCATATGCCACAAAATAAAGTAGAATAGCGCAAATGCAGAAATCATGTAAAACCATAAAATATAATAAATCATTAAACTGTCACCTAAAAGATCACCTTTTAGGAGGGAAGCTTCTTTCCTAACTTTAATCTTTGCATCATCCTGCTGATAAGTTTCCTGGTCTCATATCTTCAGTACTTTCAACATCACATTTAGTGGGAACAGGTTAAATGGGTCAGCTTACAAATGTTTTACCAGTCAAAATATTATAATGTAGCATTTCTAACAATAATTCCTTGGCTATTTTCCAAAAGAAGAATTGCTCTAATATTGAGAATTTTGGTTACTATTTCTAAAACACACACACACAATTATTTTCATCAGTACTCTCTAAATATGTTGAAAATGACCCTCTTTTTTAAAAAAGGCCAGTTACACTATCTGTTTATATAACTGCCTATCTTTTATGTGCTATGTGTTCACTGAAATGGAAAGAAGACAACAATTTTCAAGATCACATAGCAAAACTAAGACACATCAAAGGTATCAAATGTTAGGGGAAATTTTTTTAAGTTATTTTTAGAAGCAACAGAGGTGCTAATTTCCTTTTTTTTTTTTACCCAGGAAGGCTATTCTAGGTGATTCAGTATTTTCTGGGAGAAGACGTTGCCAACTCTATTTCTGACAAGAAACTGACCAACACAAACCTCATTTTAAAAAGTGTTCTTTGAAAACGTGTACAGAATGGATAAATAAAATGTGGTATATCCATATGATACAATATTATTCAGTAATAAAAAGAATGGAGTAATGATACATGGCACAACACAGATGAACCTTGATAACAGGATGCCAAAGTAAAAGAAGCCAGTCGCAAGACAGCACATATTCTATGATTCCATTTACTATAACTGAATTGTCCAGAATAGGCAAACATACAGAGACAGAAAGTAGATTAGTAGTTCCCAGGAGCTAGGAAGAGTGGGGAAGAATAGGTCATGACTGCTAACAGGTACAGATTTCCCTTCGGGGTGATAAACATGTCCTAAAATTGATTATGGAGACAGACATACAATTCTGTATAAACTTAAAACCATTGATTTGTACACTTTAAGTAGATGGATTATATGGTATGTGAATTACATTGCAATAAAGCTGTTTTTTTTTAAAAGGTACGTATACAGGTATGCCAGGCATAAGAACCATCTACCTGTAATTATACTAACTAATTAGCTAGAATTAGTAACACTTTTTTGCTAAAATCATAAATGCAGAATATAATAATTCTTCCATATTTTAAACTACTTTTCACCACTTACATGTTGCAGTGGCTAGCATTATTCAATTAGTGGTTAAAGGCACAGGCTGGGTTACAATTCCTAGCTTTATCACTTAGTAGCTATGAAATTACAGGCAAGTTGCTTCCCTTCGCCGAGCCTCACTTGACTCTTTTGTAGTGGGAATTAGGAGCACCTACTTCTTAGGATTGTTGTAAGAATTAAATAGGATAATCCCTATAAAGCACAGTGCATGGGGCAAGATGCTCACTAAACACTAGCTACTAAAATTCACCACTGAAAGTTTCTGAAGCCCATCTAGTCCATGTTCTACCCTATACAATGATCTTATCTTATTCATTTCAGGACATTATCCCTGGGCCTCTGTGGGATGGCTAGGGGGCAGTTAAAGGAAGATTTTGCAAAAAAGAGTAATAAGTTCCTACTCTCCACACTGACTCCTCTTTCATAACAACTATCAGCTTCCTTGCTGCCAAGAATGGGCAAAGAGATAAGCCAAATGTTAGACCACAGGCAGGGTTGTTCCTTCACTTAACCTGAAGAGGGCCTCAGCCTTTATGCAAAGTCAGATCTCCCCCAGAAGGCAATCAGGCTTGTACCTGGGGGCTCTAAGACATAACTCCTTTGATAAAGACTTTTCCAAGTGTACCAAAAATAAACAAGCAACCTCTGTATATTAGTTTCACAAATGGCCAAGCTTTTAATGGATTTCTTAAGTTTGATATGACAAGATTTAAAAAGAAGGCAACCAAAGCAGATAGAACCTGGAATTTTAGGTAAATAACAGAGGATCCACTAAGTCCATGTACAGATCAGTAGCAACACTCTAGCTTCCTGCCCTTCTCATCACTGGCGCTGAGTAAGTTACACATTAAACACTATCAACTCATTCCTTCTACCTTACTTTATGAGGTACACCTAACCTCTGACCTAACAGAATCTTGCCATTCCAGTTGAAAAATGGCAGGTTGGTGTGACTTATCCTCTTACATACAGGAAATAGCATATAAGGAAAAAGGAAAGTTCTATATGAATGTTAGTTTCTCTGATTTTTTTTTTGAAAAACAATTTTAATATACAACGGAGTAGAGGGAAAAACAAAAGCATCCACATGCCTACAACCAGATTTAATAAATGTGAACAACTGTCATTTAACACATTTTATTTATTTACAATTTCAATGACAATCTTTAAAAGTTATTTGAAGTGTTTTCCACTAAATGTACAACAGATCAGTTCCAAATACTTCAGAAAAAAGATTCCATGAGCATCTGTTTCTGGTCTTAGAACTGTAGTGACATGGCTACATTGTCCCTGCACCAAATGAGAATGTGGACAATAGGTCCTGGGAAAATGTGTTCTGTGGTCAAGACAGCTGTGGGCAAGGTATCACCCTCTCATTATTCAGAGATGCTCTGATATGATAAGAACCATAACCGAACACTTATATATCCCAGATCATCTAGCAACAGGTAAGTTTTATCTATTTTATAGAAGAGATCACTTATTCAACAGATTTTAAAAAGAAAAAGAATCTTTAAGAGGACTCAGTGATATTAAAGGCTTTGGTAATATTAAGGGGAAAAAAGACAATGTCTTACTTCAAATAATTTAACACATTTGAAAAAATTAGTAATGTGTATATGAAAATTTAAGATGGCAAACGTTGAGACTGATAATAAGCAACAGAAATAACAGAATAAAGTTGTTAATTCTTGAAGGAATTATTTTAGGATGAGGTCCTGGAAAAAGTATGCTTTGTTCTAAAATCTTGAAAGATTATTAGACTTAAATATGCAACAGGTATGAATGTTGGAGATCATTTCTGAGCAAACAGTGGGGAAGCAGGAAAGCATTCTGGAAAATTACATAGTGTGAAACAGTCAGGCACACTGTGAAAAGTTTCTAACCGTAAATTAAGATGTTTGGACTGATAATGAAGTCAAGAGAATCTGTTAAAAGTTTTGGTACACTCCGCTGCTCTAGAACACCTCCTCTTCTTCATCTGTCAGATAAACTAGATCCTCCTTTGAGATCCAGTTCAACTTCCATGGTGAAGCATTCCCAAAGTTGCAGTGCAGTCAATGGCTCCATTCTCAGTATCCACAGCACTTTGCATTTATCTGTGTTACATTGAATAGTGTTTCCCAAACACTGCATGAAAAAATCACTGGGCAGCTTGTATAAAAGACAGCAAGGCACTGTTATTCTTTTTGTTTTGTTTTGTTTTAGACGGAGTTTCACTCTTGTTGCCCAGGCTGGAGTGCAATGGTGCGACCTCAGCTCACTGCAACCTCCACCTCCCGGGTTCAAGCAATTCTCCTGCCTCAGCCTCCTGAATAGCTGGGATTACAGGCATGCACCATCACGCCTGCTAATTTTGTATTTTTAGTAGAGATGGGGTTTCTCCATGTTGGTCAGGCTGGTCTCGAACTCCCGCTCTCATGTGATACACCACCCGCCTTGGCCTCCCAAAGTGCTGGGATTACAGGCATGAGCCACCGCACCTGGCACTGTTACTCTTTAACCTCCAGGAATTAGCAGTCGGAGGAAGCCAATTTACACCCTAGAGAGGAAAGTGCTAAGACTACCTTCTTATATTGTGATGAGATTCTATAAAAATTTGTTGTTCCACATGTTCATTTTTTCCATGTCACCAAACTTCTCTCTAGTGACTTAAGTCTATTAAACACAAATATGATTTGCCAGAAATTCTACTTTTAAAACCAATGACTGAAAAAAAACATTCAGTGCTTTTTTCATATAATATATCAAAATTATAAAAAGCATTAAACTATGCCGGCTGTTCTTCATTAAATTAACTCCGGGAACATTTAAGTAAATAGGTTTCCTTCTCTTTAGAAACTTGTATCCATAGACTTCTGCTTGCTTCTTCTTCTCATACATTCACCATGCTAACACGCTTGTTAAGATCAAACCAAAGCACCATTGCATAAAGGGATATTGCATTCAATACTGATGGGGTTGCTCTCCCATAGAAGTGCTTCATTCTCAGCTACAAATATTCCCAGTTTAGAACAGACAGCAACAACAGAGTTTTAAATTGTCAGCATCAACAGCATTGATATTTCCTTTCCAACACCCCCGCCATGACCCCTGCCATCTCCACTCAAGAGTGCCAAGCAATTCTGGAAAATATGAACTGAATAAGGGAAGATGATCAAAATGCTGGCAACCCTATTAATAGTGTCAGTTTCTTTAGACTAATATATATTTATAACCTAGACCATAACTGAAAACAAAAAATATATTCTAATCTGGTGCCTTCAGTGATTTTATAAACAGCCAAAACAGAATACATTATTTTAAAAGTCATAAATACTTTTTAACTTTAAAAAGTTAAAATCCCAACAGGGTTTTCATGTAGCTTAACAAGCTAACTCTAAAATTCATTCAAAATCCTATTCCAATTTGGGGGGAGGAGGATATCCTATCGGATATCAAATCTATAAATTGATTCTAATGAAAACAACGTGATACTGGCACAATATAAAAACAGTTCAACGAAGGAGAATACACTAGGAGGTTCAAAACTGAAGCCTGTACATATGGTAATTTAGTATTAACAAAGGTGGCACTTTAAGTGTGAAAAACATAAAACATTCAATAAATGGTGAAGGGCTAACACCACTATTTGTGGGAGTGGGGGAAGAATCTTCAAATCATGAATACCTCACATCATACAAAAATAAACTGCAGATGGACTGAGGAGCCAAACATATGAAAGATACTAGAAGAAAACGTAGGCCAGGGGCGGTGGCTCACGCCTGAAATCCCAGCACTTTGGGAGGCCGAGGCAGGCAGATCCCGAGGTCAAGAGATGGAGACCATCCTGGGCAACATGGTGAAAGCCTGTCTTTACCAAAAATACAAAAATTAGCTGGGCATGGTGGTGCGTGTCTGTAGTCCCAGCTCCTTGGGAAGCTGAGGCAGAAGAATTGCTTGAACCTGGGAGGTGGAGGTTGCAGTGAGTCAAGATCACACCACGGCACTCCAGCCTGGGTGACGAGGCAAGACTCAGTCTCAAAAAAAAAAAAACAAAGAAGAAAAGAAAATGTAAAGAGAGTATATACTAATTTTAGGAGTGACAGGAGTGAAGAGAATAAAGCTTTCCTAAGCAGAAGGCAAGAAAAGCCCCCAAAACTAATATTATTAATTTGTAATATTGACATATTTTATTAAAAACATTTAAAATTTCTATAGCGCACAAGATATCACATTGTTAAAAGACAATACTAGACTGGGAGAAAATATCAATGATTCTAATGTAGTGACCATAATACTTAAAAAATTCCCACTGGGCAAAAGGATATATTAATAAGTAAATCAAAGAAAACTCTAATTGACAATAAATAAAATTTACAAATAAACCACTTCACCACTAGTAGTCAAGGAAATACAAATTAAAATAGTAAAATGTCATTTCCACCCTAAAAAGACTGGCCAAAAAAAAAAAGGACTTCTGTTGATAATGGTTTGGGAAATACACTATTAGTAGTAGTAGAAATTAATACAGCTCCTCTTCCCCCCCGCAAGTTTTATTTTAGATTCAGGGGGTACATGTGCAGGTTTGTTACATGAGTATATTGCTTGTTACATAGGTGAGGCTGAGATTTGAGGTATGACTGATCCTATCACCCAGGCAGTGAGCACAGCACCCAATAGTTTTTCAACCCTTGCCTGCTTCCTTCCTTCCCCATCTAGTAGTCCCTCTTTATGTCTACGTAACACAGCCTTGTCCATCTTTATGTCCACGTAACACAGCCTTTTAAAAGAATATTTTTATTTATATTTTTAGTAAGCTCAGTAATTCTGTTTTTAATAACCCTACAGATATAATCACATAAGTGTACAAAGATACACTACACACACACACACACACACACACACACGTAATGACAAAATTATAGTGCTCCGTAAATATTAGCTATGAGCCAGACATAGTTCTAAAAGCTTTAGAAACATCAACTCATTTAATTCTCACAGCAATCCTATAACTTAGGTTCTATTATTTTCATCCCCATTTTGCAGATGAGGAAACCAAGGAACAGAAAGGTTGAGTAACTTGCCCAAAGTCACAGAGATAATAAGCAGCGGAGCCAAGATTCAACCCAGGCATTTCAACTTCAGTACCTGAGCTCTTAACCACCGCTACTACTAGGTAGATCTACTGCCTTCCAAACAAGGATGTTCACTGCAATATTGTACATCATAGCAAAATGCTGGTAACAGCCATGTCAGGAACTGCAAAATAAATAATGGGCTGCTCATGATGTAAAATATAAATGATGTAGAATCAACATACACACAAATATTTATAATACATTAAGTGAAAACAAATGAGACACAAAAAAGATTTAGCATAACTTCATTTGTGTCTTAAAAGCAACCTCTGTATGCAGTTTTGTATATATGTATGTTCATTTGTTCATTTTTCTAAAAAAATTACACACAAAATATTAATACTTAATACTAGTTTCTTCTGGGAAGGAAAACAAGATTAGGACTAAGGGTGAAGAGAGATTTTTCACTAGTTATTTTATGTATCTTTGTATTAGGTGACTTCTTTTATTAATACAAATGGCACGTTATTGCTTTTCCATTAAAAACAAATTAACCTAATAAGCAAACAGGGAGGTAGAGCCCCAGGTTAGATAAGATGCTAATATCACCAACAGCACTGGATCTACCCTCCTGCAAAGCAGTTACATTTGCTATGCTGATGGCCACAGACTGAAGACGCCAAAACTCACCAAGAGTTGTAAACATTTTGATGCTGATTATAACACAGTAAGATTGTCACACATTCTTGCAAGAATATATAAAACATCATTAGTGAGAATCAAACTGGCTGAGTTCAAATTGTGGCTCTACTATTTACTGGCTGTATGATTCCAGGAAAGTGACTTAACCTCTTGATATCTCAATTTCCTCATTATAAAATGGGGATCAGTATTTACCTTACATGGTTAATACTTATAAAATCCTTATAACACCTGCACAAAATATAGATTCATTTTGTTAGACAAAAATAAATAACTTAAGAAAATACATATATGTACATGCTGATGTTAAGCTAACAGTACCATCTCCCTTTCCAAAAACATAAATAACCTCTGCAAAACAAAGTATATCATACATAGTAAGTGTATAAGTGTTGTTTTGCAAAACTTTTTTTTAGGCTATGTAGACACATGTATGAATATGGTACCATAATGTAAAATTCACTTCTCTCATGTTCCAAAGAGTGTCAAATCCACTATAACTAGAGCATATTAGTGAGTGGCTTAGGGCTTTGTCCTCTGCTGCTACATCCTGAGATCAAACCTCACCACATCAAGCCTAGCATCTATATACAGCATCTTTCATTTAAGAGGGCTGCATAGTAAACACACTGTTTCAAACCTTAATATACACACAAACATCCTGTCTTAAACCAAATTCAAAACACCTTTCTTCCTAAAATATATTTTCTATTGTCTCTAGATTAAATCCAGATCACTATTAATATATTTTTAATCAAGACTAAGCAATTCTCTCCCTGAACCTGTTATCCTCCCTAGTCAAAGCTCATCCTGATGTTAAGGCAACTTAATCCAAATCCTCACCTTTTGTAGGTTTATTTATAAACTTTTTGTTCTGTCACTTCAATGGACAACACAGCTAAAAAAATTTTAATTTTATAAAAATCATTAAATTCACTCTGCCGAAAGTAGGAATTTTATTATTTGTAGTAACTATGTTTCCAGAATAAAGGCATTACATATTATAATTGGCCTATTAAAATTAGGTGTTGAGCATTAGGCTTATTTCAGTGATAAATCAACTTTAGGTTGGTTCTCAAAATATTTTTCCTAGTACCCTGTCTGAGTCTCTCCAACACGTACACTATTTCTCCCATATCATGTCTTACATTCCCTATATAACTTGTTTAAAATGAAGTTAATTGTAAAGTCCCAAGAAACTCTAGCCTCGTTCCAGTTCTTTTGTGTGTGTGTGTTGTGGGGAGGGGGGAAGGAGACTAAAATTAATCTTAGATCCTTTACTCAGTATCTCCTAGATCTTTTTTATGTACTGAAAACAGTAATTTGCACATCTTATATAAATTCACTGAAAGCTGATTTAGAAATTCTTCAGTTCAATCCCCTCATTCTGCAGATGATGAAATCTAGATCTAGAGAAGTAACTTCCTCAGAGTCACATGCTTTGGACTGAAATGATGTATGATTATGGGACCGCTAACGTTGTCTCATCTACTTGAAGAAGTAGCCCATGATTACAAACATTAATTAACCACATACATTAAAAGGCAGTATATTCTCTAGAACTTTTCAAAGTACTTAAAAATAATTACTTGAGGCATTTAGTGTTAAGTCTCATTTTACAAAAAAACAAGCTGAATCCCAAATGTATTACTTCCTTGTTACCATATCAAAGCTAAGGATAAGACTTATTCTTAATGAATTAACTGGTGCTTAAAACATAGTATCATATTTCCTCCAAATATTTCATTTATAAATTTTTACTTTCAATAAAGTTTCTCTCATTGTCTTTTAAAGGAAATAATTTTCTGATATGAATAGAAAAATCATAATAAAGTCATTAAAATGAAATTTTCTCTGAATCTCATACCTGTCGTTCATCCTCCATGACGTTACTAGCAAATTCAAATACTAGGTCGTTCTGTTGGACAACAGCAGCCATAATAAAGCATTCCCCTTAGATCCACATGAGAAAAATTCCAAGCAGATTCACGTATCAGGCAGCAAAATCCAGTGACTGATTTGGGTAAAAAACCCTCAGCTCTGTCTGTGGAGTAATTGTATACCCAAGTTTTCTTTAGGGAAGGTGCTTCAGTTTTCCTGGTTCATTGATATTCTAGTCAAATTGAGACAATTTTTCTGAAATTTTTCTTCTCTCAAGCTTCTTGGCCTAAAAAACAAAAGCTTAGATTAGTTATGAAAAAGCAATCACCCACTTAGGATATAATAACTGATACAGAGGGCAGTATCACCAAAGCATTTTTTTATTATTAACGTTTTTAAATAAAGTCGACACGACTAATGCACATACGCTCTTTTTAAAAAGTTACATATTTTCTTTGAAGAGTTTGCTCCTGCTAAGATCATCTGTCACTACTGAAAATTATGCCTCTCTCCCCCACTCTCCAGTTAAACTACTGTTAAAGTACTCAATATTTAAAAAAAAAAAAAAAGGTCAAAAAACCCCAGCAATAATGAGGGTTGTAATCGCAATAAAGGATATATAAACAATTTCCTTCTTTTCACCAACTCAGCAAAGCACATACATAGAAACTGCTACCCAATGAGTAATTTCACAACGTATATATTTTCACCTTTAAGAGGATTTATATAAGGATTTAAAATCAAATACATTTAAAGTTTAGTAAGAACTATTTTTAAATCTTTTAAAAATAAGCAGAAATTAAAGCCCACTCTTTCTGTTCTTTAAAAAGGCTTCCGATAAGTAAAATGTTTTAAAAATTACCATGCTTAAGCCTGTCTTCAGTGGCTTCTTTTTTAATGCACTGAAATGTATCCTTATCTCTAGCATAGGCTTGCAAGCAACAGGAAGGAAACAGCACTTGACCACGTCATGGCAAATTAGAACATGCAAAGAACTGCACTTTACAATAGTAGAAAAACAGAAACGCAACTTAGTAGTGAAAACAATTTCACAGCGAAGAGACAAAGGCTTTTAAAATGTCTGCCAAAGATGTTTGCCTATTTAAAAAAAAGTTATCAATACTAACAAAAGGAAAAAATTCTTTAGGTGTTTATCACAATCTTACTACATTTTCATCAAATGATTATGGCCATAAATGTGGCCTGAAAAGAAAGATACAAAAATAATCACATTAAATAACATTAGTTCTTTGAATTAGCATTTACAGTTTTATTACAAACACTTTAAAAAAGAAGTTGACTCCAAGGAAAGGATGGCCAGTAATTTCCTAATAATTTTAAAGAGACAAGTCTGGGGATGAAGCTGATCTAGTGAATCAGTTTCCCTGAAAACGTAAATCCAGCTAGTATGTGTCAGCCAAATCACTTAATCAGTTTCCTAATTTCTGCAAAGCCAAGTCCCTATGTGTCCCGGGCTTTAGGGGTCATCATGGATGACTGTGATTTTCCTAGCAAGAACTCAAAATAAAATAAGAATTAAGAATCCAATTCAGATGATATTTCTACTCACTACACTAAATTCCAACCCAGCAAATTTCCCACTCTCATCCACTCCCTTTTAACAGGAAGTTTAACTCCAACACTGGGAAAGTATTTTTAGCACATTCAGGTGGTTTTTGAGCAATGTACCATATCTAGAAGAGGGAAAAAAAAGTGTTTTGATTTAAATTGATCACAGATAGATACATTTGGCCTTGTACTTATTATAATTTATAATACCTTTTTCCTTAAATTATTATCCAACCCAATTCCTCTATAGTAGACCTGCCTTATGTTCCTCCACACTAACTATTCAATCTTGCCTCTTTTCTCAACTTCTGTTATTTCCCATGCCTGCAACACACCCATCTTCTACTTGCCAGCATTCAATCCCATCTTTTCCATTCCATGCTCAAGCCCCATTTATTTCACAAAGCCTCCCAACATCTATGCCTCAAACTACAAGGACTGCTCCCTTCAAAAACACAGCAATTACTGCCTGTAGAACCAATTTAGCATGAATTGTAGTACATTGTCTTACATTTGAAAACTGTGTCCCCTTAATTCAACTGAATACATGTTTGAGTACCAATTATTTGCAAGGCAATGTGCCAGGCACCAAGACAACTGAAGCAAAACCTCTTCTGGGGAAATAACCATTGTCTAAAATTTCTTCTGTACCTCCCAAACCTGTGTGCCCACAGTGATGACAAAAAGGATTATATTGATGACAAATACTGTTTTAAATATCAGGCCAGGCATGGTGGCTTACACCTGTAACACCAGCATTTTAGGAGGCTGGTGGGGAAGGAGTCACTTGAGACTACACGTTCAAGACCAACCGGGGCAACATAGCAAGACCTCGTCTTTACAAAAAATAAAAAATTAGTTGGCTGTGTTGGTGTGTGTGCATTTGTGATCCTAGCTACTCAGGAGGCTGAGGCAGGAGGATCACTTGAGCCCAGGAGTTCAAGGCCGTAGTGAGCCATGATTGCCACTGTACTCCAGCTTGCATTACAGAATGAGACTCTGTGTTCAATAAATAAATATCATTAGATATTTAAGCTATTTCTACAAATATCCTTTATTTAAAAAAGAATAACTGATGTACTCCTGATAAAGAGGAAACTATTATCATAAGTTTGAAAAACGAGAGCAAGAAAATATAACCAGAATCAAGGGATGTTTGCTGATACAGAAGTTTCTCTGTAAAAGATTGGGTTCCAGAAGGCTATTTCAAAACCCATTTGTTCGTAAATGCAAAATGACATTGTGCCAATGGCCAGTGTGAATACGTCTAGGTAAATTTAAGTTTCACTTTCTTTTCCACTGCTGTCATGTACCTTTTCGTACCAGCACTTCCACACTGCTACTGTGCTTTAACAGTTGTCTTTCAGAAATCTAAAAAATCAGGATAAGCAATCAACATACCCACACCTTATACATACTAACAACTAACAGTAATAAATCAAAACTGAAATGGCTCCCCACAATCACTAAGCCACTTATTGCAGCAGAAAAAGACACTTTTGCTCTGGCATGTAGCTTTTGCTTATTTCTATAGAGAAGTCCATAAACTGAAAATGTGTAAGTAAAGAAAAGCATTTTACTGGCTTAATCATGTCTTTGATTCTCTGTCATCTTTCCTGCTCCTCTTCCTCTCCCCTGTTTACTTATATACCCTTCTGTATCAAGGTGATTCTTGAGAATACATTTTCTGATACCTGATCCAGAGGGAGCACCTGTAGATATCAAAGATTCTTATAATCTTTGATTACAAAGCCCAGGTATCTTACAATTTTTTCAGTAACAGACAAGACTGAAGATCTAAATCAATGATTCCATTTTTAATTAGTAAATTGGGGTGGTCAAGTTCTCACAGTCTACAAGCAAAACAGAACTAAAACTAGAATTCTTGTTTCCTAAATCAGGACTCTCTCTAAAACTGTAATATACAGCTGGGCCTCTAAAATCCACCAAAGTCCTTTCTGCTATAACAGTTTATAACACAGATTAAGTAAACGCATATGTAAAAAAAATTTTTAAATCTCCATCTCTAGGTTCAGCTTCTGAGCTCCAAATCCAGTCACTAAACTATAAGACAAGTCTACATCAGTGCCCCTTGAAGTCGGTGTGTAAAAAACATGTCCAAAACTAAATGCATCATCTAATTCCTCAAATACGGTCTTAGATGGAAAAAAAATATGGGCACTCAGATTAGAAAAAAGGCTTCTGTTCTAACCTAACAAATTGAAAGGTCCTCAGTAAATTTAAAACTTGTTTAAATTTACCCATCCTTAATTATCTATTATAGTCAGGAAGCACTCTGCTGTATTAATAGTTCTCAAACATGTTTTTTTCAAAGTGTCAGTCTTTATAAAGTAACAAGAAAAAACATAAGTGAAACTACTTCTTCATCACACAGACATAAGCGGTCAACTTATGTGCACAGTTTTCAGAGGGCATCTAGGCAGACATCTACCAGATAATAAAAAATCTTAGGCTGGCTCAGATGTCTCTTAATTGGGTGAGGACCATATTCTTATTCTCCAAGGAGACATGCCACAGGAATACTTAGCAACAAGGTTCCTAACCTGTCATCCCCAAAATAAGCTTTGGAGTTAAAGTAAAATAGTAACACAAAGCAGTTCAGAGAACAGGCTCTGGAGTCAGACTGATTGGGTACCAATCTTCTGCAGTGCGACCTTGGACAAGTTACTTGCTTGGTGTCTCAGTCCCCTCTTTCCATAAAATAGGTATCAGTCTCAAGTTTCCTCCTTCTGTAAAACGGGTAAAGTAATACCAAAACCTAGAGCTGTTGTGTAGATGCAAAAATGCATGTGCAGAATACTTGGCACATAACATGCACTGAATTAACATTAGCTTCTTTAGCGCTGTAAGTATATGCAAGAAATATGTAACAGGTGCATGCTAGGTAACTAATAATTCCTTAAGGGTCATTTCTGTACTCCCTGGAAGTCTCTATTACCATAGCTATTTGCTAGACTCCAGAAAAAGAACATTATAGCCCATTGTCAACAAAACTGTAATTCTATTCCAGTGCTTCAAGGTTTGGCGTCTTTTTAACAAATCCTGTTGCTTCAAGGCTAGGACTTCACTCTGTCTGGCAAGCTTCCCTAACACAGAGTCCCATTATGCCTCATTCCAAACAAAATGACTTCACTGATGGTAAACACAAAACCCTCAGCCACACTACTAGCTACTATAACCACTTCAAATGGTTACTTGTTTAATTTATTATAGAAGATTTCAGGTACTAAAAAAAATATGATAGTCAAAATTGATCACTGATTGAATGTAAATTTAAGATTCCTTCAGAAAGGTTTTTAGACACAAGGATATTAAACCCACGAATTCATAAATATATTTTTAGAAAATCATTGCTTTTTTTTTTTTTTTTTTTTTTTTTTTGAGTGGGAGTCTCGCTCTGTCGCCCAGGCTGGAGTGCAGTGGCGCCATCTCGGCTCATTGCAAGCTCCGCCTCCCGGGTTCACGCCATTCTCCTGCCTCAGCCTCCTGAGTAGCTGGGACTACAGGCGCCCGCCACCGCGCCCGGCTAATTTTTTGTATTTTTTAGTAGAGACGGGCTTTCACCGTGTTAGCCAGGATGGTCTCGATCTCCTGACCTTGTGATCCACCCGCCTCGGCCTCCCAAAATGCTGGGATTACAGGCGTGAGCCACAGCACCCGGCCGAAAATCACTGCTCTCCTTTTAAGTTACTATGGTACCAACTGTTTATGGTGAAAATTAATAAATAGTCCGGTGCCGTGGCTCACGCCTGTATCCCAGCACTTTGGGAGGCCGAGGCGGGTAGATTACCTGAGGTCAGGAGTTCGAGACCAGCCTGACCAACATGGTGAAACCCCGTCCCTACCAAAAATACAAAAAAAATTAGCTGGGCATGGTGGTGAGCGCCTGTAATCCCAGCTACTTGGGAGACTGAGGCAGGAGAATTGCTTGAACCCAGGAGGCAGAAGCTGTGGTAAGCCGAGGCACGCCACTGTACTCTAGCCTGGGCAACAGAGCAAGACTCTGTCTCAAAAAAAAAGAAAGAAAGAAAATTAATAAAGAGAATCAATCAAACAAAAAGGTTTTAGATCAGACAATTCTGGGATAAAGAAGGTGAAATATACCAGCTTAAAGCAATGACGTGGTTGAATGACTTCTCTAATAAAGTATGTAATTCAGACTGTGTCTGTTTATGTACATATGGCATGTTTGTAGGTTGGCAGTATCTAAAAAACTGGAATGCTACAGTAACTCTAGACACCAAGAAACTGAACAGAAAGAACTTTCACAAGATGTGGTAACCTAATAAAAGGGCTCTTTTCAGTATATACAGATAGTCATGGTAAGAAATGCAATATTTGGAAAAACCATTGAAAAAATATAACCGAAATGAAAGAAAACAGAGTAAGAAAGTGAGAGAAAAGAAGTGAAGTTATACCAAGTAGAAATGAGAAGCAAGCAATAAACCCATAATCTGTAATGACTGAATTCCTGTGTGATTGACCATAGTTTGGTCTTTTAAAAAATCTGTTTTCTATTATAATATGGTAGAAGGCTCTATATTAGCTCCCAGCAGAAATGAAGTCAGTGGTATGAAGATAAACTGCACACAGTCTTCCAAAGGTTGCCAATTCTCAATCTAAAAAGTGTGAAATCACAGGATATTAGAGCTGAAAAAGATCTAAGGATTACCTAGGACAACATATTCACCGAAAAGATAAAGAATTTAGGCCTAGAGCATTCTGATGTGTCCAAGGACACACAGCCAGTTAGTGGCAAAGAAAGGAAGAAAAGCCCAGATTTCCTACTGATACCTTTATATCTATATTAATAGAACTTCATTAATATTTTTTCCTTAGCAGAATATCTGGAAAAATAAGAAATCCCCTAGACAAATACCTAGCAAAAGTACCTTACCATACCCCAGTACAACTGTCAATTAAAATGCTTTTATATATTATGCAATCTCTTGATATTTGGGATAAATCATTTTCAACCATATTTTTAACTGAAACAACTGGTGCAGAGGGTTTGTAGATTTCCCTATTTACTATTTTAAATCTTAGAGTTTTACTATTATTATCTCCCAAGTTTACTATATCATATCATCTTGCCTTACATTTTCACTCAGCCTAAAAAGTAAAAAGGAAACATGTATAAGCCTTTTTAGAAGACTACCACAATTTAGTAACTCATTAAAATACTTCAAAATAGATTTGTACTGATATTTTTCTCTCTAGTTCTTTTTTTTCTTTTTGAGACAGAGTCTTGCTCTATCGCTTAGGCTGGAGTGCAGTGGCACGATCTCAGCTCACTGCAACCTCCGCCCGGGTTCAAGTGATTCTCATGCCTCAGCCTCCCGAGTAGCTGGGACTACAGGTGTGCACCACCACATCTGGCTAATTTTTGTAATTTCAGTAGAGACAGTGTCTCACTATGTTGCCCAAGGTGGTCTCAAACTCCTGAGCTCAAGTGATCTGCCCACCTCAGCCTCCCAAAGTGCTGGGATTACAGGCATAAGCCACTATGCCTAGCCTTTCTAGCTATTTTAAATACAGAATTATTGCTAGAATTTACATTAAAATATGCGAATATGGAAAAAACAATAAAGAAACATCCCAAAATGTAGGTATAGTTAAGAAACCAGATTCGAACTTTCCCAAAAAAGAATAGTCATACTTTCTCAGTTCCTGCTTTCTCTAAACCAGGTACTCTACACACAAAATTGAAGGGAAAAAACACAAGTTAATGTCACAAGGCAAACAAATCATTTCATTGCACTCAGTGTTCTCATAATTGAAAAAGAAATGTTTCTATACCCCAACTGTTCATTTAAATTTTTTCAAATATTCAACGAATTTAAGAAAGTTGAGAGAAAGTTTAAAACTATGTTTTTGCAATCTAAACAGGTACCATGTATTTACTATGAATATATTTTAGGTAGGTATGCAAGATAGCTACTTAAAATTAAGCATTCTTTTATTTTTTAATTAATTTTTTTATTGTTGAATTCTTTATTAATTCAAAACATTTTAAGTCAGTGTAATGAACATGCATTTTACACTAACATCCATAGATTTCCACAATATAGTAAAATGAAAACAGCTCTATTTTGATTTACTTTGAAAACTCAAAGAAAGCTACCTAGTTTGAGACTTCTGAATTTTTTTACATTATTGTCATGCTCAAATTCTACTACATAGTGAAAATTCTAGCATTTTCCAGAAATATATTATTGTACATAGGTTAAATGATAAAACTGACTCTAGGAAGGGGGAATTAAAAAAACCAGAAAAGCTTAAATTGGAGGAAACATAATCTGGATTAACTATTCAATTTATTGAGTACCCACTGTTATTCTGGCATTGCAAAATAACCAACTGTGGTGTCTCTTAAGTTGTATTCATGCATTTAAAACTTCTTTATTGTCCACTAATAAACATTGGTGGAGTACAATATATGGTTATAGATTAAGTATGATGAACATGGTGGTAAAAATTTATACACATTCGATACATAATTTTACAAAACCAAACACATTATTTAGCAAACATTCAAAAATCATATACAAGAAACATATTTATGACAAATTGGTTAAAGCCGGCGGGAAATACATCAGGTCTTTTACATTATTTCAATATTCAGTGTTCATTGACTAGTGGAGGGCAATATAGAAATGCACTAAGCAAAACTGCCAGTTTAAATTTAAGTTACCTCTTATGACAATTAGTAAGACTAAGATATTTAATATTGAAAGTATATGGAGGATTATTGTAATTATTTACCCAGATAGTTCAAGGGAAAAATTCACTTTCGCCTCTATTAGGTGAATATTCAGGATAAGACTTTTGGACTTTTATTTTTCTACTTTACTGTATTTTCTTTATAGCATGTATTAGTAATCACTTAATGGAACCTAATATCAGGGTTGAAGAATCTGCTCAGAATTTGTTTAGCTCAGTGTAAATGTCCAGAAATTTTACCTTCAATATAATCTCTTTAAAAATGTATTACTTTGGCCAGGTGCAGTGGCTCACACCTGTAATCCCAGCACTTTGGAGGCTGAGGTAGGTGGAATGCCTGAGCTCAGGAGTTCAAGACCAGCCTGGGCAACATAGTGAAATCCCGTCTCTACTAAAAATACAAAAATTAGCCGGGCTTGGTGGTGTGTGCCTGTAGTCCCAGCTACTCGGGAGGCTGGGGCAGGAGAATTGCTTGAACCCGGGAGACGGAGGGTGCAGTGAGCTGAGATCGCACCACTGCACTCCAGCCTGGTGACAGAGCGAGACTCTGTCTCAAAAAAAAAAAAATGTGTTACTTTACAGTGGAGAAACATAATAGATGCTAACTCAGCTAAGTGATCAAGGTTAACATCAACAGCTAAGAGAAGCCTAAAGTTTGAGAGACTGTCACAACTAAGAAGAGTCCTGATGATGGCATATACCTTTGATATCATGTGATAAGCATGGCACTTTACCTTTGTGTTCTTCCAAAAACCAAAAACCCATGTCTAGTCATGAGGAAAACATCAGACAAATCTCCAGAGAGGGACATTCCACGAAATACCAGTTTATTTCTCAAAACTGTCATCAAAAACAAGGAAGCTTTCAGAACTGTCACAACTAAGAGAAGCCTAAGGAAACATGACAACTAAATGTAATGTGGTGGGATCCTGGGACAGAAAAGGGACATCAGGTTAAAAACTAAGGAAATCTGAATAAAGTATGAACTTAATGACCAATACTGGTTTATTAATTTTGACAGATGTCCCATAGGTCTGTAAGGGACCTTTCTATTTACAGTTTTTCTGTAAATATAAAACGACTCTAAAATTAAAGTTTTCATGGACACATTACTATTTTAAATTTTACTTTTATTGTAAACATTTTTATTTTTTCTTAGAGTCAGGGTCTCACTTTGTTGCAAAGACAGATCTGGAACTCCTGGGCTCAAGTGATCCTCTCGCCTTAGCCTCCCAAAGTGCTGGGGTTACAGGTGTGAGCCACCATGCCTGGCCCGTTACCACCTTTTATTAAGTTTTTATTTTCATTGTAAAATTGTTAAAGAAAATCATACTACCTTAATATTGAAAAGTGTTTTCTAATTGTCAATCTCTTATATCTTAGTCTTAGGCCTATAACTCATTTATATATTTAGCAAATAACTTGATATTATTTCTGTCCTTGGGAATGTTGTTTTATTTCCTTTGGAAATAAAATTTTCAAATGACTTCTCTTATTTAAACTTTAATTTTAACCTACAATTGTATATCTATCTATCTATGTATGTCATTGAAAGAAACATTTCTATAGATTTGAGGTGATGGTGAACTGCAAGTAGTGATTTGGGATCACATTATTGAGCAAAGCAATAACATTGATATAGTGTTCCATCTTAAAATATGATTGTATGTTCTGATGAATAGCTAAATCAGATGTTTAATGTATGTTTTGGAAAAAAATAGGGGAAAGTGCATTAAAATGACATTTAATACAAGCATAAAATAACAATTATTGAGTTGAAGAACTCTGATAAAATAATGTCACATTTTATTCTTTCCACGTTTATTTAATGCTCATAGCCATCCTGATAATTATTTTATTTGTCATTTGCAGAAGAGAAAATGAACTCAGAGAAGATAAACGATTTGCCCAAAGTCGCATGAGACAGAAATGTAACTTGAAATCAAATTTGTAATTTTAAGTTCCTGAGGTTTTTACACTACGCTCCCTAAGTGCATCTGTGAACACACATTTCCATTAGTAAGCATTGTATGTGGCATTCTTTTAATACAGCAATAAGAGCTAGATCTTTAGAAAGGAAATGTATCCAAGCTTAGGATAGAAACACAATCTGTTTATTATTCTAAAATGTTTATTTCTAACTGTTTAAAAGCTGTTATGCAGTGATAGCAGTTAGGTATAAGTCAACAGTTTTAAAATTCTAAAATTTCTGAAATGAGATTTAATATGAGAAATAAGGAAGAATGAATTTCACATTGCACATATGACATATTTAAAAATATTACATTTGGTTATTGTCATCAATGCTTGATAGTGTTCCTTTTCCCTACTCATCTTAGAGCTTTTGTCATAGGAATAAAATCAATTCCCAAACTGGGACCTTCTATCAGTTAGGGCAACATTTTCCTTTTGTAGTGTTTTCATTAGAGTCAAAGTCTTGAACATCCCCTGGAATTCATCTGAAAAGATGTTACTTGGGGCTGGAGAGAACTATACATGTGAGGATTAGGAGCCAACAAATTTCTGTTGATCACCTCTCTAACTCAAGAATTCTCTAGCTCGAGCATCAAGACTGACCTCTTTTGGTGATAGTACAGAAATGTAATCTTCATATATCATTCTAGCCTTTTCTCTTTTCTTTGATTACTTTTTTGTTCTGTTCTTTCTTTAAGTCTTCACAGGCAATCCAGAAAAGTAGGTTCTCTTTGTTGTATTCTGTTCAGAGGAACTCTCTGAAAAGGTTTCTTCCTGCTGGGGCCTTCATCATCTTGTCAAAATTTTGAGACCAGGGCAAGACTTCCTCTGCAGTGGGGTTTTGGCATTCCTCTAGGACCTGGATACTCTCCATTTTTGTAGTGTGTGTGGTTCTTCCTGCATTTTCCCCTTTCTTCATTCCTAACAGTGAGGCAGGAGCAGCTGCAACAACAGCACCAACAAAAGCAACAGATGTTGTTGGGCCTCTGGTTTCCAGGTGCTTGAGACACAGCAGGTGTTCCTTCATTTTGGGACTGCTGCCTTTTTCACATTTCAGCTACAAGACCCAATTAGCCAGTTGCCTGCAGGTGTGGGCAGCGCACCGATGGGTCTGGGGGGAGCGGGGCTGGGCGGCTCTGTCCTCTAGTGGAGCCCGTTTGCTACTATCCGCCCAATTTAAGCACCCAGCAGGCAAGGAACTAGTTTTTATTTATTTTTTAGAGACAGGGTCTCGTTGTTGCCCAGGCTGGAGGGCAGTGGCATGATCCTTGCTCACTATGGCCTCAAACTCCTGGCCTCAAGTGATCCTCCCGCTTCAGCCTCCTGAGTAGCTGGGGCTATAGGTGTGTACTACCACACCTGACTAATTTTTTATAATTTCTTTTGTAGAGAAGGGGTCTCATCATCTTGTCGAGGCTGATCTCAAACTTCTGAGCTCAAGCAATCCTCCCGTCTAGGCCTCCCAAAGTGCTCGGATTATAGGCATGAAAACTGCACCTGGCCGGGTTCTTTAATTTAAATTAGGCATTTTTTAATTGAGGGAGAGTAAGCAGAGGGAAGTGCCCAGGACGTTATCAAAAGTATAGTTTTGTTTTTATGTAAATAAAGCACAAATCGATTTTTTTTTGTATAGGATGTCTCAATCAAACTTCTGGTGACTTAAGCAAACCTGAAACAGGTTTTGGCAACTTGATCAAGGTCACCTTAGCTTCAACCATGCTAATAATAAAAAAAAAAAATCAATATGATCAAACTAAACAGACTGACTTTTCTATGTGTTTGCCTTTTTGCTGACAACCAGGTGAAAAGTTCCAGGACTCTGAAGGCAGGGCCACAGTTACTCACTACCCAAACCTGAAATTCCAGTTCTTTCACATAGTTCTTCACTTCCCATCATTGGCCACTTGGGCTAACCTGGTATCAGAATACACTGATACGAGGGTAGCATTTATAGCACCCTGCAAAACAGCCAAACAGACTGAATACCTAGACCTGTCCATACCTGTGGTCTCAAGTTTAACTCTTTTTTTGAGCATGTTCTGAAAACAAAGAGAATTCAAAATCAAAAGAGAAATATCAGCCAGGTGCAGTGGCTCATGCCTGTAATCCCAGGACTCTGGGAAGCCCAAGAGGGCAGATCACTTGAGGTCAGGAGTTCAAGACCAGCCTGGCCTACATGGTGAAACCTCGTCTCTACTAAAAATACAAAAATTACCTAGGCATGGTGGGGGGGTGCCTGTAATCCCAGGTACTTGGAGGCCGAGGCACGAGAATCACTTGAACCCAGGAGGTGGAAATTGCAGTGAGCTGAGATCGCACCACTGCCCTCCAGCCTGGGCAACAGAGCAAGACTCAGTCTCAAAAAGAAATAAATAAACAAACAAGAGAAATATCTAACAGTTATGAGATACTGTTTTAATTCTGTTCATTAAAAAGAAAACATAAACATGCTAAAACGTCTTTATCAGCAAAACCTGTTCAGGCAGTTAAAAAAATTTCTCTCTCCAACAAACAAGATTTAACTTGCAAGTAAACTGTTTCATTTCTGTGACCCTTTATTCTCCCAGTTAATACTTCCATTTTCTTAGAAAAGACATGCCCTAGTGCAATGGTTCCCCCATCTGAGAATACAGCAGATTCCCATTAGTAACTGTTTCATGCTGGCACTGATTGGGGGTGAAAAGCCAGGGATATGTTGTTTCAAAGTTCCCCAGGAGATTTTGCTACATGACACGCCTCCCCCACCTCCAATTCCCACACAGCATAACTCTCTTCTGGTAGAAACTGTATTCTGTTATAAGAAGTTTCACTCTTACACGGAGGCACACCAACAACTGAAAGCAAGATTTAAAGGTCATCTAAATCACTTCATGCTCATTATTAGGTGAACTGCTCTTTCATACATTTATTTGATCGGCCCTTACTACCTCTATTCTAGCCCCACTCCAGTGGCTCTTAAGCCTGGAGTAGGAGTCATTTACCAAAAGTGAAAATATGATCAACTTACTTCTCTGACAATTAATGGCTTCCATCACCTACAGGCAAAACTCCAAATGTATTAACAAGGCTAAAATAGCTCCTCATGATGTGGAAGGTGTGAGGAAATGGTAGTCAGATTTGTAAGACAGGATGTCTGAATACCTAGACTGGAGAAGTGAACGGAAATATTCTATGGATTGAGCTTAAAAGTACACCTATAACCTATAGTAATCAAGACAGTGAGGTACTGGTGAAAGAACAAAATAGATCAATGGAACAGAATAGAGAGCACGGTTAATGGCACCACATAGTCAACCATCTTTGTCAAGGACAAAGGCAATACAATAAAGAAAAGAGTTTTTTCAACCAACAGTGGTAGAAAAACTGGATATCCACATAAAAAAAAAAAAAAAAAAGAATCTAGACACAGACCTTATACCCTTCCCAGATATTAACTCAAAATGGATCGCAAACCTAAATGGAAAATAGGAAACAATAAAACTCCTAGAACATAGCATAGGAGAAAAATCTAGATGCATGTGGGTTTGGTGATGACTTTTTATAGATACCAAATGCAGGATTTATCAAAGGAAGAATTGATAAGCTGGACTTCATTAAAATTAAAAATTTTGCTCTGTGAAAGACAATGTCAAGAGAATGAAAAGACAAACCACAGATTAAAGGACTGTTATGTAAAATATGCAAGGACCTCTCAAAACTCAGAGAAAATAGCCTGATTTTAAAATGGGCCAAAGACCTTAACAGACACCTCAGCAAAGAAGATATACAGATTAGCATATGAAAAGAAGCCCCACACCATATGTCACTGGGGAAATGCAAACTAAAATGACAATGAGGTGCCACTACAAACCTATTAGAATGGCCAAAATCCAGAACACTGACAACACCAAAAGCAGGCAAGGATGTGGAACAATAGGAATTCTCATTCACTGCTGGTAGGAATGCAAAATGGTACACTTTGGAAGACAGTTTGGCAGTTTCTTACAAAACTAAACATACTCTTACACCATAGAGCTGTGCTCCTTGGTATTTACCCAAAGGAAGTAAAAACTTATGTCCACACAAAACCTGCACATGGATGTTTACAGCAGCTTTATTCATAATTGCCAAAACTTGTAAGCAACGAAGACGTCCTTCAGTAGGTGAATTAATAAACTGTAGTGCATCCACATAATGAAATATTATTCAGCACTAAAAAGAAATAAGCTATCAAGCCACAAAAAGACATGTGGAAACTTAAATGCTTATTACTAAGTGACATTTGCCCAAACCCATAAAATGTACACCACCATAAGTGAACCCTAATGTAAACTATGAACTTCAAGTGACAAAGTGTCAGTGTAGGTTCATCAACTGTAACAAGTGCACCGCTCTGGTGCAGGTGATTAGCGAGAGGCTGTTAACGGGGAGGCTATGCATGTGCAGGGGCAGGAGGTATATGGGAAATCTGTACTTTCCTCTCAATTTTACTGTGAATCTAAAATGGCTCTAAAAAATAAAGTCTTTTTTTTTTTTAAACTATAGCTCCAACACAATCTTAATACTCTTCACTATCATCTCAAAAACAACATTCCAGCAGTTCTGCATTTTATAGTTCCCCAACTTCCCCATCCCACAATTGAAGAAGCCGAAGTCAGCCCTGCCTTAATCTCACCAAGAACCCAATATATACTACCTCTTTCCAGGCCTTCTGTCTGTACTCACTGCCACCGAATCCAGACCTTTCCAACTACTCTCTGACAATCACAACCTTTTGTTCCTGTGACATTTTAGGATCCTCTTTCAAGTCACAGTGCAACCAGGTTTAAGGACATAATCTCCAGGGAAATAAACATTTCCATCTTTTCCCAAGTTACCAACACATTTGAAAGACTTTATGATTCCTTGTGCACAAAACTTCCTGCTCCCTGTGTGAGTGAAAAAAAAACCCTGAATGATCTGTTTTCACAGTCTACCTCTTTTCTTCTTCATTTATTATTTTAATCTTTTTTTTTCTTTTGAGACGGAGTCTCACTCTGTTGCCCAGGCTGGAGTGCAGTGGTGCAATCTCGGCTCACTGCAACCTCCACCTCCTAGGTTCAAGCGATTCTTCTGCCTCTGCCTCCCGAGTAGCTGGGACTACAGGCACCCGCCACCACGCCAGGCTAATTTTTGTATTTTTAGTACAGACAGGGTTTCACAATATTGGCCAGGCTGGTCTCAAACTCCTTACCTTGTGATCCACCCACCTCAGCCTCCCAAAGTGCTGGAATTACAGGTGTGAGCCACTGCACCCGGCCATCTTTTTTCTTTTTTTTTAAGAGATGGAGTCTTGATATGTTGCCCAGGCTGGTCTCAAATTCCCAGGCTCAAGCATTCCTCCCACCTTGGCCTCCCAAGTGCTGGCATTACAGGTGTGAGCCACCACGCTCAATATCCTCTTTTCTTCTTTAAATTACATAAAACGATTCTAAGTCAGCTTGGATATCATCAAAGAGTTCTGATGTTTCATGTCAGGATCTTTAAAATGAGATTCTTCCTACAATCATCTTTGTAACTGTCTGGCAATCATCTAAGCTTCTAAACTCAAATGAACCCAAAAAACAAGAAGCAGGCCAGGCGCAGTGGCTCATGCACATAATCCCAGCACTTTGGGAGGCCGAGGTGGTCAGATCACTTGAGGCCAGGAGTTTGAGACCAGCCTGGGCAAAAAGGTGAAACCTCATCTCTACAAAAATAAAAAAATTCGCTGGGTGTGGTGGAGCCTGCAGTCTCAGCTTACTCGTGAGGTTGAGGCGGGAGGATCACTTCAGCCCAAAAGGTGGAGGTTGCAGTTAGCTGAGATAGCATCACTGTACTCCAGCCTGGAAGACAGAGAGACCTTGTCTCAAAAAAACAAAACAAAAGAAGCAGCAAAACCACAAGATGAGAAATGAAAATATGGAAGGCCATGGGCTTATACTGTAAGATATATACAGTCATTTGCCACATGACAACATTCTGGTGAACAATGAAGCAGATATACAACAGTAGTCCCCGTGTTTTTACTGCACCTTTTCTATGTTTGTTTAAACACACAAATACTTGCCATTGTGTTAAAATTACCTATACTATTCAGTACAGTAACATACTGTACAGGTTTGTGGCCTAGGAGAACAGGCTATACCATATAGCTTAGGTGTGTAGTAGGCTATACCATCTAGGTTTGTGTAGGTACATTCTGTGATTTTTTGCAAAAGAATGAAATCACCTAATGATCCATTTCTCAGAATGTATCCCAGTCATTAACTGATGTATGCCTGTATGTGGTATTTATAAATTATACATTAACTTTGTATTTTACTATTGTACAAATCTTAGATAGAAGCAAACTTTAAATACCATTAATAAGTAAAACATATACAGAACAATTAAAGATTTAGACTTTCATCTTTCATAATATAATTTCTCAATCAATTTTTAAATCAGTTGAATCCATTTCAGTTACTATTAACTAAAGTGCATCAAATATCCTGGCATTAGGTTTTCTCTAATAGGAAACTGTTTTATGGAGGCCAAGGCAGGCAGAGCACTTGAGACCAGGAGTTCAAGACCAGCCTGGCCAACATGATGAAATCCTATCTCTACTAAAAAATACAAAAATTAGCTGGGCATGGTGGTGCAAACATGTAGTCACAGGTACTCAGAAAGCTGAGGCACTTCAGCCCGGGCGACTGAGCAAGACTCCGTCTCAAAAACAAACAAAAAAAGAATAGTTTAGTTATGCTTATTTGATGCATCCAGAACTAATCAAAAGATCCCAAATATCTAATTTTAGAGGCACCTGTGCTATTATTGATGGAGTTCGTGGTAAAATGTTGTTAAGTATTTATTGAATTTCCCTTAGGCTCAGCACTGTGGAAAATATAAAGATAATGCGTGGCCCTTGTTCCCATGAAACTTGTTTTTTGCAACAAGACCAAGAGAAGCAACTAAATGCATAAATGCAGCATTTTAGAAGACGAGATGGTCAAACAGGTAAAGAAAACACTTCACAGATAATGTGGGAACTAAACTGAACCTCAGAAGGAAGGTAGGAGTTGGAGAGACTAAAGGGGAAAGGAAAAGATAGTAAAATATATTGTGTGTGTGCGTGTATGCGTACGTGAATGCCGACACAAAAGAATGCAGAGACTCAAAAATGACCAAAGTTTAGAGATAGTTAACAGCCTGATAAGAGCTAAGAGTTCACAATGGGAAACAGAAAGTCAGGCAGTAGAATTTAGGCATGATTTGAGAAGAAGTAAAAGAAGTTGCTGGAGGTTATCAAACTGGGTTGCAACAATAGATGGTGGTCGATGACTATAAAGCCCAATGCAAGTCATGTAAGTGGGATGTGGCAACCACCATCCAAAAACGATGAGGACAGTTTAAACAGACATTCCACAGCTTGACTGCTACATTGAAAACTTCGCATCACCAATGTGTATACTGCCCGCCTTAAATTCTTCATTAATTACTTAAAATAGAGATTCTCAACAGTGCTTTTTATTCTGCTCAGGGTGTGGCAAAACTCTTTAAATCACCTAATTTACTCCATGTTTTTGTTCTTCACCTAAGAATTGGAAGAGGGGAGAAATAGGAAAATAAGATTTTCGAAAACGTATGACTAATTACCACATAATCCTTCTTATTATTCAACTGAACATCAAAACTGCCCATCATTCACTTGAACACCAGTGTAACTTTGAAATATATGAACTGTTGCATCTTTGGATGATTATATCTTCTCAGTATTAAATATTTTGAATAGATGATGCTGACTTAGTTATCCAATGAAGAAATATGTGATATAAATAACAGAACCACCTTTCTTCGTCACTGAAATACAGACTGCTATCACCAGCATTCACAAAATCTTCATTTTCTTACAAGGTGACATTCAGAAGATGCTTTTGTAAAAATAATTAGTTGACCAAATGAGGCTGCATTGAACCTGGCTTTTTTTTTTTTTTTTTTTTTTGAGACAGAGTCTCACTCTGTTTGGCAGGCTAAAGCACAGTGTCATTATCTCCAGCAATTCTCCTGCTGCCTCAGCCTCTGGAGTAGCTGGAACTACAGGCATGCCACCACACCGGGCTAATTTTTGTATTTTTAGCAGAGACGGGGTTTCGCCACATTGGCCAGGCTGGTCTTGAACTCCTGACCTTAATTGATCCGCTTGCCTCGGCCTCCCAAATTGCTGGGATTACAGGCGTGAGCCACCACACTGGGCCGAACCTGGGTCTTTATCAGAGGTGTTTTCTGCTTTATCGCTTTGTTGTACTCTTGGAAAGTTCAAGAATTCAAAGTTGTCTCAGTAGATGTAATGGGCACTTACTAGATTTAAAAAAATACTTTACTATAAAGACACATCCAGGAATTGTACAATATCACAATAAGGTTTATTTATATTATTATTTGCTAGCAATACCTAATGTCTAATAAGTTCTTTATGGTTTACAAAGTAAAACATGTACAGTATACTGCTTTTTATTTAATCCTTAAACATCTCTAATAACTACTGATATCTCTGCATAGATACAAAAATCTGACACGTCCTCAAGGAGATTAGGAAAGAGATGATAAAAATAAATCATAAAATAAATAATTAGATACAACTCAAAGAAATCTACAGATTCAATGCAATCTGTATCAACATACCAATGACATTCTTCACAGAAATAGGAAAAACATTTTTTTTTTTTTTTTCTGAGACAGAGTCTCACTCTGTCGCCCAGGCCAGAGTGCAATGGTGTAGTCTCGGCTCACTGCAACCTCCACCTCCTGGGTTCAAGCGATTCTCCTGCCTCAGCCTCCTAACTAGCTGGGATTACAGGTGCCCACCACCACGCCTGGCTAATTTTTGTATTTTTAGTAGAGATGGGGTTTCACCATGTTGGCCAGGCTGGTCTTGAACTCATGATCTCATGATCCACCCGCCTCGGCCTCCCAAAGTGCTGGGATTACAGGCGTGAGCCACTGTGCCTGGCCAACATTTTTTTAAAATTATTATTTATATGAAGGCTGGGCATGGTGGCTCATGCTTGTAATCCCAACACCTTGAGATGCCAAGATGGGAGGATCACTTGAGCCCAGGAGTTTGAGACCAACCCAGGCAACATAGCAAGACTCCATCTATCTTTTTTTTAAAAAGAGAACCACATCCATCTTTTGTGGAACCACAAAAGATCTCAAATAGCAAATAACAAAGCTGGAAGCACCACACTACAAGTCTTCAAAATAGAATATAAAGCTATAATAACCAAAATAGCGTGGTTGGCATAAGAACAGACATACAATGTGAGAGACCCTGTTCTAAGTGCTGGGAATACAGCAGTGAACAAACCGACCAAAATTTGTGCCCTTATAGAGCTTAGAATCTAGTGATCTTAATCACAACATTCTGTTTCCCCTCAAAATATTCTGCTTTAAAAATGTAAAGCCAGATGCAGTGGCACGCTCCCATAGCAGGGGGCTGAAGCAGGAAGATCACTCCAGCCCAACAGTTCAAGGTTGCCGTGCACTGTGATCACAACTATAGACAGCCACTTACTCCAGGCAGGGCAAAACAGCAAGACCTTGTTTCAAAGAAAAAAAAAAAAAATGGGGATTGTCAGGCAACATAGGCTGTTATCTTAAAACCCATGAAAGAAACTTCTGTCTCTCTCGTTCAATATCTAACTCCTAGTTACAATCCAACCCCTGACAACTGGACACAGAAAATGTGATGTCTCCTACACTAAATGGGGGAATAAGAGTTGTGGGGAGAAGTTTTTTTACCTTTCAGAGACGATCTGTGAGTATATAAGGTGAGGGGAAGGGAAAATCTGGGGGGGAAATAGGTACAGATAAATCCAAAAGGAGGCTGTTCCAGGTAAAGCTGATTTACTTAGGGGTAACCTCAACGCCTTCATTTTGATTTAATTTTGACTTTGAGCCAACTGAAATGTGACACTGTGTACTTGGATTTTTAAAAACATCCCCTTTATAAATAGAAATACCTGGAGAAGAAGAAATAATTCTTCCTATATTGTCTTTTCCTATATATTAATAGTAGATGGCCTGCAGAAATCATATCAGGGCAAGGTGCAGTGGCTCATGCCTGTAATCCCAGCACTTTGGGAGGCCAAAGTGGGTGGATCATTTGAGGCCAAGAATTCGAGACCAGCCTGAGCAACATGGCGAGAACCCATCTCAACACAAATTAAAAATTAGATGGGCATGGTGGCATGAGCTGGTGGTCCCAGCTACTTCGGAGGCTGAGGTTAGAGCCACTGCACTCCACAGAGCAAGACCTTACCTTAAAAAAAAAAAAAAAAGGCAAGTCCCATCTCAAAAAAATAAATAAATAAATAAATCAGTGTCGTCTATATTCTTTTGGACAAGCACTCTTTAGGGACCTATCTGCTAGACACTTGTGGGTAAGGGAGAAGGGTAGGAAAGCAACAAGTAGCTAAGAAGACTTTCCCTACAGGCGATTACAATCTATCAACTAAGGCAAATGCAAATCATAGTAATATGTATGCTATAGCAGAAGTGGGCAAAGTTCATTCTCCCATGTAATTCAGTAATTATTTACTATGTCCCATCTCTTAAGATTATAAGCTACTTGAAAACAAAAGACATATAATAAATTTTTCTATATATTAATAAACACAGTTTAAAAGAATATTAAGTAAAGTGTATATTAAAAAGTCAAACTAGGTCAAGATCAAAGGACCTTTTATTTTCTTAATATTTACTTACTAAAATTCTTCATTAAACAGTAAAAGATTAGTGTTTTCATATGTTTGTTTTAGCATTCTACAGAATTTCACATGATGCATGTACTTGCTTCCCAGAACCAACTGGTGGTAAGCTAAGCTTCACTGACTATTGTCAAAGTGACGTACATATATGTATTTTTCTGATCCAAACTCAGAAATACATCAACACCCCCCAACAAAGAGCACAAAAAAGGGAGGGCTGACATGTAAAAGGACACTCAAAAACCCTATAAACTATTTTCCACATGTCTACCTAAGTTTTAATAAACAAAATAACTATTTGGTTCTTCTAAAACTCCTTAAAAATTAAATTCATATAGCTTCATAATTTTTCCTTCAATCTTAAAAATTAAATCCTTAAATTTGACTTTGATCATTTAGATTTATTGTTTAAAAAGACATAGTAACTTCTATCAATTTTTGGCTGGAAAAACTGTTAATATATAAACTTTATAAGACATTCCTAGAATGGCCAGATCTAAGCTAAAGTCCTATTTGTGAAAATTATTGCTCTGTTGACAAGATGACTGCAATTTATAACCCTCCAAACACTGAGGCACAAAAAACTTGGTGACAACAGAAAATAATACAGGGAGAAGCAAAAAGTAATAAAGAGAATTATTATTTCCATTTATTCAGTGGAGATATCAGGACCACAATGAATGGCTAGACATTTTTTCCAGATTGAAGCCAAAAGTAAGAGATTTTTGATGCTTAGCAAGCTAAAATAATTAAGCTCTTCAGCTACATTTTTTAATGGACCAATATGTTATCTCCACTTTTAACTAGGATGAAAACACTAATAATTTCACTAAGATATCTCATTTCCATAAACAGCAAAAACAAACTGGGGGTGGGTGGAGCTGAAGTACAAAATAACTTTTACAATAAAATTATTTCTTAGAAATAAACCATAAAGGCAACTTGTAGAAAAGATTCACATTATAGTTCTTTAACCAGTTTATGATTCTAGAAAAAAGAAAATAAATATCAGGCATGTATTTATTCCCCCAACAAGTATTTATGAAATCTACTATATGCCATTTACTGGGTATACAAAAATAAAGATAAATAAGATATGATCCTTGTCCCAAAGTGGTTCAACATCTAAAAAGAAAAAATGTAAACAGATAATTACAAAACAATGTAAATAAACAAGTCAACCAAAAGATGACAGAATGAATAGAGAGGGGTAAATACCTGTGAGAACCTGAAAAAACTTCATAAGGAAGTAACATGTTACTTATTTCTAAAGAAATAGCCCACATCTATTTTTTTCCAAGGAGAGAGAACATGAAAGGAAAGGGGGTGGGGGATATTCTGGGAAGAATAAGCAAAGGTGACCCTAAAAGTTAAAATCACTGAGAAATAGGTAGAATAGGAATTTAATGAAAACAAACCTTTTCCCTAACATTAGGGATACAGGATCTACCATCAGAACACCTGCATTCAGGTTGTAGTTGAACATCATTTACTAACTGTATTTTCTTAGATAAGTCAACCTCTGTAACTTTCCATTTCATCTTTCATCTTGAAGTTGTACCAAGTAAGAATTTACTTGGTAAACTACAAAATGCTTTGAAAGTTTTACAGAATCCTGATATACTAATACATAAAAGTTAATAATTAGATACTAAAATTTCAAGATCAAAATATTAGCCTAATATTTCATAGTGAATTTATATCAAATATATGAATTCAAATGCCAATTTTTTATGGCCTAAAAAATGTCACAAAAGTAAATACCTTTTAAATATGTAAAAGATATATGTTCCTATTAGGTGCTGTAGCAAACATCTAATTGCCACCACATGATGCATACAATCCATATAATACCAAACAAGCCTACAACGTCCCTCGAATAAACAAGTGACAAAAGTTTAATAAAACTAGCTTTATGCTTAACTGGTCTCCCCAGTGGCAAATTAAAGCAGCAATTGTACATCTGTGTCTCTGTTCCTCTCATCGTGGTTTAACTGACAGGAAGCACAGAGTAAGATATGGCACACAAATGTCAAGTATTTCCTGCCTTCTCTGTTACATCTTTATGTCTTGTTTTATAAATAGTCCAATAGTTTGTGTGAAAATATATGAAAGTACAGTAGCACAAACATATAAATGGTGAAGAGTGTTTATGCAAACAGAGCCAATAAAAAAGTATTTTGGTCTTGGGATCTAAGATTCAATATGCATGCAAAGACTCATTTATAGTCTTTTGAAGAAGTATTCTTAGGAGCAAACACCACACAAATTAAGATTTGAAAACCACAATGACTGAGTAAAAAACCAAGTGTCTAAACAACAGAACAGGCCCTCAAACTATTTTACCCAACTGTTTACATAAGTAACACTTGACCACCTTGATATATGACCCTCCCCCCAACCTCTGCTATACCTATTCAAAAAAAAAAAAAAAACCTACCACAAAAAAAAAAAAAACCTTTAAGCAACTGACTATCAACAAAGCAGGACTGATAACTTGCATCTTTGATCTTTGGTCATTTTTACCATGGCTTCTTATCAGCACTCTCCTGTACTACAATTTATATCCCCCAACCAAACTATCTCTACTCCCTTCTCACTTCCTGTATACATCCCAAACTTGGCTCATGTTATTTACTCATATATATTCAACTATATACAACCAAATAGAACTCTGTTCTCCATAGGTGAATCCTGCCTGCTTCAAGTCATGTTAACTAACCTTCCAGTTAATTATAACTAAGGGGTGCTCACCTTTCACCATGCCAAGCTGCCTCCCAAACTAATAATCAATCCTTAAGAATGAATTCAATTCATTACTCATATGATTCATATTCTGTATCATAAACTTGGGCAAAATGCAGCTATCTTATCCATTCATATTGGTCAATATTTACCTAGGCTATAATAAGCATAAGTTGCCACAATTACAATTCCACCAGAGTTTAGTGCTATTCCATTCTAGGTCAATGTCCAAAACCACTCTTCATATTTTACTTCACAGAAGTCCATCTTCAGCTTCCTGTGACCTCTCTTTCCTAAAAAGAACTTAACATATACCTAATAATCAGCTGTAAGCATGGTAGTAGGCTCCTGAAATAACATTTCTTAAATGAATGGCTTTGAAAAACGATTTCATTTTTACCCAGTATTTTTCAACCAGAAGGATCTTGCTCATTCTTTATAGGAGTCTAAGAATTATTAGTGCCTTCCTAGCATATCTTTAGTATATCTCTGCTCTCACTTGTAAATGTATTGGCTAAATTGTCCCCAATATCTAGGGAATAAGGAGTAAGTGTTCCCCAAACCATGAAGGAAGAATGAAGGAAGAAGAACATCACCCATTTCCTTACACATTAGCTCCCCTCCCCTATCCTCTGGCTCTGATGCTTAGTGAAACAACCCTAACTGGGGGGCAGGATGGGGAGTGAGTTGGGGAGTCTCAGAGCAGCTGCAGAGAACCTAGTGTCCATCACCTACCCAACAATCAAACACAGTTAACGATGTATAACTGTTCTGTTCTACCAAGGGCAGATAAGTATTACATCTTCCTTTCAGTTTATTCTTAAGACTAACAGGTTGTAAATTATCCTATAACAATATGCAAGTTTTTCTCTGATCTACAGATCAAAGGATCAGGCACGATGTCTAGTTTGCAATGTTCATACCATGAAAACATTTTGAATAAAATAATTTACACAATATACCTTATGTCTAAATACAAACTTTTTAAGTTGCCCTTCAAACTAAAACACATGTAACATTAATTTGAATTAATTATTCAAACTTAAATCTAAAATCTTAATGGTATTTTTCCTTATAATTTAGTACATACGTACATTTTGTATAGTATATTTTAAAACTTTATGTACATAGCATGCTGTATATATTCTTCCAGCATACTTTACCCAAGTTTATCTAAAACATAAAATTTTGAATAAACACAATGGCTATTTGGAAAGGAACTTTAAACATCAAACCCTCCTTAGAACTTGGTGCTTAGGAAAATGTTAAACCTTACTCAAGACAAGTCATGATTATTATTAGGCTTCCACTATAACAGAGAAATATCTCGGATGCACAAAGCATCCTATCTTCAATGATGCCGCTCACAAAAAGTGTTCCTCCCTGCTGCAGAGTACAGATAATACACCTCAGAAACGCCCTGTGTGGAGGTCTTAGCAGGAAGCCCAAGGGGCTCAACTCAACAGTATCCTTCTAACCTGCTTATAACTCATTTCTTTAATTCAGTCTGAAGTTAAATAATATGCAGCAACTGAAAGCTCTTTCAATTAAGAACACAACGGGAAAATGTAAATCAGAAAATGCCTAAAGATAAATTGAGTCTACTGGAGGAACTTCATTTGAAGGCACATTCCACATATTATTATTAAGTATCTAAAAATGATTGATACCACTGCCAATTCCTTTTGCTGTAAAAATAAGGTTGCTATACAAACATCCCTTAGCCTACTGGAGAAGCCAGTAACTGCCGCCTCCTGCTATTCAACTTCCCTTTTCTTAATCACAAAGGCATCAACTAAATGGAGGCACTGAGACTCAGAACCAACGCCTTCACTTTCTTTGACGAATGTTGATTTCCTCATTAGAGAGGTGCCAAAAACAGAAAAATACTGTGTTATAAGCTTGTATTTAACATAAACTTTAATAAAAGTATATTTCTTCCATATAACATTTATTTAATCAACCCCTAATTTTTAGACATTTGTATTATTTCTAATGCTGCATTATTCACAGTGATTCACAAAATGTAATCCTCAGACCCACAAAGGATCCAGAGACCCTTTCAGGGGGCTCCTGAGATCACAACTCTTTTCATAATAATGGCAAGGTATTATTTGGCTTTTCCACTGCGTTGACACTTGCCCTGATGATGCAAAAGCAAAGCGGGATGAAACTGCGAGTGCCTCTGCCCTGACCAAGGCTGCACCCTCAAGCCATGAGTCTACTCCTTACCACTGGGCACTCACATTTTAAAAAGGTGACTTCACTCAAGAATGTCTTTGAAGAAGAGTAAAAACTATTTTCTTGAATCTCAACCATTAAATACATATGTTTTTAATATTCTGAGTGATAAAATTGGAGGTACAAATAAAGTACTACTTCTGGCATAAACAGAAATAGCATTGTTGTCTTGAGAAAAAGCATTTATGCTATTATTCTTCGACCTGTGAGCCAAACTAGCTGCTGCTTTCATGAAATGTAATTTTTACTTAAAAGAACTAATTATTATTCAGAATTGGATATCTGGCAGAAATTTTTCCAAAAGTTAATAAAGCATGCCCATCACTTCAAGGAAAACAACTAACAGCAATTGTCACCAATTATAAAATGCAAGCTTTCAACTGAAAATCAGAATTTTGGAAAACTTGTATGTATCTACCGCTTTGACTCTGTTGGCTTCTCAATACACTTAAAAGGCTTTTCTGATGAGACTGGTGTGATTTTGATACTATGTCAACATTTGCAATACCCAAATGACTCACGGATGATGTTACAAAATCTTGCTTAGGTTAAAAAAAAAAAAAATCAATCCATTCAAAGTACAAGACAGACCTATGGATTTTAATGTTACAGGGGACAAAAAGTTCATTCATAGGTTTTCAGAATCTCATTGTTCTAACCTTTAAAAAACTAGCATTTGTTGATGAGCTTTGGTGTAGTATCAAAGAATATCCACAATTATCTGAAGTGGCCATTAAAATACATCTACTTTTTGTGACTAGACATCTGTGTGAGGCTGAATTTTCTTCATATTCTTCAACAAAAGCAACATATTCCAACAGATTTCGTGGAAAAGCAAATATGAGAATATAGCTGTCTTCTGTGAAGTCAAAGCTAAAAGATTTACACCCTTCTCAGTACAGCTTTTGTTTTGGAAAACATATTTGTCTTTTTTTGCACTGTGTTTTTTTAAAAAAACAGGGTCCTGCTATGTTGCCCGGGTTGGACTTGAACTCCTGGGCTCAAGCAATCCTCCTGCCTCAGGTTCTCAAGTAGCTGGACTACAGGCTTGGGTCACCATACCTGGCTCAAACTTGTCCTTTATAAAAATAATTATGTTAAAATGTAATGGGTGTATTATTTTTAAATAAATATATTAATATTTTTCAAGTTTGTTTTAATTTCTAACATTGGTTAATATTGGTAAATGTAACCTACATGAACCAAAGCTCTTTGGGAGCCTCAATTTTAATAGTATAAAGACGATGCAAAGATCATAAAGCTTGAAAAAAAAAAGTATAAGGTTTGAGAACTGCTACACAATCACAACCAATGATTCAAATATCCTTACAACTAAATCTTTGGTCCCATCCTTAAATTTTCTTTAGGATACCTACACCAAGAACTGAAAGGCACATAGACTTTCAAAGCATTTGATATCATAATGCCAACTGCCCTGCAGAAGATTTTTTCAGTTTATACTGTTAGCAACAGAATACCTGCATGGACATTTAACATCATTTGCAACAACCCACAATGCTTGAACTATTGTCAATATGATGGATAAAAACACAGGGGGGCTATTTGACTTTAATTTGCATTCCTTTGCTAGAAAGTTTAATATATTTTAATTTTAAATGTAATACTTTAATATACTTCCCAATTTTAAAGAATTGGTTATTCTTTGTGGAAAGGGCTGGGAGACACAAGTAAATAAATGGTAAAGGTGACAGTCTATGATTTTTCTCATTGGGAAAAAAAACTTCGAATTAATGTTTTTACTCTAGTTCTGGTTTAGAAAGCTTGTGTTTTTTTTTAAACTTCAATTTAATAATGTAAAACTCTAAGAATGATATTTAAATTACTAGTTGCAATAGTGCAGCAGTTCTCAAACTTTTTGGTGTCAAGATCCCTTTATATTCTTAAAATGTATTGAGGACCACAAAGAGCTTTTGTTTTCCTAGGTCATATTTATCAATATATGTTTTTTACTTATAGGATATTATTACTTATTATATGCCCTTTAAAGGAGTCTTTTCTCAGAATAGCATATTGAAAAAAAAAAAAAACTCCCTGGGATTTTTTTTTCCTTGATTAAAAATAATGCTGTTAAATATACATGCTTTGGGCCAAGCATGGTGGCTCATGCCTGTAATCCCAATATTTTGGGAGGCCAAGATAAGAGGATCGATTGAGCCCAGGAGTTTAAGACCAGCCTGGACAACATAGCCAGACCGCGTATCTACCAATAAAAAAATAAAATAAAAAAGAAAGAAAGAAAGGAAAAAAAAAAACAAACACAGAAAGAAATTTGCATGTCATAGGGGTATGCACTTGTAATTCTACATGGGAGGCTGAGGTGGAGGATTGCTTGAGCCCAGGTGTTTGAGGCTGCAGCAAACTATGATTGTACCACTGTACTCTAGCCTAGGCAAGAGGGCTACACCCCTATCTCCCCCCCACCCCCCCAAAAAAATACATATAGGTATGAGGTGTATGTGTGTGTGTGTGTGTGTGCACACTTTCCTTGCCTTAGATCACATGTAGCACATCGAAAACTAATCTAGTTTATCTATGTTTCTCTAATCTTTATATACATAATACCTTTTAAATGGAGGTTAATTAGTAAAATATATGCATATAATTTATGAATAGTCTTTATGTTTTGTTCATTGCTATATCCCAACATCAAGAATAATATGTAACAGGCAATAATTGTTGAATGAATCAATAATAATATAGATCAAAAGGTATATAATAAAAATTTAAGAGACCTCTAACTACATGACTTTATAGGAACCCTCAGACAATGAAATCTTAAGACTTCTATTTCCATTTGTTCTTTGTCCATGCCACTGCTTATACATACACTATGGGAAGTATTTCAGGAAAGAGAGCCAAGGGATGATGAAAGTAAAAACCTGGGTTAAGATCTATGTTTTCACTTTCTATAGCAGTTTCCACATTTACATTGTTAAATTTTGAAAGCTTTACCTGAAGAATGTATATCTAGTTTATAATGACAACAACAAAAATCACTAAAGATTCAGACATTGCTACCATTACAGTAAGAATTCTAAGGAAGCTACATGAAACACTGATCAGGAAGCAAGATGAAACACTGAATATACCAGTAAATCTGGTTAGATGCAACAATCTATTAGCTACTTAAAAGTTCATGGATGTTAATACTATACTAATTATTTTATGAATGTTTTTGTTTTGAAATGTGTTTTTGAGAAGTATTTGAATGTGGGATAATTCTGAAGATGAAACCTAACTAAATTACTTCTAGGTAACTAAAGCTCCAATTTGTTAATGGATCTCAACTGGAAATTACTATTTATCCATCTAGAAGTATGCCTAGATCTTCTTAGTTATTTGGGACAGACACACAGTCTTATAACACTTACATCTGAATCTACCCAATCCCTCTTGCTGAAATAGGCAGTTAACTTTTTTTTTGAGACAAGGTCTTACTTTGTTGCCCAGGTTGGAGTATAGTGGCATGAACATGCCTCAGTGAAGCCTTGACCTCCTGGGCTCAAGTGATCCTCCCACCTCAGCTCCCCAAGTGGCTGGGACTACAGTCACTCACCACCATGCCTGGCTTATTTTTGTATTTTTAGTAGAGAAGGGGTTTCATCGTATTTTGCAGGCTGGTCTCAAACTCCTGGGCCCAAGTGATCCACCTGCCTTGGCCTTCCAAAGTGCTGGGATTACAGGCTTGAGCCACCATGCCTGATCCCATTTTTAACTGATGCAGAGTTTTCATTTTTTTGAAATAGGAGGGTCTCACTATGTTGCCCAGGTCTCAAACTCCTAGGATCATGCATTCCTTCAACCTCAAGTTCCCAAGTGGCTGGGACTACAGGTGCATCTCAGTACCCCTGCCTCTGATGCAAAGTTTATTGCCACATTTTTTCAAGTCAGCTTTTACTACCGGTCAAATTAAACATTATTCCTCAAGTTACTTATAAATGTGGGGCAAAAATAAACTATAGCTTACAGATAAAAATGTATTATGAGGCCAGGTGCAGTAGCTCCCACCTGTAATGCCAGCACTTTGGGAGGCTAAGGTAGGCGGATCACTTGAGGTCAGGAATTCAAGACCAGCCTGGCCAACATGGCAAAACCTCATCTCTACTAAAAAAATACAAAGATAAATTAGCTAGGCGCCATGGTGGGCACCTGTAATCTCAGCTACTTCGGAGGCTGAGGCAGGAGAATCACTTGAACCCAGGAGCCAGAGGTTGCAGAGAGCCGAGATTGTGCCACTGCACTCCAGCCTGAGCGAAAGAGCAAGACTCTGTCTCAAAAAAAAAAAAAAAAAGAGTATTATGAAACAGTTAAACCAAAGAGGATTCATCTATCTACCACCTAGCTTTATATTTTACCAGTTTGTTTCTGTTTTTGTTTTTCTGTTTTGTTTTTAAGAAAAAAAGGTCATCTACGGTTAAAGCTTCCTCTAATATCCCTCTCCAGTCTCATTTTATTCCTTCTTTGACTATTCTAAGTTTGATTTTTTTTTCTTTCTTTTTTTTTTTTTAAGAGACAGATTCTTGTTTTGTCACTCAGGCTGAAGTGCAGTGGTGCAATCATATTTCACTGTAGCATTAACTCCTGGGCTCAAGCAATCCTCCTGCCTCAGCTTCTCGAGTAGCTGGAGCTACAGGAGTGTGATACCACGCCTGGCCAATTTAAAAAAAAAATTTTTTTTTCTACTTGTAGAGACAGGGTCTTGCTATGTTGCCCAGGCTGGTCTCGAATTTCTGGCCTCAAGTGATCCTCCCACTTAGGCTTTCCAAAGTGCTCAAATTATAGGCATAAGCTACAGTGCCCACTTGTCAACTATTCTAAAATTGGTGTCTTCTCTGTTATATATTTTTATAACTTTACTACATATACATCAAGATAGTAGGATTGCTTTTATATGCATAATTGGGAACATGTATTTATTAAAATTTATTTTTTATTCAAAATTATGTTTGAAATAACTCTAGTTAACAAATGACAAGCATACTGAATTGTTTTAGGGGTCAAATATATTGTTGTCTACAGCTTACCCTGAAATGCATCAACTGTCCATCTGTTTAGGGTCCTGGAGGATTTTACACCCCAGGGCAATATACCATAGAAAGATCCTGAATGGGTTAGAAGTCATCATTGGCAGATATCTGATCCTAGGAAAGATAATGAAGAACTCTAAATTACATTAAACTATCTATACTCTGCAAAGCCTTCACATCCCTCAATGTGAAGATACTGCTCTACAGAACTTCTACATTTATGTCCCGGGGAACCATGTACAAGTGTTCCCAAGCTGAAAATAATCTAATGCCATCAACAAGAGAGAATAAATACATTCTGGTACAGACAAACAATGGAATACTATATTGCAATGAAAAGTAATGTAAGTCACAAAGCTGAAGGAAAGAAGCAAAGTCACTACAGAATATATGGTGTGATTCATGTGTATAAAGTTCAAAGAGGTAAAACTATAAAGAAAAGATTATCCCAAAAGTCAGCATAGTAGTTATTTTTTAAAGGAAACAAACATGAATAGGAGTGGGGGCCTTCTAGGGTAATAGACATACTCTATATTTCTTAACATGGGTTGTTTCTCAAGATACTTATAAATATGAGGCAAAACTGTTTAAATAAAATACAAAATATTTACCCATGTTGTAACACTTTATAATTTTATTTAAACTCTGTTTTATATATATTCTCCTACATGCACATTTCATTTTTAAAGAAAAAATAATGAATTGCCCCATTACAATACTAAACTTCCATTTAGTATTTTGATATAAAAAATAAGATGTACATAAATTGTTACACTTCATTTTAATAGTTTTATTATAAAATTTTATAGTTTTACTATTTATGGGATTGTTTTCTAAACTCAGAAACTAATTTTCTTTAATTATATTTAGATTTTTAAAATTGTACCATGTAACAGCCCAGACATAATGATCATTATATGACTGGGCATCTATCATGTAGATACTGCAGCGTGTAAAGTCATACTGGTGCCTGCTACTTTGAAGAGCTTCTAATATATAGAGTAGAACACAGGACGAGGACAAATCACATGAAAACACAAACTTAAAAAATAAAAACAACTTCTCTAAGTGGTTACCTTTGGACAGCAGGGCTGAGAGTGAGAAGGGGCAGAGGAGGAAGGCTCCTTTTCATTATAGACCTATGAATTAAATTTTGAATGGTGTGCATATATCACTTTGATAGCTTTTAATATAAAAATTGTTAAACCAATCTTCATACAAACTATAGAAGGCAAGAGGGCTCTGACAATGAGGATGATGTTAATACCTGGAAGAGAAGGAATCAAAACATTTCTGCATACAAATTTGTATATCCAAAGCTCAGCTGCGTAATTTCTCCCTCTCTGTCAACGAAGCAAATAGCACACAATGAGTTATTTTTCTCATATAATAACTTAAGGTTCTTAGAACCATGACCAGAAAAGACATTTGTAGTACTGCTCAACAGCCACTTTTATTATAGTGTACAGCTCATTTGACAAGACACAAAAAACTCTTTTGTAGGTTCTCCATACTAATGGAAGGAAGATTGTTCAGATAGTTGGAAACTGTCCTAATCATTGGAGTTGACTCAATAATGGTACTAACTTAATTTCAACCATTTATATGAAGCAGCTCCTAAGTAAAGGAGCAAAATATTCTGGCTAATTTATGGAAGCAATGATTATCTTCAAACAATTCAAATGAGGGGAATTTTCTTCTCATTTATCCAAGTCAGTGAATACCTAACAATGTCCCATTAGATGAGATGTAATGTTAGGCAAAACCTACAAATATGCAATCAAAGATGCAGTTAAGTATCTGAAGAAGCTTCAAAAATCATATCCAAGCATTACAGGGTTAAAAAAAAAGTTACTTCCTCCCAGACTCAAACAAGTACATACTATTGCACTAGTCTTTAAGTCACCCCTGCCCTCCCCCAAAAAAAAGAAAGAAAACAAAAATATTACAAATAATAATAGTGTATTTCTCAAGAGAGAAGAGCTTTCAAAAGGCTGTAAATGCCACCCTAAATCAGTAAGGGGGTGTTTTTCCTAAAGCCCCAGGAGTAAGAGTATGGAGAGGGAAACCAAGAAGCAACAATTGGAACCAAAACAACTAACACTGGAAGAGTTCACTGAGAAATAAAAAATAGGTTAATTACATTAAAAAACAAAGATTATTTATTATGGCCAATATGGCAGTAGGTTTCGGGGGTGGATCAGAGAAAAGGAAAGGCGGATAGCCACATAGTTGAATAACATATAGCACAGCAAAAAAAAACAGACTAGAGAAAGGGATAACTGGGATGGGAAAGGAGCCTAAATGGGTTCTAATACTGATAATAAAGCACTCTAGTTGCTTTCCTTCCTTACTAGAGGCTATGGGCTTCAAAATAGCATTGTTGCCTAAAACTTCAAATATTTAAATGCAAAATAGCTAATTCCTCTTCATAGCCTTAAACCTGTAAACTCTCTTTCTGAAAATGTGGCATATAAGCACCTATGTCATAATCATTTAGGGTACACAGTAAAAAATGCTGATTGTTTAAGCAAATCCTACGCCTAATGAATCAGAATTTCTGAGTTAAAACTGGGTGATTCTTTGTTACACCAAAGGTTGACAATTACAGCTTTAAAGGTAATACTATCATAGTATTACCTACAACATGCAGACACCAGTCAGAGATTAAGCTGAGGGCCACATGCTTTTTAAAGATGTGCCATCTTTAACTTCAGCAAGATGGCCAACTGAATTTGTCACGTAAGATGGCAAAAAAGAGTAGCCAAAGGTTTAATACAACAAATAATACCTGTCTACTCATATGTGCTTGGTACTTTGTCAAAGGTTGAAAAAGACAGAAAAACAGAATAAAACCTTTCTCCTCTCAAACAGCGTATATTCTTATTCTTATTGACGAAGACACTCTTCTTAACATAGGTAAATGCTATTCAACCTTCAGCATTCATCATTCCTTCAAGATAAACTCTCCTGAGTATTCTTTCAGTCATCTTTTATCTCTAGGCAATCTGAATCTGAATTTACCTAGTCAGTGGTTGGTTCTGTTCTTTACTTCACTTGTTAACAAGCCCTGTTTTCCCAACAGGAATTTAAGTTTATGAAGATAAAGCCCATGTTCCTGGCCTTTTGTGCTTTTTGTTGTTTAGGACAATGATGGCCACACTGTGGGCGATTTCACACTGAATTGAGTTAGGGCACTCAGAAATTTAGGAGATTCAGCAGTTATGCATAAACTATTAAAAATCTGAATTTCAGACCTAGAGAATTTCCAACCACCCCAATAAAACACACCAAAAAGTTAACAGACAAAAGATTTTGTATATACCAAACAATTCTCTTATTTCAAAGGAGGAGGAGAAGATGTGACAAAGATAAATAAAATGAGATTACTATCTTATAATAAGGTCAAATTTAAGATAAGTGTAATGTTAAAGCTTAGACACCTCTGGATTTTGTAAATTCACATGCAAAGTTTTACACATACACATACTTTAGTATAACAAGGTATCACATTAAACAATATTTGCCCTCCTAAAAGAATATGAGGCAAGGATGGGCACGGTGGCTTGTGCCTGTAATCACAGGACTTTGGGAGGCCGAGGTGAGTGGATCACCCAAGGTCGGGAGTTCAGGACCAGCCTAACCAACACGGAGAAACCCTGTCTCTACTAAAAATACAAAATTAGCTGGGCGTGGTGGCGCATGCCTGTAATCCCAGCTACTTGGGAGGCTGAGGCAGGAGAATTGCTTGAACCCGGGAGGCGGAAGTTGCAGTGAGCCGAGATTGCACCATTGCACTCCAGCATGGGCAACAAGAGTGAAACTCCGTCTCAAAATATATATATATATATATATATATATGAGCTAAAACTAAAGCAGAAATAAAACTGTCTTTGTATCTAGAAGCTCAAATTTAATTCCCACCTCTTTATACTTCCATCTAAAGCCATCTTAAAATAAGCAGTCATGAACAAAAAAATTCTAAGAGTGAAAAACAAAAAGTTGTTGTAGAAATAAAATGAATGCATCATCTTTCTGATGAAAAAGAAAACTACATTTTCAAAATCATTGGTTGATCCATTTGGTTGCAACTTATCACCAAGATTATCACCAAACATCTTAATTAAGGTTTTATTTACTCTTAAGGAAATATAGAGCATTTGAAACAAAGCATCACTTGTGACTGGCACGAGCAGTTCCAGACTGCGAAGCCCTGCCATTAGGTACTGCATGACCTCAAGCAAATCACAGGACCTCTGTGGGCCACTGTTTCTTCACCTATGAAAGTGAGGCAGTTGGACAATCTTCAGTCACTTTCAGCACTAAAGTTCTGTAAATCACTAATTCTAAATTTAATTCTGATGGGTCAGTTCAAACTTACATTCAATCTTATGGAAGGAAAAACGTGGAGAGGGAAATACTTAGTAAATTGTTCTGGTCTTTTCTTGGTTCTCTTCTTTTTCCCCTCCTTTCTCCCTTCTCCTTGAAGCTCCACTTCAGTCTCTATCATGTAAGAAAATATATAAACAATATCTATTTTACTTTAACTGTACCAGCTTCTTAAATTTAAGAAACCAAATTCCTCTACTTCTCTTTAATAAATAAGATCTTAATTATGCCGCTTATTTGTGTGCCTCTTGATTTTTCTCTTATGGATCACCACCTTAAAAAAGTTAAAAAAAAAAAAATAGAAAAGTCTTCATTAGATTTTTCACACAGACCAGACTAGAAGTAAATACAGCTTTTGCTTACTCAAAGGCTGACTAAACCAGCAATATGCAAACAAAGATGATAGCAAATGGCTCAGCTGAATTGGTAAAATGTCCGCTGTGTCTTTCTTGTAAGACCGCAAAATTGAGATCTGTTAATATCAACAATCCTCACAAAAGAGTAAGAAATAATAACTGATTGCCTTTGTCTCTTCCCTTTAATCTGACAGGCTTTCAAGCATTTAGTAAGTGCATAGCAAATTCTCAAAGAACTAGCTAAATATCATTTTGGTCAACAAGAAATGATTTGGCAAGTTTTATATCCAAAAACTTTATTTTTTGGAATCACTGCATATTCCAATTTTATCTTCATAAATATGTTTCAGAAATAAAATACTACTGCACTCATCTTTACAGAGCACCTAGAACTTTAAGGCACAGTAGGATGTATACTTGCCAGCCAAAATCTCATAACTACAACAACAAGTACTTCAGGTAAAGATTGAGCAATCTTTTCATTTACAGAAGGTTTTTAATTCAAGGCAGGCAAATTTTAAGAACAGTAATACAAAAGGAAGGCCAATACTCATCACTTTTTCTTTTTATACAAAACTGAAATAACTACGTTTCCTTAGAAGACAGCTTTACTTCTAAGGCTGTTACTCAGAACAAGTTTTCAGTGTGAATTATAAAACTTCATTTTTTTCTAATAGTAAATGAATCATTCTAGTCTTTCTTCCTCTATTTAATATTCACTTTTACTTGTTATCTAAATAATCTAATATTCATTTTTACTTATTATCTAAATAACAATTCATTTAAATTTCTATTGGGTTTCCAAAATGAAACATTTAATATAATTTCATTAACTTTAAAAAACAGAGAGGGAGAAAAAAATAAATAACAGTCAATGAGCAACACCTATGGCTGAGTTGTCCCAAAACTTCACCCTTAGCTAAAATGCCAAAACAAAGCCACTGCCCCTGGATTTTTAACATCTATATCACACAGGAATAATACGGTTTACTTAACTGTAACTTCAACTACCCCAAAAAATACAATTAGATTTTTTAAATTAAAATTTGACCTTAGTTTGCTTTGTGATACTTAAAAACAAATAAACAAACAAAAAACCTCTTTTATTCTTAAATTACATAGAAAAAAAATCACAAAGACATACAAAATGCTTTAGCAAGAAGATCTAAAACTTTCCAGAATTTCAGTGCTTTGTTTCCCCCTAGCAATTAAGTTCAATCAGGCATGTGACTGACCACACACATTTTATCAGAGGGTTAAAGAACACATTCAGCCATGTTCTTCAACAGGTAAGAACCACCCTCTGTTTATCAGCTCAAGAAAAAGCCAGAAGCAAACATACAAAATTGTAACAAGTTACCTTCAAGTATTCTTTCTCTATCGTCTTTTGAGCTTGAAAATAAAAAGCAATCCGACAAGTTTTAGCTGTTAAAATGGCTCCTGTAGATTGGGGAAGTGGTGTCTGTGCTTCAGCTTATGAGTCATACATGAAACCAAGTGTTTCTAAGGGAGGCACGCCCATGTTGCTGTGGACCCAATTATTCTGCTAGGTCAAACATGCAAATCTGCAGGTAAAAACGGTATAGGAAAGTGGGGAAGAAGAGGCAAGGAGCAAGATCTACCTTGATTAGACCATTACTAAGCTCATATTAATTGCCATAATTTAAAACTAACAATAAAATAGAGTAAGAACCTACAAGGGAGCAAAATTAAAAACTATATATTGTTTTAAAATATAAAAATCTCAATTTTTAAAAGTTGCTTTACTATATCAAATAAAACTGTGAAAGGAAAAAAGTATGAAAGGGGATGGAAGGGAGATAGCAAACTCTGTGGCTCTTAATGTAACAATGGACTGGTGAGTGTAATCTGGCTACTCATTAACCCTCATATGAAAGAGATATATTGCTATGTAGTCTGGAAAGGCTAGCCAACTACAAAGCCAGATGCAGATCTGTAAGTTCACTAAACAGATAAAATCCACTAGAAAATTCAAAGTTCAGTGGAAAAATAAGTGTGAATTAAACTGGTTTACAGAATTTTAAAAAACCCACACCCCAATGTTAGGAATTTAAAGTCCAACAAAGCAAAATGATTTTAAATAAACTGCAAGCTTGAGAAAACCCTTTTAAAAAAGTATTGGTACGATCATAGTTCATAACTCTACTACTTCCAAATGATAGCCACAGTTTGACTTACCTTTCAAGCAAAATTTTCCACATGTATTTCAAGCCTCTTGTGCCAGGCACCCTGCTACAGCTCCACTGCAATTGTGGCAAGGCCAACCTAAGGGGACAACTGTGGCCAGTGAAGCTCTGCCTTCCAAGTCAGAATACATCTGACAAAGTGCCCAAGCCACTGAAATATTACTACACCTACTTATCCTGGCCTCTGGGTGAATACTTATTAATTTATTCTAAGAGCTTAAATTAATCAAAATGGCTTGAAAGCACTAAGTACTTCCAAAGCGCTTGAAATGATAAATGCAACTCAATAGATAGCCTTCGTCCTGGTATCTTACAAAAAGTAAATAGGATTTAGCAAGGTTTTCTCCCTTTAGTTAATTAGTTGGGAGTTTATTCTGGCTTACCAGAGGCATAGATGAGAGCACAAGCTGTCACTGACTTAGGAACTTTACAAAATGCTGCAAAACAGCAATGATTGTGAACCAACTTTCTGCCTGCTATTTATTCCTTACACTGAAGATTGCTTGGTTTATCCTTTTACTGAAAAATAATCTCCATGGTTTTACAAACTGTTAATTAAAAATTTATTAAAAAGAAATATAGACCATGTTTTCTGCTGTCAAATGTCATATTTAGCTTACTTTAGTTCACTTACACAAAATGACTATTCAGAGCCCATGCACCAAGAAACAAGGTCCGCTGAGCAGTCACGGGAGATTCACTTGTTCCCTGGAAAGTTCCCCCCAAGTAATTTTCCATATCTGAAATTTATTTTAGATAACATGAATGTAAACCTAACAATTTGATTATCTTCTTTTGGCTAATTAGAAATAAAAATTGTAACAGGTAAAAGAGGGCAACAGTATTATAAAAGGATGTCAGAAAAAGTGAAAGAGCTGATAATGACATTAAAAAAACCCACCTTATAAAACTGAAAATAAACATAACTTTAAAAGTATTCAGATATGAAGCCATTATATAAGGTCAGTAAGTTGTAATATTCCCTAAGTATATTACCATACACTAAGTGTCTCCAAGTCAGCATTAGTTTAAGACAGGCCTTCGAAAGCCAAAGTGTGTAACATCAAGTGTGTGAGATGTTTTATGTAGAACAGATATCTAAAAGGATAAGCTTCTGCTATTGAGAAAATCCATTTATATAAAGCACCTCATTACTTAATAATGGCAAATATTCCAAACATAATTTAAAGGAAGTACTCTGGCCACCAGTAATGTGAAGAGAATTAAAGGGAAAATAATTACACCTCTTCAACAGAAACAAATATCTTAGCTGTTCCTAAGGCGATGACTCCAGAGCTGCCATTACAATATATTATCCCTCTGCCCAGGGGTGTCCCTATTAGCATTATTCTATCACCTACAGGAACTGGATCCTTGTTCTATTTACAGCCCCAATAAGTCAATCACTGCATATGAGAGGATCAAAGAGAAAAAAAAAGGCAAACAGTTTGACACAGGTTCTAGTCAATCTACTTGGGTTTCAATCCCAGCTCTGCTACCTATTAGCTATGTAATCTTTGGCAATTACTTAACAATCCTGCATCATAACTTATTTATCTATCATTTAGCCTAATAGTATCTACCACACAGATTATGAGGATTAAAATAATTCCACATACTGCTATCCAGACTACATAAAGCACTTTCACAACTCAAAAATAGGAAAACAATCCAGTTTTTTAAATGGTCAAATCTGAATAGACACTTCACTAAAGAAGTCATACAGATGGCAAAAAAAGTACATGAAAATATCTCAACATCAATACTCAATAGGGAAATGCAAATTAATGTGACAACACCACAACAAAACAAAACAAAAACCACCAATAATACCAAGTGTTGATGAGAACATGGAGCGACTACAACTCTCATATATTGCTGGTGGGAATGCAATAGTTTAGCCACTTTGGAAGATAGTTTAGCAGTTTCTATAAACATACACTTATCACATGATCCAGTAATCCCATTCCTAGGCATTTACCCAAGAGAAATGAAGATATGTGTCTATTTTAAAACTTCTATGCAAATATATATAGCAGTTTTATCATTCACCAAATATTGAAAACCCAAATAATGTCCATCAATGTGTGAATGGATAAATCCATGTAATGGAATGGTATAGTATATCCATATAATGGAATGCTACTCAGCAACAAAAAAGGTCTGAATTTCTGATATATGTGACAACATGGATGAACCTAAAAGCATTAGGCTGAACAAAATAAGACTGACTCTATGACTCTGTATGATTCCATTTATATGTGACATAATGGAAAAGGCAAAACAGAAGGCACAGAAATCCTATCAGTGCTAGGGGCTGGAAATGAGGGGAGAGGGTTGACTACAAAGGAAGACAAGGAACTGTTTAGGGTGACAGAAATATTCTGTATCTTGACTGTGGTACCGGTATATGACTTACGTACATTGTCAAAATTCATAGAGCCATAAAACTAAATACGGCAAATTGTACTGCATATAAACCATACCTCAATAAAACTGATTTTAAAAAAAGAAATCTAGGCCAGGCACGTTGGCTCACGCTTGTAATCCCAGCACTTTGGGAGGCCAAGGCAGGCGGATCACTGAAGTTCAGGAGTTCGAGACCAGGCTGGCCAACATGGTGAAACCGTCTCTACTAAAAATACGGATATTAGCCAGGTGTGGTGGCAGACACCTGTAATCTCAGCTACTCAGGAGGCTGAGGCAGGAGAATCGCTTGAACCTGGGAGGTGGAGGTTGCAGTGAGCCAAGATTGCACCACTGCACTCCAGCCTGGGTGACCAAGCAAGACTCTGTGTCAGACCTCCACATTTGGTAACAAATATCCAAGTTCTGCACATGTACCCCAGAACAGAAAGAAAGAAAGGAAGGGAGGACAGGAGGAAGGGAGGAGGGAAGAAATAAATCTAGTTTAGGTATATGAAATGTACATACTGTGGGTATGTTTATTTATAAAATTAGATATGGATCAAGTCAGTATATACCTTATATAAAGCTTTCATGGCTGCTCATGGAATTGTCAACATGTATATTTGAACTATTAGCTGAGAGAGATTGAGTCAACTGAATGAATTTAAATGCCAACTAAATTTCAGATACTATTTATTTCCTCCACCAAAACAGAATTTATAAAAAGAATTTATTGTGCTAGGGCTCATTTTTCCTTTTTACTGTTACCTCTTCCCTTTGAACTCAAATCTGAAAACTTCTAGTACAAAAATACAGAATACTCTAATTTCCATATCTAGGAAACTTAGGCTAAAAAAAGCTTTGTTTGAATCCGCCCCATAGGTCGGGAGCTAACATGCTATGACTATCAGAGATGGAAAAAGAAAAGATCACACCATTAAAATGGCAAATGACCAAAATCAATGTTCCCCACTATTTAAATAGAAAAATAAAATTCAGAAGACTGAGATTGAGTGTTATGAATCTTTCAATCACACAGAATTTGTTTTGTTGATGTTAATGCCTCTCAAAAATATAATCCCAGGTTCCAAGAATTGTGTAGAATTTCTACATGTGAGCTTAAACGTAAAACACAGTTAATTTTCTATGCTCTATCACTAGCTTTGTTAAACCAAATCCTCTTTCCCACTTCTGCACAGACAGGTAACTAGGTGGTACTTTTTACCACCCACAAAAAGCAGGCCTCTTAGGCAACAGTCTATGTATTTTCAGGGGCTTATCAAAGGCAAAAGGGGCCATGGCTTTTGTCTGCACTATATTCCCATCACCTAGGAAAAGGCCCAAAACTCAGCAGAAACTCAGAGACATGAATGAGTGACTTTCCTAAAACTGCTCACTGAGGGGGAAAATGTAGCATATCAGGATTTTCGTAAACATTGAAATATCTTTAAAGACATGACTTGGCCCCTATGACTTGATATAGACAAATTAAAGGTTCTATTGCAGGTATTATTCTGGGTATTACTGTTTCCTCTGATATTAAAAATAACCAAGAATTGATGGTATGATTATATTCTTTATAAAGCTCCCAGGTAATATGCTGACTGCAATCTCAAGTTGTTTGTATAGACATATTTTATCTCTCATAATTAAATTTTAAATTCAATATTAAAAATAATGTATCTTTTACTTCAGTAGCCTGTAACCAGGAATGTACCCCTGAAGGAGCTTTATGAAGACACATGCCAACTCCTGGAAATGGATTCAGTAGTGCAGGTGGAGGTCAGGCTTATGAGAACCACTGCTGTTTTTGTTTGTTTGTTTGTTTGTTTGTTTTGGGGGGGGATGGCTGTTTTTGTTTTTTGAGACAGAGTTTTGCTCTGTCACCCAGGCTGGAGTGCAGTGGCAGGACCTTGGCACCTCAGCGTACAGCAATTTCTGCCTCCCAGGCGATCCTCCCACCTCAGCCTCCTGAGCAGCTGGGACTACAGGCATGCACCACAATGTGGTTATTTTTTGTATTTTTTTGTATTTCTGGCTAATTTTGTATTTTGTATTTCTGGCTAATTTTTGTATTTTTTTGTAGAGGCAGGGTTTTGCCATGTTGCCAAGGCTGGTCTCAAACTCCTGAGCTCAAGCGATCCGCCTGCCTCGGCCTCCCAATGTGCTTGGATTACAGGCATGAACAACCACACATTGCCACCATTGCTGTGTTTCTATGTAGCCCTAGCATCTACTGTAGTTACTGCTCTTCACACAGCAGCCACTCAAAGACATTTGTTAACCTACTATTCAATAATCTCTAAATGTTGCAGAGAGGAAATCTAATTTTTATACTGAGTTTAAAGTGAAACTTAAGCTCCTCCTTTGCTACTCTTCAGGTAAAAAAGTACTCATCATATCACAGGAAAAGTAACATCACAGTCTCCTCCTAACTGACAGAATCTTTCTCTACCACCAACTGCCTACTTTAAATTCACCCATCACTCTGCTATTAGAGAAGTCTTCCTAAAGAACAACTCTGAGAGTGAAATGATTATCACTTACGGCCCAAAAAACAAAAAGAAATAAAATAACTGATTTCTTAGAGGCAAAATTAAAAGCCAGACTATTATGGCGTTCAAGGCTTTCACAATCCGACTTAATTTCCCTAACTTTTCCAGCCCTATCTTCCTGACTCTCCCTCACTCCCTAGCCCCTGACAGCTGTACGGAAATTTCCTGAATTGCTCCATTCCTATTTGTCTCACTTCCTTATCACTGTTCCCTGGGCCTGAAAAGCACTTACCTTATTTCCTATCCTATGCCCGACCTCTGCCTAATGAACATCCATCCATCAAGTCTCAATTTCAATGCCTCCTCTACAGAAGGATCTCCTCAACAGCCCCACTTACAATTACTGTGAGAACTGGTTATCGCAGAACTGAAAGAGATCTTAGAGACACTTTATCCAGTCCAGTGGTTTCTAAACTTTTTACTTAAGCAGCTGAATTTTTATAAAGGCTTCAAGGAACCTTGACACTCCATACATTTAAGTCTTCACTGTAGGACAGCTTAAAACACGAATCCAATCCAGTCTCATTTTAAAAATAGAGATAAGAGGTCTGTACAAAGTGACTTCCCAATGTCAAGTTAGTGACTGATTTGAGGGACTCTTTGTCATTCATTTAACAAATATTTACTCAGCACTTACTATGTGCCAGGTACTGTTCTAGCCCCTTGCTATACAGCAAACAAAAGAGACATACTGCTGATAAATAAACCCTATTCGGCCTGTGCAGAAGACAGATGAATCTAGGAGAATCACGGTGGATTATCATAAGCTTAACCAAGTGGTGACTCCGATTGCAGCTGCTGTACCAGATGTGAGCTCATTCTTTACCCTCAACAGATCTCCTGGTATCTGTTACATACAGCTATCAATCTGGCAAATGCCTTTTTCCCCCATACCTGTCCATGAGGCCCACCAGAAGCAGTTTCCTTTCAAATGGCAAGGCCAAAAATACCTTCACTGTCCTAACTCAGGGATATATCAACCCCCTAGACCTATGTTCACAGGGATCTTGATCACCTTTCCCCTCAAGGTAACATATTAGTCCATTATATCAATGACATTATGCTTATTGGACCTAATGAGCAACGAGTAGCAACTACTCTAGGCTTAATGATAACACATAGCATGTCAGAGGTTGGGAAATAAATCTGACTAAAATTCAAGGGCCTTCTACTTCAGTGTAATGTCTAGGGGTCTACTGGTGTGAGGCATGTCATGGTATCTCTTCTAGGGTAAAGGATAAATTGTTGCATCTGGCTCCTCCTACTACCAAGAAAACGGCACAACACTTAACTCCTTTATTTAGATTTTGGAGGCAACACATTCCTCATCTGAGTGTTACTCCGGCCCAATTACCAAGTGACCAGAAAAGCTGCTAGTTTTGAGGGGGGCCCAGAATAGAAGGCTCTGTAACAAATCTGTAACAAATCTGCTCTGCAAGCTGCCCTGCCACTTGGGCCATATGACCCAGCAGATCCAATGGTACTTGAGGTATCAGCAGTTGGCAGGCCTCTCTCTATAGGTAAATCACAGCACAGGCCTGTAGGATTTTGGAGCAAGACCTTGCCATCAACTGCAGATAATATTTCCCTTTTGAGAGACAGCTCTTGACCTGCTACTGGACCTTAGTAGAAACTGAACATTCACCACGGGCCACCAAGTTATCATGCAATCTACTTGGAAGTGGGTGTTACCTGACCCACTCCAAGCCACAAAGCTGGGCGTGCATAGCACCATTAAAATCATCAAGTGGAGGTAACATATATGTGATTGGGCCGGCGTAGGTCCTAAAGGCACAAGTTACATGAAATGGCCCAAATGCCCATGGTTCCTGGTGCTACACTGTCTTTTCTCACCCAGATTGTACCTCTGGCCTCGAGGAATATTCTACAATCAGCTGACAGAGCCTTGTTTACAGATGGTTCTGCACGACATGCGAGCACCACCCAAAAGCGGACAGCTGCAGTGCTACAGCCCTTTTTCTGGAACATCCAGTCATGAAATCTTCCCAGTCACGAAATCTTCCCAGTAGGCAGAACTTAGGGCAGCACACCCAGTTACGCACTTTGCTGTGAAGGAGAAATGGCCAGATGTGTGATTATACATCAATGCATAGGCAATAGATAATGGTTTCGCAGGATGCTCAGGGACTTCGAAGGAACATAACTAGTAAATTGGTGACAAAGAAATTTGGGGCAGAACAGATCTCTCCTAACTGGGCAAAGGATGTGAAGATATTTGTCTCATGTGAATGCTCACCAAAGGGTGACCTCAGCAGAGGAGGGCTTTAATAATCAAGTGGATAGCATGACCTGTTTTATGGATACCAGTCAGCCATTTTCCCCAGCCACCTGTCATTGCCCAGGGGGCTCATCCTGGACATGGTGGCAGGGATGGAGGTTATTCACGGGCTTAGCAACATGGATTTCCACTCACTACAGCTCACCTGGGTATGGCCACTGCTGAGTGCCCAATCTGCTAGCAGCAGAGACCAGCAATGAGCCCCCAGTATGGCACCATTCCCTGGAGTGATCCGCCAGCTACCTGGTGGCTGCTTCCATCACAGAAGGGGCAGCAGTTTGTTCTTACTGCAATAGACACTCTAGATACAAATTTGCCTTTCCTGCACACAATGCTTCTCCCAAAACTACCATCCATGAACTCACAGAATGCCTTATCTACCATCATGGCATTCTACACAGCATTGCTTCTGACCATGGAACTTATCTCAGTCACAAAAGTGGGGTAATGGGCTCAAGCTCATGGAATTCATTGGTCTTACCATGTTCCCTGCCATCCTGAAGCAGCTAGCTTGACAGGATGGTGAAATGGCCCTTAGAAGATTCAGTTACAGTGCCAGCTAGGTGATAATACCTTGCAGGTCTAGCACTAGGTTCTCCAGAAGGCTGTACACATTCTGAGTTAGCATCCACTACATGGTACTGTTTTTCCCACAGCCAGGAGTCAATATTCCTTGTTTCCTGAACTAAGGAATACAAATAGGAATGGCACTACTCACCATTACCCACTAGCAAAATTTTTGCTTCCTGTTCCCATAACTTTATGCTGTTTTGGCCTAGAAGTCTTAGTTCCAGAGAGAGAGAAATACTTCCACCAGGAAACACAATAATGATTCCATGGAACTGGAGTCAAAACTACCATCCAGCCACTTTGGGCTCCTCATGCCTCTGAGTCAACATAGCTGGGGGTGATTAATCTAAACTAGGAATGGGAAGCTGGACTACTAACTCACAGTGCAGATAAAGAAGAGTATGTCTGGAATACAGGAGATCCCTTGGGGCATCTCTTTGTATTATCATGCCCTTTAAATAAGTCAACGGGAAACTACAACAACCCAATCCAGGAAGGTCTACTAATAGCCCAGACCCTTTAAGAATGAAGCTTTGGGTCACCCCACCAAATAAAGAACCATGACCAGCTAAGGCATTTGCTGAAGGCAAACAGAATACAGAATGTGTAGTACAAGAAGGCAGTAATCAATGCCAGCTATAACCACCTGACCAGTTAGGGAAATGAGGATTTTAACTGTCATGACTATATTCTCCCTATTTTGTTCAGAATACATTTGTGTGTATATATACATACATATAACAAAGCAAATATCTTTGTGTTCTTTCCTCTTATTCCTTTACTATGTAATATAAGATGTATTTACTTTATATCAGTATTTAAGTATTGCTAATTTATTTTTTATCTTTTTGAGACAGAGTCTCACTCTGTTGCCCAGGCTGGAGTGAAGTGGCACAATCTTGGTTCACTGCAACCTCTGCCTCCCAGGTTCAAGCGATTCTTAAGCCTCAGCCTCCCGAGTAGCTGGGACTACAAGTGCACACCACCATGCCCAGCTAATTTTTCCATTTTTATTATTGTATTTTTAGAGACGGGGTTTCACCATATTGGCCAGGCTGGTCTCAAACTCCTGACCTTGTAATCTGCCTGCCTCGGCCTCCCAAAGTGCTGGGATTACAGGTGTGAGCCACCATGCCCAGCCAAGTATTGTTAATTTTACATCATATAATTAAATTGTGGGACATAAGAGAACAACATTCAAGAGCTTTACCTCCTCTTCTGAGGATAAATCAGTGCATTTTCAATTGTATGCAGGGTAGTTGTATCATTTTAGGCAGAACTACAATTTCGTAATTGTCTCTATTCGGAGATTAAATATGGTTTAAGTAGGTGCACATGGGTGCCACATGGGTGCCAAGTTGACAAGGGGTGGAACTGTGATGGTTAATTTCAGGTGTCAACTTAACTGAATTAAGAGATACCCAGATACCTGGTATAGTATTATTTTTGGGTATGTCTGTGAGGATGAGGGTGTTTCCAGAGAGATTGGCATTTCTTTTTTATTTTTTTTGAAACAGTCCTGATCTCTTGCCCAGGCCTGACTGCAGTGGCCTGATCACAGCCTCAACCTCCCAGGCTCAGGTGATCCTCTCACCTCAGCCTCCCGAGTAGCTGGGACTACAGGCATGCACCACCATGCCTGGCTAATTTTTATGTTTTCTGGAGAGACGAGGTTTTGCCATGTTGCCCAGGCTGGTCCTGAACTCCTGGGCTCAAGTGATCCACCCGCCTCAGCCTCCCAAAGTGCAAGGATTACAGGCGTGAGCCAAAGTGCCCAGGGAGATTAGCATTTCAATCAGTGGACTCCATAAGGAAGATGTGCCCTCATCCAATGTGGGTGGGCACCATCAATTGGCTAAGGGCCTGGATAGAAAGGCGAATTCTCTCTTTCTTGGAGCTGGGGCGCCCTCCTTCTCCAGCAACTGGAAAGACTGCAGTTACCAAAACTGAGACAGGAAAGATGACAAATGGCAATGGTTTGAGGTAGAGGAATATCAGAGTTCAGTTCTGAACACATTAAGCTTCAGATGCTCATTAGTTATCAGACTAGAGACACCAAATTAGATATGCAGTCCTGGAGTTGAATATACAGTCCTAAAGCCCAGGTTAAAGGTATGGGCTAGAGATCATAAACTTGGGAATAATTACCATATATATATATTTATATTTATATTACATTAACATGTATATAATATTAAAGCTATAGGTTAGAAAAGTAACAATGACAGACTCTTGGGACACTCCATCATTTAGAAGTAGAAAAGATGAGGCATAACAACAAAGAAGGCTAAAAGGAATACTCAGAAATGTAGGAAGAAAAAAAGGCATGTGTGTTTCCAAGAATAAGGAATGAGCAACTGTGCCAAATGCTGATGGCAGATCAAGTTAGGTAAGGTCTGAGAAAAAAATGACAGTTGAATTTGGCAACATGGAGGTCACTGTTGGTTTTGAAAGGAAAGTTTTCATGGTACAGCAAAGGTAAAAACAAACAAAAAACCCTGATTAGGTAAAGTTTAAGAGAGAATAAGAGATGAAAAACCGAAAACAGAAGTAATTTTGGGTCAGGTGTGGTGGCTCACATCTGTAAACTCAACATTTTGGGAGACTAAGGTAGGAGGATCACTTGAGCCCAGAAGTTTAAGACCAGCCTGGGCAACACACTGAGAACCTGTCTCTACAAAAAATAAAAATAAATAAAAATTAGCCAGACTTGGTGGTGTGTGCCTGTGGTCCCAGCTACTGGGGAGGCTGAGGTGGGAAGATTGCTTGAGCCCAGGAGATTGAGGCTGCAGTGAACCGTGATCATGCCACTTTACTCCAGCCTGGGTAGGAGTGAGATTCTGTCTCACACACTTAAAAAGAAAGTAATTTTGTTGTGAAAGGGTCAAGAGAAAGCTTTTATGATTTGGGTTGTTTTTTTTGGGGGGGGGGGCACAGTGGGGAGGTGACGAGACTGTTTAAGAAAAGTTGTATCTGGCCAGGCATGGTGGCTCACGTCTATAATCCTAGCACTTCAGGGAACTGAGGCAGGTGAATCACTTGAGCCTAGGAGTTCAACAGTAGCCTGGGCAACATGATGAAACCCCATTTCTACAAAAAAATAAAAGAAATGAGCCAGGCATGGTGGTGCGTGCCTGGGGTCCCAGCTACTCAAGTGGCTAAGGTGGGAGGATTGAAGCCAAGAGGTTGAGGCTGCAGTAAGCCATAATGGCATCACTGCTCTACAGCCTGGGTGAAAGAGTGAGACCCTATTAAAAAAAAAAAAAAAAAAAAAGAAAGAAAGAAAGAAAGAAAGAAAAGAAAAGCAGTACCTTTACTATCTAGAACATTCTATTTTGTATTACTGTCAATTTTGTACAAGTCTGTTTCTACACTGATTAACCAGTAATGTACCTGAGAGCGGGAACTGTATCGTGCAGCTTCTACAACTAACTGTAAGTGTGGACAAGTTATTTCACACTACTATGGGATTTCAGTTTCCTTTTTTGTAAAATATTGGGACAATCTAGAGAGCTGATAATTTTGAAGATCCATTCCAATTCTGACATTTGATTTTATAGCCTCTCCAGGTTCTCAGAATAGTATCTACAGAACTGAGAACAAAAAATCAAACTGAGGCTACACTTAAAACAAGTCTCCTCGGCCAGGCGCAGTGGCTCATGACTGTAATCCCAGCACTTTGAGAGGCTGAGGTGGGTGGATCACGAGGTTGGGAGTTCAAAACCAGCCTGGCCAAGATGGTGAAACCCCGTCTTTACTAAAAATACAAAAAAATTAGCCAGGGGTGGTGGTGGGCGCCTGTAATCCCATCTACTAGGGAGGCTGAGACAGAGAATTGCTTGAACCCGGGAGGCAGAGGTTGCAGTGAGCCAAGATCGCGCCACTGCACTCCAGCCTGGGCAAAAGAGCAAGACTCCGTGTCAAAAAAAAAAAAAAAAAAAAAAAAAGTCTCCTCATCGAATTGTTATATAATTTGCTAAGGTAACACATAAAGTTACCAGATACCCAGAATAACATAGAAGTTTTATAAAATCCATGAAAATGTAATTATACATATCATACTTCACTAATAAAATGTAGAAATACTACACTAACATTCTAGAAACATTCTTTTTATCTTATAGCAGTAGAATATTTCAGCAAATGGGCTGTTAGCACACAAGTTCAAAAAGGGTCATCTTAAATACACCAAAATTTCAGTTCTTAAAAGACAACTACCTTTGTCATTAGTAAAATTTAAAGCAATATCATAGAAGGCAACCCTCTTATTTTAAACCAGGCTGATTTAGAATGCCTCTCCATTTTTATTTAATATTTATTTTTTAATTTATTTAAAATTAATATTTAATATATTAAAATTATATTTAATATATTACTTTTTTTTTTTTTTTGAGATGGAGTTTTGCTCTCGTTGCCCAGGCTGGAGTACAATGGTGCGATCTCAGCTCACTGCAACCTCTGCCTCCCGGGTTCAAGTGATTCTCCTGCCTCAGCCTCCCGAGTAGCTGGGATTACAGGCATGCACCACCATACCCAGCTAATTTTTGTATTTTTAGTAGTGACAGGGTTTTACCATGTTGGCCAAGCTGGTCTCGAACTCCTGACCTCAGGTGATCCTGCTGCCTCAGCCTCCCAAAGTGCTGGGATTACAGGCGTTAGCCCCTGCGCCCAGCGATATTTATTAATTATCTGTAAAACAAATATTCTATTTATAAGGAGATTAAGAAAAAACAGGGCCGGGCACAGTGTCTCATGCCTATAATCCCAGCACTGAGGTGAAAGGATCACTTGAGGCCAGGAGTTCAAGACCAGCCTGGGCAACACAGTGAGACCCTGTCTCTACAAAAAATAAAACAATTAGCCTGGTATGGTGGTGCAAGCCTGTAGTCCCAGCTACTTAGGAGACCAAAGCAGAAGATTCTCCTGAGCCCAGGAGTTTGAGGTCACAGTGAGCTACAGTTGTACCACTGCACCCACCCTGGGTGACAGAGCAAGACCTTGTTTCTAAAAAAAAAAAAAAAAAAACCAAAGAAAAAACTTAGTACTATGGTTACAATGCTCATAAACAGAACCACTCAATGTTAAATGTTAAGTCATAATGTCCTACAGACTGATGACTGACTTGGCTTAACCTTTTGCTTTAGGCCTGAATCACAGAACTCTTAGCCCCCAAAATGATTTTTAAAAAAATTACCCCTGCTATTATTATTTTTGCTCTTTGGTAAAAGAGAAAAGAAAGGGAATTTTAGGACACGTTAAAGAAATGTGAACTTTAACTTCTCTTAGTTACACTTCTGGTCAAAACAGAGAAATGAGGAAACTAACATTAGCAACTAGCTGTGTAGCCTCATGATTAAGAATATGGGGTTTGGAGTGGGTGACCCAGGCTGAGTCCTAACTCTACTATTGACTAGTTTTTAACTTAAAGCTACTTAAACTCTCTAAGCCTCTGTTTTCACATCTGTGAAAGGGACAGTTATAATCCTTATTTCACATAATAATTCACTTAAATTACTTGTTATAGTGCCAGGACACATAATATGTTCTCAAATACATAACGAAAAGAGGCAGATGAACAAGCTGCAGTACATCCATACTTAGCAATAAAATGGAGCTAACTATTGATAAATACAACTTAGATGACAATCAAAAGCATTATGCTGAGTGAAAGAAGCCAGTGTCAAAGGGTTACATACTGCAGGGGTCCTCAACCCCAAGGCAGGCGAGCATCACCACCTGAGTTCTGCCTCCTGTCAGAGCAGCCAGAGAATTAGATTCTCATAGGAGAGGAAACCCTATTGTGAACTGTGCATGCAAACTATCTAGGTTATGTGCTCCTTATGAGAATCTAACGCCCAATGATTTGGGGTGGAACAGTTTCATCCTGAAACCATCCCACCAACTTCTGTGGAAAAATTGTGTTCCATGAAACTGGTCACTGGTGCCAAAAAGGTTAGGGACCACTGAATACTGTATGATTCCATTTATATAACATTTCTTGAAGAGACAAAACTACATTGATGGAGAACAGATCAGTGGTTGCCAGGGATACAGATTTTGGGGAGGGTGTGACTACTGAGAGAGCATGAGGATTTTGGGAAGTGATGAATTGTTCTATATCCTGATTATGGTGATGGTTACACAAACTTAGACATGTCAAAATTCACAGAGCTGTACACAAAAAAGTCAACTTTAATTTATGATAATTTGAAAAATAAAATGAAATTTTAAAAAACCTCCAAGAGCCCCAAAACTCATTACTTCAGGCCATAATCACAAGAAAACAAGAGATACAATCAAATTGAGGGACATTCTACAAAATACCTGACTGGTACTCTTCCAAAGGGTCAAGGTCAAAAAAGAGATTTGGGGGGATAAGAGAGATAACAATTAAGTGCAGTGTGGTATATCTTGGACTAGATCCTGGAACAGAAAAAGGACATTAGTGGAAAAGCTGGGAAAATCCTAATAAAGTCTACAGTTAATAGCACTGTACCAATGTTAGTTTCTTAGTTTTCATCACTATACTATGACTGCATAAGACGTTAACATCAGTGGACACTGGATAAAAAATATACACGACTTCTTTGCGCTATTTAAGAAACTCTTCTCTAAACTTAAAATCATTTCAAAATAAGTTTTAAAAAAATGCCAGAATCTTTAAGAAAGAATACAGTCTGTAATAATTCCATAAAGCAAAAATAAATCTCTTTCAAAAACAAACTGATGACATCATGCATATTTTGATTAAAATGGTTTTACCTGTACTATGATTATATGTTATCTGAAAGGGATAAAACAGATTCCACCATATATTATACGACTTATTAGCCATACTCATTGCCAACATATATGCTTATAACTTTTACAATTCTATCATTTGATTTCCCAATTCAAGAATAATTTATTTTTAAAGGAATGTCTCAAATTCTATCCCTTAATATTCCTATTAAAAAAAAGAAAAACCTTCACTGGCCTATCAGCACCCACAGAATAAATTCCAATACAAAACATTTATCCATCTTGACTTCTGTCTACCTTATCATGCCTTACCTCGGCATTCCACGCCCCCAGCATATACTCTACATCTGAACTTGTTAGTTCAGAGCATTGTCATGCTTTTTCACTCTACCTTTTCAGGCCTTCTCCACCTACTGAATCTCCCAAGAGCCTGTCTCTCCTCACTGTGTCATTAAAAGGAAGAATTGGTCACTTCCTCCTTTGTGCTCTCACAGTATTTTGTAAATGATCTAATCACATTGTTTGAATCATGTTTATTCATTCGTACACACACTTATGGTTACTGCTATGCGCAAAGCACTCTTTGCATTTTGAGCACTCAAGGATGAATAGATTTCCTTCAGAACTCTTCCTACTGGAATACTCTTCCTACTCTGCTAGAATACCTGGTAAAGAACATTATATTCCGTATCATTTGTTTACACGCCTCATTGGTCATTTATTTCAGCATGATAGCATGCCTGTCCTACAGTAGTTAATTAATAAATATCTGCTAAATGAAACATTCAGAAATTGAACTAATTATTGGCTCAATGATAAACCTTTTTTTTTTTTTCCTTTTCCACCCAATTGAACCATTCTCAGGTCATTTAGACCACTGTATAGGTCTAAAGTACACAAAAAGCCAAGGCCACTTTCTCTCTTTCCTGATTTAATCTAAATTCTCTGAACAGCTGGGTTAGGATGGGTATGGTAGCCCTGTTTAGGAATCAAGTCTACAGCAGTAAAGCTCTGCATCTGTAAAGAGAGAATAGCTTCTGGATTTGACCCAGGGTCTATACCTCAACACCCCCATACATTAATAGGTGAAAAATAACACTTTAGAGAGAAAGAGATACAGAGATGAGGAAAAGAACAAAAAGAAAAAAAAAAAAAAAGGAAAATTCCCAAAAGATTAGGGTAAAGTGGCCCTTCCATTCGACTTTTTGTCTTCTGTCCCTTTCAGGCCTTTACTTAACACAACTTCTTGTTAAAACAACAACAACAACAACAAAAATTGACGACAACAAAAAACCTTTTCTTTTTTGTTTTCTTTTTTTTTTTTTTGAGACGGAGTCTTGCTCTGTCACCCAGGCTGAAGTACAGTGCGGTGGCGCAATCTCGGCGCACTGCAAGCTCTGCTTTCCGGGTTCATGCCATTCTCCTGCCTCAGCCTCCCAAGTAGCTGGGACCACAGGTGCCCGCCACCACGCCCGGCTAATTTTTTTTTTTTTCTTTTTTGTATTTTTAGTAGAGACAGGGTTTCACCGTGTTAGCCAGGATGGTTTTGAACTCCTGATCCCGTGATCCACCCGTCTCGGCCTCCCAAAGGGCTGGGATTACACGCATGAGCCACCACGGCCGGCCAAAAAAAATTTTTTTTCTAATTAGAAGCAGGCAGCTAAGTTTCAGCAAAAAGGAATGTTCAAATAAGATTTTAGACTCTGGCTTTATTTATTCATATTTCTTAATGCCATATAGATGAACAATTAATACTTTCTTTGAACTCATGTTTTACTATCATGACAAATGAAACGTTTTGACTATAGCTAAACTACTCTGCTTCTCTCCCTCCATACTTGAAGTCAAATCATTGACACAAATGACACTTTAAAACTTAAAAGTGGAGAAATAGGAACACTTTTACACTGTTGGTGGGACTCTAAACTAGTTCAACCATTGTGGAAGACAGTGTGGCAATTCCTCAGGGATCCAGAACTAGAAATACCATTTGACCCAGCCATTCCATTACTGGGTATATACCCAAAGGATTATAAATCATGCTGCTATGAAGACGCATGCACACATGTTTATTGCGGCACTATTCACAATAGCAAAGACTTGGAACCAACCCAAATGTCCAACAATGATAGACTGGATTAAGAAAATGTGGCACATATACACCATGGAATACTATGCAGCCATAAAAAATGATGAGTTCATGTCCTTTGTACGGATATGGATGAAACTGGAAACCATCATTCTCAGCAAACTATCGCAAGGACAAGAAACCAAACACCACATGTTCTCACTCATAGGTGGGAATTGAACAATGAGAACACTTGGACACAGGAAGGGGAACATCACACACTGGGGCCTGTTGTGGGGTGGGGGAGTGGGGAGGGATAGCATTAGGAGATATACCTAATGTAAATGACGAGTTAATGGGTGCAGCACACCAACATGGCACATGTATACATATGTAACAAACCTGCACGTTGTGCACATGTACCCTAGAACTTAAAGTATAATAATATATATATATATATTTTTAAAAACCTTAAAAGTATTTTAGACTTAGATTCATTTTAGGAAATGTTTCTTGGGCACGCACAATGTGCTAAGTGTCATATACAATGTGCTAAGCGTTTTTAATGTTCTCAAGTTTCTATCTCCAAGTCTCTCTCCTGAAGGCGATTAAGCCTTTAGGCCAAGATGGGTCAGCCTAGATCTCAAGAATCACCCAGTCAAGTAACAGAATAATGAGAAATAATATCTGTGATACATACATTTGGTCAAAAATTACAACTTGCCTATGGCCACATGGTTAGTAAACTTAAAGCCAACATTTAAATCCATTTTCACTCCAGAATCCTATGCCCTTTCTATAACATCCCAAACCTCAAACCTCAAAAATATTTTGAACTTTAGAAATTAGTTTGAGGCTGGGCGCGGTGGCTCATGCCTGTAATCCCAGCACTTTGGGAGACCGAGGCGGATGGATCATGAGGTCAGGAGTTTGAGACCAGCCTGGCCAATATGGTGAAACCCCATCTCTACTAAAAAATACAAAAATTAGCCGGGCATGGTGGCGCATGCCTGTAGTCCCAGCTACTCGGGAGGCTGAGGCAGGAGAATTGCTGGAACCTGGGAGGTGGAGGTTGCAGTGAGCCGAGATCACACCACTGCACTCCAGCCTGGGTGACTAAGTGAGACTCCGTCTCAAAAAAAAAAGAAAAAAAAGAAAAAAAGAAATTAGTTTGAACATCCTCAACAGACATTTCCCAAATTTAAGGATACAAAAATATGCATGTATAATGTGCTACACAGACTAAGAATTCAATTACAAGTTATTGAGGTAAATCTCCAGAGTTTACCAACCTCTCTACTTTCACTCTTGCTACTGTCTCCCCACTATATTTTTTCTCCCCATCCCTCAAGGCTCTGCTAAAGTTCACCCAAAGAAAGACTATGTTAGCAAAGTGAAGAAACCTTAAAAAAAAAAAAAAAAAAAAAAGGAATAGTGAGGAGGAATATGCCACAAATCACCTCAAGCAGCTAAGTACAGGAATAAATAGGACAGGATGTAAAATAAAAAGATCTGATATTACATATAAACTTAGATAATAAAAATGGAATCAGGCCAGGTGAGGTGGCTCATGTCTGTAATCCCAGCACTTTGGGCAGTGATGATAATAAAAATGGTATCAGGCCACCAAGGTGGACAGACAACATGAGCCCAGGAGTTAGAGACCAACCTGGAAATATGTTGAAACCCCATCTCTACAAAAAATACAAAAATTAGCCATGCATGGTGGCTCAAGCCTATGGTCCCAGCTACTGGGGAGGCTGAGGCAGGAGGACTGCTTGAGCCCAGGAGATCGAGGTTGCAACGAGCTGAGATGGCACCACTGCTCTCCAGCCTGGGTGACAGCGAGACCCCGTCTCAAAGAAAAGGTATCTATAAAAACATTAGATTCTATCTTGTCTGAAAAAATTCACAGCAAGGAAGTTTGTTCATCAAATGGCATTAGCTAACAATTTAAAAGCACTGCCAAAAATTGTTAAGTCCCTATATCACATTATTCCAATTAGACATTTAAATGTAATAGTATGGAATAAAATATGGATAAACATGTATACACTAATTGATAAAGAATGACTTTCTGGCCAGGCGCAGTGGCTCACGCCTGTAATCTCAGCATTTTGGGAGGCGGAGGCAGTGGATCACTTGTGGTCAGGAGTTCAAAACCAGCCTGGCCAACATGGTGAAACCCTGTCTCTACTAAAAATACAAAAATAAGCCAGACGTGGTGGTAGACACCTGTAATCCCAGCTACTTGGGAGGCTGAGGCAGAATCGCCTGAACCTAGGAGGCGGAGGCTGCAGTGAACCCAGATTGCACCACTGCACTCAAGTCTGGGTGACAGAGACTTTGTCAAAAAAAAAAAAAAAAAGACTTTCTATGTATGACAAAAAGGCAGAAAAAAAAGTAAAGGAAAAGGACGACATTTTACTACATAAAAATGTAAATGCACTATAACCTAGGCCAGGTACAGTGGCTCACATCTGTAATCCCAGCACTTTGGAAGGCCGAGGTAGGTGGATCGCTTGAGCCCAAGAGATTGAGACCAGCCTGGGTAACACGGCAATACCCCATCTTAAAAAATAAATAAGTAAGTAAATAAATAATTTTTAAAATTACCATAACCAAAGCTAAGGCTAGGAACAAACTAGGGAAAAATATGAAAGTCCTTTTTAAAAAAAAAAAAAAAAACCTATTCTTAAGTTTAGCTTACACAAGCAAATACATTTGTCAAAACTCAGCAAATGCTTTCCAAAATAAATCTCTTGTTTCACTTAAAAAATGAAAACTAGAAATCTTAGGCAATATATTGTGGATGTGCAGTTAAGACGATATAATACAGAACTGCGACAGTGGGCTCACTCTCAAAGAAAATGGTCTTGGACCCTTCATCAAAAGATTGATCAATTAACATCCAATTCTATGTTTTAAGTTAAAATAAAGTGTTTAAGGTAAAGAGATATATGTATTTAGTTCTAAGTCAGTTTTTTATCTCAAAAGAAAAAAACTAAAATACTGAAACACTGTTCAATGACATGCATGCTAAAATATTTAAGTGAAAATGTACTAATATCTGCAATTTAATAAAAATTTAGGTAGTGGGTGTATGAGTACTCATTATAAAATTTCAACTTTGCTGTGTGTTTTAAAACTTTCATAATAAAATATGGAGGGAAAAAGCTATTGTTAATTGAAACAAATACCCTAATAGAAAAACAGGCATAAGGCATGAATAGGCACTTCACAAAAGAAATGTAGTCATACAAGAAATGATGTTCATTCTCACAACCTCAGAGCAGAAAAACAATGCCATTTTTCACCTACTAAATTAAATTAGCAAAGATTCAAATGATTAGAGAGGGTACATGGAAAAAAAGTTTTCATATTTTATTTATGTGAGTCCAAAGAGTATCATTCCAGAAGGCAACTTCACAACCAAAAGACTTTAATGCCTCTATCTTTTTATCTAGCAGTTTCAGTCCTTGGGATTTATTCTAACAAAATAAATACACATGCAAAGATGTAGATATATATTCAGCACGATATTGTTCAAAGTAGTAAGAAACTAGAAACAAACTATTATGTAAATCGGGAAACGTCACAGAAACTATATCCCATTATATGGAATGTACCATACTGCTATTGTCTAAATAAAATGGTACAGGTATGGAAAAATCTCCAGGACATATTTAAGTGAAATATAAAAGTTACAAAACAGTATGTGATCACATAATACTTATATATGCATGATCTACGTTTCAGTATATGCAATGATGGTCAACTAAAACAGCAGTGCCCAACCATTTCGGTACCAGGGACAATTTTGTGGAAGACAATTTTTTCACGGATGGGGGGCAGGGGTTGGGGAGGATGGTTTTGGGATGAAACTGTTCCTCCTCAGATCATCAGGCATTAGATTCTCTTAAGAAGCAGGCAACCTAGATCCCTCACATGTACAGTTCACAATACGGTTCATACTCCTATGAGAATCTAATGCTGCTGCTGATCTGACAGGAGGTGGAGCTTAGACAGTAATGCTCACTCATCTGCCGCTCATCTCTTGCTGTGCCGCCTGGTTCCTAACAGGCCACGGATGGGTACAGGTCTGCAGGCCGGAGGGGGCTGGGGATCCCTGCACAAAGAGTTAACAGTACTTACTCTGGCTAGTAAGATTTCTATGACTCATATTTGTTACTTGGTATTTAAGTAGTTACTATGAGGCAAGCACTGTTCTGCAGACTAAGATAAACAATTCAAACATGGTCCCTGTCCCCATTTGAAGGAAATCAACAAGTGACAAAGAATGACCAGGAAAACCTATTTTAGATAGAGTGATTGGGGATGGCCTTTCTGAAAAGGTGACCGTGGATATGAAACCTGAATGTTAAGCAGCCAGTCATGTAAAGAGGCTGAGGAAGCATACCATCGGGAGAGAAAATTATAGGCACAAACAAAGGCAGTGGGGTAGGAGGAAGCATCATGGCTAGAATGCAGAGAGGAGAGGGAAGAAGTACAAAAAGCAGCTAGAGAAGAACCTATACAGAGCATGAAGCACTTTTACAGTAAGAAAAAAAGGATCAAGCTGGTTTCATCAAAAAAAAAACCTATTACACCATCCTAACTGTATAAGCAGACAACATTTTCAAAGTCTTTCTTTGCTAAGTCCTTGACATACACATCTCATTTAATCCTCAAGACAGAACAATTAAAAATCATCCAGGGCTGGGTGCAGTGGTTCATGACTGTAACCCCAGCACTTTGGGAGGCTGAGGCAGGAAAATCACTGGAGCTCAGGAGACCAGCCTGGGCAACATGGAGAAACCTTGTCTCTACAAACAACACAAAAAGATTAGCCGGGTGTGGTGACACGCACCTGTAGTCCCACCTACTTCAGAGGTTAAGAAGAGAGGATCACTTGAGCTAAGGAGGCAGAGGGTGCAGTGAGCCATTATTGCGCCACTGCACTCCAGCCTGAGCAACAGAGTGAGACCCTTTTTCCAGGGGGAAAAAAAAAGGGCATCCAGAAGACTTCAAAAAGCGAGTCCATAGATCAGATGCACCAGAATCATCTAAAGATGCACACACTCCTGAGTCCTACACCTAAAGATTCAACTGTAAGTCTTAGGTGGACCCAAGATTCTCTATTTTTTACTTTCCAGATGATCAGAAGTTAGTATAGTAACATACAGACCTTCACATCTCAATACCTGTGTGTACACAATCCCGGAATACCATATTTAGACTAAGTCAGTGGGAAGGTCATATTTGTATTCAGTAGATCCTGTTTAAGCAAAGTGTATATTTTTCAAATATTTCCTAAACTCTATAGGAGATATTATTTATTTACTTATGTATTTATATTTTTTCAGACAGTCTTGTTCTGTCACACAGGCTGGAGTGCAGTGGCACGATCTAAGCTCACTGCAACCTCTGCCTCCCAGGTTCAAGGGATCCTCCTACCTCAGCCTCCTCAGTACCTAGGATTACTGCTGCATGCCACCACACCCGGCTAATTTTTGTATTTTTAGTAAAGGCAAAGTTTCACTTTGCACAGTTTTAACTCCTGACCTCAAGTAATTCGCCTGCCTGGGCCTCCCAAAGTGCTGGGGTTACAGCTTTTTCTTTTTTTTTTTTTTATTATTATACTTTAAGTTCTAGCATACATGTGCACAACGTGCAGGTTTGTCACATATGTATACATGTGCCATGTTGGTATGCTGCATCCATTAACTCGTCATTTATATTTGGCATATGTCCTAATGCTATCCCTCCCCACTCCCCCGACCCCACAACAGGCCCCAGTGTGTGATGTTGCCCTTCCTGTGTCCGAGTGTTCTCATTGTTCAATTCCTACCTATGAGTGAGAACATGCGGTGTTTGGTTTTTTGTCCTTGCGATAGTTTGCTGAGAATGATGGTTTCCAGCTTCATCCATGTCCCTACAAAGGACACGAACTCATCCTTTTTTATGGCTGCATAGTATTCCATGGTGTATTTGTGCCACATTTTCTTAATCCAGTCTATCATTGATGGACATTTGGCTTGGTTCCAAGTCTTTGCTATTGTGAATAATGCCACAATAAACATACGTGTGCATGTGTCTTTAGAGCAGCATGATTTATAATCCTTTGGGTATATACCCTGTAATGGGATGGCTGGGTCAAATGGCATTTCTAGTTCTAGATCATTGAGGGATCGCCACATCTTCCACAATGGTTGAACTAGTTTAGAGTCCCACCAACAGTGTAAAAGTGTTCCTATTTCTCCACATCCTCTCCAGCCTGTTCTTTCCTGACTTTTTAATGATTGCCATTCTAACTGGTGTAAGATGGTATCTCATTGTGGTTTTGATTTGCATTTCTCTGATGGCCAGTGATGATGAGCATTTTTTCATGTATCTGTTGGCTGCAAAAATGTCTTCTTTTGAGAAGTGTCTGCTCATATCCTTCGCCCACTTTTTGATGGGGTTGTTTGTTTTTTTCTTGTAAATTTGTTTGAGTTCTTTGTAGATTCTGGATATTAGCCCTTTGTCAGATGAGTAGATTGCAAAAATATTCTCCCATTCTATAGGTTGCCTGTTCACTCTGATGGTAATTTCTTTTGCTGTGAAGAAGCTCTTTAGTTTAATTAGATCCCATTTGTCAATTTTGGCTTTTGTTGCCATTGCTTTTGGTGTTTTAGACATGAAGTCCTTGCCCATGCCTATGTCCTGAATGGTATTGCCTAGGTTTTCTTCTAGGGTTTTTATGGTTTTAGGTCTAACATTTAAGTCTTTAATCCATCTTTAATTAATTTTTTGTAAGGTATAAGGAAGGGATCCAGTTTCAGCTTTCTACATATGGCTAGCCAGTTTTCCCAGCACCATTTATTAAATAGGGAATCCTTTCCCCATTGCTTGTTTTTCTCAGGTTTTTCAAAGATCAGATGGTTGTAGATGTGTGGTGTTATTTCTGAGGGCTCTGTTCTGTTCCATTGGTCTATATCTGTTTTGGTAGCAGTACCATGCTGTTTTGCTTACTGTAGACTTGTAGTATAGTTTGAAGTCAGGTAGCGTGATGCCTCCAGCTTTGTTCTTTTGGCTTAGGATTGACTTGGCAATGTGGGCTCTTTTTTGGTTCCATATGAACTTTAAAGTAGTTTTTTCCAATTCTGTGAAGTCATTGGTAGCTTGATGGTGATGGCACTGAATCTATAAATTATCTTGGGCAGTATGGCCATTTTCGCAATATTGATTCTGCTTATCCATGAGCATGGAATGTTCTTCCATTTGTTTGTGTCCTCTTTTATTTCACTGAGCAGTGGTTTGTAGTTCTCCTTGAAGAGGTCCTTCACATCCCTTAAGTTGGATTCCTAGGTATTTTATTCTCTTTGAAGCAATTGTGAATGGGAGTTCACTCATGATTTGGTTCTCTGTTTGTCTGTTATTGGTGTATAAGAATGCTTGTGATTTTTGCACATTGATTTTGTATCCTGAGACTTTGCAAAAGTTGCTTATCAGCTTAAGGAGATTTTGGGCTGAGACAATGGGGTTTTCTAGACATACAATCATGTCATCTGCAAAGAGGGCCAATTTGATTTCCTCTTTTCCTAATTGAATACCCTTTATTTCTTTCTCCTGCCTAATTGCCCTGGCCAGAACTTCCAACACTATGTGGAATAGGAGTGGTGAGAGACGGCATCCCTGTCTTGTGCCAGTTTTCAAAGAGAATGCTTCCAGTTTTTGCCCATTATGATATTGGCTGTGGGTTTGTCATAAATAGCTCTTACTATTTTGAGATACGTCCCATCAATACAGAATTTATTAAGAGTTTTTAGCATGAAGCGCTGTTGAATTTTGTCAAAGGCCTTCTCTGCATCTATTGAGATAATCATGTGGTTTTTGTCTTTGGTTCTGTTTATATGATGGATTATGTTTATTGATTTGCTTATGTTGAACCAGCCTTGCATTCCCCCGGATGAAGCCCACTTGATCATGGTGGATAAGCTTTTTGATGTGCTGCTGGATTCAGTTTGCCAGTATTTTACTGAGGATTGTTGCATCGATGTTCATCAGGGATATTAATCTAAAATTCTCTTTTTTTGTTGTGTCTCTGCCCGGCTTTGGTATCAGGATGATGCTGGCCTCATAAAATGAGTTAGGGAGGATTCCCTCTTTTCCTATTGACTGGAATAGTTTCAGAAGGAATGGTACCAGCTCCTCCTTGTACCTCTGGTAGAATTCGGCTGTGACTCCGTCTGGTCCTGGACTTTTTTTGGTTGGTAGGCTATTAATTATTTCCTCAATTTCAGAGCCTGTTATTGGTCTATTCAGGGATTCAACTTCTTCCTGGTTTAGTCTTGGGAGGGGGTATGTGTCAAGGAATTTATCCATTTCGTCTAGATTTTCTAGTTTATTTGCATAGAGGTGTTTATAGTATTCTCTGATGGTAGTTTTCATTTCTGTGGTATCAGTTGTGATATCCCCTTTATCATTTTTTATTGCATCTATTTGATTCTTCTCTCTTTTCTTCATTAGTCTTGCTAGTGGTCTATCAATTTTGTTGATCTTTTTAAAAAAAACAGCTCATGGATTCACTGATTTTTTGAAGGGTTTTTTATGTCTCCATCTCCTTCAGTTCTGCTCTTATTTCTTGCCTTCTGCTAGCTTTTGAATTTGTTTGCTCTTGCTTCTCTAGTTCTTTTAACTGTGATGTTAGGGTGTCAATTTTAGATCTTTCCCGCTTTCTCTTGCGGGCATTTAGTACCACAAATTTCCCTCTACACACTGCTTTAAATGTGTCCCAGAGATTCTGGTATGTTGTGTCTTTGTTCTCATTGGTTTCAAAGAACATGTTTATTTCTGCCTTCATTTCGTTATGTACCCAGCAGTCATTCAGGAGCAGGCTGTTCAGTTTCCATGTAGTTTTGAGTGAGTTTCTTAATCCTGAGTTCTAGTTTGATTGCACTGTGGTCTGAGAGACAGTTTGTTATAATTTCTGTTCTTTTACATTTGCTGAGGAGAGCTTTACTTCCAACTATGTGGTCAATTTTGGAATAAGTGCGATATGGTGCTGAGAAGAATGTATATTCTGTTGATTTGGGGTGGAGAGTTCTGTAGATGTCTATTAGGTCCACTTGGTGCAGAGCTGAGTTCAATTCCTGGATATCCTTCCTTATTAACTTTCTGTCTCATTGATCTGTCTAATGTTGACAGTGGGGTGCTAAAGTCTCCCATTATTATTGTGTGGGAGTCTAAGTCTCTCTATAGGTCTCTAAGGACTTGCTTCATGAATCTGGGGGCTCCTGTATTGGGTGCATATATATTTAGGATAGTTAGCTCTTCTTGTTGAATTGATCCCTTTACCATTATGTAATGGCCTTCTTTGTCTCTTTTGATCTTTGCTGGTTTAAAGTCTGTTCTATCAGAGACTAGGATTGCAACCCCTACCTTTTTTTGTTTTCCATTTGCTTAGTAGATCTTCCTCCATCCCTTTATTTTGAGCCTGTGTGTGTCTCTGCACATGAGATGGGTCTCCTGAATACAGCACACTGATGGGTCTTGACTCTTTACCCAATTTGCCAATCTGTGTCTTTTAATTGGAGCATTTAGCCCATTTACATTTAAGGTTAATATTGTTATGTGTGAATTTGATCCTGTCATTATGATGTTAGTTGGTTATTTAGCTTGTTAGTTGATGCAGTTTCTTCCTAGCATCAATGGTCTCTACAATTTGGCATGTTTTTGCAGTGGCTGGTACCAGTTGTTCCTTTCCATGTTTAGTGCTTCCTTCAGGAGCTCTTGCAGGGCAGGCCTGGTGGTGACAAAATCTCTCAGCATTTGCTTGTCTGTAAAGGATTTTATTTCTCCTTCACTTATGAAGCTTAGTTTGGCTGGATATGAAATTCTGGGTTGAAAACTCTTTTCTTTAATAATGTTGAATATTGGCCCCCACTCTCTTCTGGCTTGTAGAGTTTCTGCCGAGAGATCCGCTGTTAGTCTGATGGGCTTCCCTTTGTGGGTAACTCGACCTTTTTCTCTGGCTGCCCTTAACAGTTTTTCCTTCATTTCAACTTTGGTGAATCTGACGATTATGTGTCTTAGAGTTGCTCTTCTCAAGGAGTATCTTTGTGGTGTTCTCTGTATTTCCTGAATTTGAATGTTGGCCTGCCTTGCCAGATTGGGGGAGTTCTCCTGGATTATATCCTGAAGAGTGTTTTCCAACTTGGTTCCATTCTCCCCGTCACTTTCAGGTACACCAATGAGACGCAGATTTGGTCTTTTCACATAGTCCCACATTTCTTGGAGGCTTTGTTCGTTTCTTTTTACTTTTTTCTCTAAACTTCTCTTCTTGCTTCATTTCATTTATTTGATCTTCAATCACTGATACCCTTTCTTCCAGTTGATCAAATCGGCTACTGAAGCTTGTGCATTCGTCACGTAGTTCTCCTGCCATGGTTTTCAGCTCCATCAGGTCGTTTAAGGACTTCTCTACACTGGTTATTCTAGGTAGCCATTTGCCTAATCTTTTTTCAAGGTTTTTAGCTTCTTTGCCATGGGTTCAAACTTCCTGCTTTAGCTTGGAGAAGTTTGATCGTCTGAAGCCTTCTTCTCTCAACTCGTCAAAGTCATTCTCCGTCCAGCTTTGTTCCGTTGCTGGCGAGGAGCTGCATTCCTTTGGAGGGGGAGAAGTGCTCTGATTTTTAGAATTCTTGGTTCTTCTGCTCTGTTTTTCCCCCATCTTTGTGGTTTTATCTACCTTTGGTCTTTGATGATGGTGACGTACAGATGGGCTTTTGGTGTGGATGTCCTTTCTGTTTGTTAGTTTTCCTTCTAAGAGTCAGGACCCTCAGGCTGCAGGTCTGTTGGAGTTTGCTGGAGGTCCATTCCAGACCCTGTGTGCCCGGGTATCAGCAGCAGAGGCTGCAGAACAGCGAATATTGCTGAACAGCAAATGTTGCTGCCTGATCATTCCTCTGGAAGCTTCATCTCAGAGGGATACCTGGCCGTGTGAGCTGTCAGTCTGCCCCTACTAGGGGTGCCTCCCAGTTAGGCTACTTAGGGGTCAGGGACCCACTTGAGGAGGCAGTCTGACTGTTCTCAGATCTCAAACTCTGTGCTGAGAAAACCACTACTCTCTTCGAAGCTGTCAGACCGGGACATTTAAGTCTGCAGAGGTTTCTGCTGCCTTTTGTTTGGCTATGCCCTGCCCCCAGAGGTGGAGTCTACAGAGGCAGGCAGGCCTCCTTGAGCTGCAATGGGCTCCACCCAGTTACAGCTTCAGGCCACTTTGTTTACCTACTCAAGCCTCAGCAATGGCGGGTGCCCCTTCCCCAGCCTCACTGCCACCTTGCAGTTCGATCTCAGACTGCTGTGTTAGCAATGAGCGAGGGTCTGTGGGCATGAGGCCCTCCAAGCCAGGCACGGGATATAATCTCCTGGTGTGCCATTTGCTAAGACCGTTGGAAAAGCACAGTATTAGGGTGGGAGTGACCCGATTTTCTAGGTGCCTTCTGTCACAGCTTCTCTTGGCTAGGAAAGGGAATTCCCTGACCCTTTGCGCTTCCAGGTGAGGCGATGCCTCGCCCTGCTTCGGCTCACGCTCGGTGGCCTGCACCCACTGTCCTGCACACACTGTCCGACAAGCCCCAGTGAGATGAACCCGGTACCTCAGTTGGAAATGCAGAAATCACCCATCTTCTGCGTCGCTCACGCTGAGAGCTGTAGACTGGAGCTGTTCTTATTTGGCCATCTTGGAACTGCCTACAGCCTTTTCTTTGAGACAAGGTCTCCATCTGTCACTCAGGCTGGAGTGCAGTGGTACAAACACAGCTTACTACAGCCTTGACCTCCAGGGCTCAAGTGATCTTACCTCAGCCTCCCGAGTAGCTGGGATTATGGGCACACCACCACGCCCAGCTAATTTTTTAATATTTTATAGTGACAGGATACCAGTATGTTACCCCAGCTAGTCTAAAATTCTGGGCTCAAGCAATCCACCCACCTCAGCCTGCTAAAGTGCTGGGATTACAGGTGTGAGCTACTACGCCTAGCCGAAGGTATTTTTTTAATTCAAGTTTTTCCTTTAAAAAAAAAAAAAAGAACCTGAATTGGCACCCTGTCACACACCGCAACCCCAACTACAACTACTATTCATTCTCACTCCCTGCTTTTCACAGCCAAACTTCCTCAAAAGATGTGTATATACTGTCCTCACCTACTCATTTCTTCATCTCCCGCTCATTCTTCAACCAGCCTAATCTAACTTAATTCTGCCCCTATTATGCCACTAAATCTAACTAAAGTTAATGACCTCCCAGGGCTAAATCCAATGAACACTTTCAGAACTTGTTGTGTTAGACCTATCACATTAAACACTTCTTTGGCTTCTGTGATAACACTCTCCTGATTTTGCCCAATTCTGGACTACTCTTTCTCAGTTTTCTCTGCCCCACCTCCTCACCACTTACCACTAGAGGTCCTAAAAGCTCAAAGTCTTCTTCTTACTCCAGACTCTCCCAAGGCAAGTATCAATTTCTAGGGCTTCAAACTACCAAGTCACAGTATCAAGGTGAAAATCACTTATCCTCAATTACCCTTGACAATTCTCTTAAGTTCACCCTTTAAGTACACTTTACCATATGAACAGCTCACAATGGTGGCCAATATACAATCCCCTCCAACATTCAAGCACCATACTAAACAGGTAGTTTACAGTTAAAGACCAAGTGTACAAAAAAGTACATCATTTTTCTTGCTCCTATGCCATTCCACCTCCATAATCCCTCATTTAAAACCCATCAGTATCTGCCCACTCTGCTGAAGATAAAATTCAAAATATCTAACATGGCCTAGAATGTCTTATATGATTTGATACCTTGCAGCCTCATCTCCCATTGCATCTCACTTTCTACATGACAGCCCACCAGGCCTTTCATTTCCCAAAATACACCCTTTCCTCCTTGCAGACCATTTGCAAAATGCTACTCCCTCAATCTACTCTCTCTTCCCTTTTCTCCCTTTGTCTTACATAAGGCTTAGTCATCCTTTGGATCTCTACAGAAACGTCATGTCCTTAGGGAAGCCTTCTCAATCCAGCCCTTCCCCACACTATGTTAGGGGTCTCCCTGCCATGCGTGTACACTTAAGCACACTTTTTACTTGTTCAATCCATGTCCGTCTCTCCCACCAAACTGTAAGCTTCATGAGGATCTTGTCAGCTTTTATCATTGTTTTATCCCAGCATCTAACACTCACATATTGGTGAAATAAGAAACTTCATCATTACAGATGCTGTTTACATTCATAAATAATGTGCAGAGTATCCACATACAAACTGAAATTTGCTTTTTAAAATTATTTAATTGGGGTAAAGTAGAACAAAACGTATTATCTTAATCCTTTTTAAGTATACAGTTCAATAGTCTTTAGTACATCCACATTGTGGTGCAACAAAACTCTTTTCATCTTTCAAAGCTGAAACTCTATATCCATTAAACAACAACCCCCCTTTCTCCCTTACCCCCAGTTCCTGGCAACCACCATTCTACTTAAGTCTCTATGAGACTATTCTAGGTACCTCATATAAGGTGAATCATGCAGTATATCTTCTTTGTGACTGGCTTATTTCACTTAGCATAATGTCCTCAAGGTTATGTAGCATGTGTCAGAATTTCCTTCCTTTTTAAGGCTGAATCACATTTCACTGTATGTACACACCACACTTTAACCATTCATCCACTGACTGATCTTTGGGTTGCTTCCACCTTTTGGTAACATAATAAATATTTATTATTGTAACGCTGCTAAGAACATACAAATATCTCTGAGACCTTGCTTTCAATTATTTTGAGTATATATCAAGAAGCAGAATTGCTGGATTATGATAATTCTCTTTCAAAAAAAATTTTTTTTGAGACGGAGTCTCGCTCTGTCGCCCAGTCTGGAGTGCAGTGGCACAATCTCGGATCGCTGCAACCTCCCAGGTTCAAGCGATTCTTCTGCTTCAGCCTCTCAAGTAGCTGGGACTACAGGCACCTGCCACCACGCCCAGCTAATTTTTGTATTTTTAGTAGAGACAGGATTTCACCATATTTGCCAGGCTGGTCTCGAACTCCTGACCTCGTGATCCACTTGCCTAAGCCTCCCAAAGTGCTGGGACTACAGGCATGAGCCACCACACCCGGCCTCTTTCAGATTTTTTAGAAAGTGCCATCCTGTTTTCCATTGTGGCCAGAACATTTTACATCCCCACCAACACAGGAATTCTTGTACAAGAGTTTCAGTTTCTTCACATCCTTGCCAATACCTGTTATATTCTGTTTTGTTTTGTTTTAATAGGACCCATCCTAATGAGTATCAGGTTGTGACTGCTTTCATATAAACTTTATGTGCCTTCATTTCCCACACATTTGTGGCAAAAAGCCATCTAAAAATATGTTCCATAAACAAACAACCTTCTAGAAGGTAATGGCAATGCAAAAGAAAAAAGTTTTTAAAAGTAGCACTTTAAGGGACAGTAATATTGTAGTTCATGTGAAATGGCATAAAAACAAAGGGAAAAAAAAACAAATGAAAGGCATTCCCACTCATATCTGAAATTCTCTGATGCCACCTGCCTGCTTGGAGCTCCAAATTCCTTAAGCTTATGTTTTGCCTCCCTTCAGGATACTCCTCCTTCACTACTGCCCCCAATTCATGCACTGGGACACCTTATCCCATTCTCTTTGCCTGTGGCTGTAACCTTCCTTTCTATTTCAGCTCTGTGCACCTTGGCATTAGAGGGTATCGATGATAAACACAGACGTTTGAACAGCTGAGGTAAAATGAATCCCATTAAAACCTTGAAAAGTTGAATTAAATGTTTGATTAAAACTGAAAATGAAAAAAACACACACACACACCTGAAAACGGATAAAAAAAGTTTCATAAAGAGCAATATATCAACACAGTCTAAATCAGAAATGTATCTTGGTCTCTGGACTCTAAATTCAAAAAACTTTAAGTAATAAGATTAAACTGCAAATAAAGATTTACGACAATCTAGAATGACTCTCTGGATCAAAAAGTCACTAGGCTAGGCACCTTCCCACAAATTTAAAATAAAGCACAAAAATGTTTTAAGTCAAAGGTGTGTATTCAATAGTGATTAGTGTGCATTCAAAAATAAAAGATGTTTTAAAGTTTGCATACACACAAAATTTATAGAATAGTTATTGCTTTTTCAAAGTTCAAGTCGTCTATATTAGAATCAATTTTCTTTCTTTCTTTTTCTTTTTTTTTTTTTTTTTTTTTTTTTTTGAGACAGAGTCTCACTCAGTCTGTCGCCCAGGCTAGAGTGCAATGGCATGATATCGACTCACTGCAACCTCCACTTCCCAGGTTCAAGTGATTCTCCTGACACACCCTCCAAGTAGCTGAGATTACAGGTGTGCACCACCATGCCCAGCTAATTTTTGTATTTTTAGTAGAGACGAGGTTTCATCACGTTGGCCAGGCTGGTCTTGAACTCCTGACCTCAAGTGATCTGCCCACCTCAGCCTCCCCAAGTGCTGGGATTATAGGCGTGAGACACTGCGCCTGGCCAGAATTACTTTTCAAAGAACAAAATGTTTTAGTATTTAAATTTGTGAAATGAACTCAGGAGTGAACACTTCCATTAATCCTGAAATAGTAACCATTATAGCATAAAAATGTAGAAAGATATTGTGTGATAAAGTCTCTTAAGTGCTGGTGAAATGTTAAACTAAAAATTTATGTAAGTTCATTGTCATTTACAATTTTAAAAAGGATATCATAGCAAAACCATTAAAGAAGACTAGAAAACAAATATATCTTTAAGTTTATTGACTCTTCATTCAATACCTAGGTGAAGAGTAAATAGATCACCAAGTATTTTGAAAGTTACCTTCCTTGGCCAGGCACAGTCGCTCACGCCTGTAATCCCAGCACTTTAGAAAGCCAAGGCGGGAGGATCACCTGAACCCAGCATTTAGAGGTTGCAGTGAGCCATGATCATGACACAGCACTCCAGCCTGGGAGACAGAGAGACTCCCTGTCTCAATAAATAAATAAATGAGTAAATACTTAAAAATAAATTTAAGAAAGTAAGCTACTTTTCTTAAACTGTATCTAAATAATACTAACCTAATCTAAATGATCTACATTATATGGCAATTTACCTTGTAAACCTACATAAACATGTGCACTTTCATCATAGTCTACTTCACTTACAATTACACAGCACTGTTTGTAGAATGTAAGACATACGTGTTAGCAAAAAATAATTTTGAAAAGTTACCCACAACTCCATATATTTACTTTGAAAAAGTTAAATAAAACCAAACACTTACAGTTTATTGCGTTTGTCACACTACATTTTTCAGAACTGACTCAGAGAAATATTTAAATAATTAAAATCACCAGGCACGGTGGCTCACGCCTGTAATCTCAGCACTTTGGGAGGCTGAGGCAGGAGGATCACTTGAGGTCAAGAGTTCCAGACCAGCCTGGCCAATACAGTGAAATTCCATCTCTACTAAAAATACAAAAATTAGCCAGGTATGGTGGTGCACGCCTGGAATCCCAGCTACTCATGAGGCTGAGGCATGAGAATTGCTTGAACCCGGGAGGCAGAGCTTGTAGTGAGCCGAGATCATGCTACTGCACTCCAGCCTGGGTGACAGACTGAGACTCCGTCTCAAAAAAAAAAAAAAAAAAATTAAGATCATTAACATTATATTTGACCATTAGTACATTACCAAAACGTAAGGTCCTTATGGTAAAGTACCAGGTCTCTATGGTGAAGTATCAGTGGCAGGGGGGTCAATCAATGATTTATCCATTCTCCTCAGTGTGGATATCACCTTCTTAAATAAGGCACAATTGCTGACCTCAGATGGCTGCTTCAACCCACTTCTGCTTTACTGGTGACACAAATTTCAAGCCCTAAATGGCTACCCCATCCCTTCTGACACCTCTGGGAATTCAAGTGTGTAAGACATTTATAACATTATTGGCTGTAAACAGCGCATCTCTTAGGAAAGTTTTATTTGGTCGTGAGTCCAAAACTGAAACATTTCCTGAGTTGCAGTGAGCAAATAAGTATTTCACAATCACCATTTTATTTTGATTCAAGCTAGTTTATGAAACTACCAAACTAGTATAATTTGTGAGCAGAGTGTCCTTCTAAATAAGTAGCGTAATATAAACCAAACTCATTTGTATAAATACAATTAAGGCAATCCATCCAAAACGTAGAGAACTTTTAACAGCTACAACCAAATCCACAAAAAAACGAGGCAAGAAGGCCACTTTCACTTAGCCAAAAAAGGGTGTGGGGGGATGTTTGATGTATTTCTCAAAAAATATAACTCTCAAGGATAATACCATATGTCTTATAAAATGGGATGAAAAAAATCAGTACAACAAAAGGGATAAAAGACCATTTCACAACAGGCCTACATGCCACAATATTTTAAAAAACCAACCCTTCCATATGAAATTTCTAGAGCAAAGAAGTACCATCTAAAAACCACTCTTGAATCATTGCAGCTTTTTAAAACTACTGGTTCCATTTTAGATTCCCTTTATTTAAAAGCCTCAGAAAAAATTCAGAGAAAAAATTAATTTCAAGCTTTCTATTTAATGAGCATCACTGCATGCACCAACGTGGAAGAACCAAAGCCAGTTCTAAAACAGTAAATCGCAAATGAATGAAACTTTAATTCTTGATGGTTTTAGTCCTGATATTTTGTCCACAGGGTGGCAGTCTCACAGTATTAACTTGTTCATGGAGTCAATGCACAATTTCAGAGTTCGAAAGCCACAGACACACGCAGGTATGCAATAAATTTACTAGCTGGCCAACCCTAAGAGTAAAAACTGCCAGTCCGCTGCAATAAAATCTGTGCTTCATAACTTCTCTATTTCTTTTAGAAATATTTACTTTCTGAAGTCGTAGATTTTTTCCTTCAGTGTTATCTCTTGTATCTGATCCTTTCTATTCTGCTGCCACCACCCTATTTAGGGAGAGAGTAGAAGCAAGGAGAGATGTTAGGAGATTATTATTGGACTGCGGGAAGTCCTTGACCTTTGTCAAGGCCTAATGGAGTGGGAACAGGAAAGGGACGGTGGAGATGGAGAGCACAGACATAATCCTTCCATCCTCCAGTTCAACCTGCACGTTACTACCAAATTCATTTCATTAAAACATTCCTCGTATTACCAGAAATCTCTTTTCCTAACTAAACTCCTTAGCTCCAAATCCAAGAGGCTTCCAAAATCTCCTTGTCAAGGGGCTTCGTAAAATAAACTTTGCTTTGCTTTAAATAGACCTTGCCACTTCTTGATTTTCATTCATTCATTCAAATGTTTTCTGAATGTTTACCAGGTGCCAAGCCCTGCTTCAAGTCTGATGATACAGAGGGAAACAAGTCAAAGCCCCTGCTCCAAAGTTACACTCCTGACAGTAGTCTGTGAGTGGGAGGAGGATACGTCCCCAGACACTTCCAGCTCTCTGCAGGTAAGAGGTATCGTTCTTCCTAAGTATGAGCCATTGGAGGCACGCTAGGCATCAGGAGGATAGTAAAAACACATTGTCCACTTCAGACCCTAATCTATTTTCGCAGCCTTATTTCCCATTCCTATCCTACCTGCACCCTCAGCTCCATTAAAATGTGCTAGTAACTGTTGACATGCCTCTGCTCCTGCTTGCTTCCTCTCAATGCCTTGTCCCCATCCCTGTCTCTACCAGCAAAAGCCTAACCAGCCTTCAAAGCTTATCTCGAATGCTGCTTCCTACAGGAGGCCTTTCCTCATTCCCCTCACACAAACTCAGATATGGATTTTGAACACTATCAAACACTTATGACCCCTGGCTTAGTCCCCTCTGAGCATTTATCAAACTATGTATTGTATCATAATTATCTGTATACTTACCTAACCTCCTCCATCAGTTATTTAATGAGCACTTACCACATTTGTGGAACTAACTAGGAGCTGAAGTTTCCCCATTAAATTATTCCATTATTATTTTAATTTTTATTTTCTAGAGAGAGGGTCTCACCCTGTTGCCCAGGCTGGAGTTCAGTGGTGCAATCATAGCTCACTGTAGCCTCAACCCCCCAGGTTCAAGCAATCCTACCACCTCAGCCTCCTGAGGAGCTGGGACTACAGGCACGTACCACCACACCAGCTAATTTTTGTTTGTTTTTTTCTTTGGTAGAGATGAAGTTTCACCATGTTGCCCAGGCTGCTATTATTTTAAAACAGATAATATCCAAATGGTAAATGTAACATCAAGAGAGAAAATATTCTATATGCTTTTTATTGCTTCAATCCTTTTTAAGAGTTTAGTCGAGATAAAACTTACATATCATGAAGTTTATCTATTTAAAGTGTACAATTCAACATTATTTAGTGCGTTTATAGAGTTATAGAACTATCACTGTAATCTATTTCAGGACTTTCAATCACCCTAAATTTACTATCCACATTGGCAGTCCCCTCACCCCAAACCTCCCTATCCCCCTCTAATCCAAGGCAACCACTGATTTTCCCTCTTTCTCTATAGATTTGCCTATTTTGGATATTTCATATAAACGGAGTAAAAACGTGGTCTTTCGTGCCTGGCTCCTTAGTGTAATGTTCTAGTGATTGACCTCATCCCTTTCTAGTCCCAAATATTCCACTGCGCGGATACACTACATTTTACCTATTCACTCATCAGTTGAGGGACATTCAGGTTGTTTCTACTTTTTGCTTATGAATAATGCTGCTATAAACATTTGTATACAAGGTTTGGTGTGGGCATGTTTTCATTTCTACTGAGTACATGCCTAGGAGTGGAAATACTGGATCATATGGTAACTGTTTAACATTTTGAGGAACTGCCAAACTGTTTTCCAAAGCAACTGCACCATTATACATTTCCAGCAGCACTGTATAAGGGTTCCAACTTCTTTACTATTGTTTGAATCTTTACTACGTACATAACAAGAACGATCTCATATGATATCCTTGCCTTCAGGGAACTTATATTGACAGACTAAGACAAGAAATAAACAGAAACAAATAAACAGGTTAATTTCAGATACTAAGAAAATGAAAACAATGTCATAAAGTAACCAGAAAGTAACCAAGGAAGAGGAAGTCTCAAGCTAAAGTGGTCAGAAAAGATCTGAGAAGGTAATGTTGACCTGAGATGTGCAGAGCTACAGGGGGAATATTCCAGGCAAAGGAAAAAGGCAAGTAACAAAACTCCGAGACAAGGATAAGTTTGGCATGGCAAAAAGGAAGCCTACGTAGCCAAGATACAATGAAGTGGCAGATAAGGTAGGACCTGAGGTTAGATGGGTAAAGTCCAGATAATGTTGGACCTATGAGACCATGATAAGGTCTTCGGATTTTAGCTGAAATGCAGTAATTGCTTTAAAATCCCTTCTACTTCTTTAAATACCAGCGTTCATCTCTGCAAACATTTACTGAACTTTCACGTCTTTTTTTTTTTTTTTAAGAGATAAGGTCTTAGGGTCTTGCTCTGTCACCTGGAGTGTAGTGGCAACATCACAGCTCACTGCAGCCTTGAACTCCTGGGCTCAATGGATCCTCCCACCTTAGGCTTGCAAGTAGCTAGGACTACAGGCATGTGGCATCACACCTGGCTAATTTTTTTTTTAATTTTATTTTTGTAGAGACAGGCTCTTGTTATGTTGTCCAGGCTCTCTCACTTTTTCTCTTTTTTTTCCCCCCACCCCGAGATGGAGTCTCCCTCTGTCTCCAAGGCTGGAGTGCAGTGGCACGATCCTGAGATCCTGGCTTACTGCAATCTCTGCCTCCAGGGCTCAAGTGATCCTCCCACCTTGGCCTCCTGAATAGCTGACACAGGTGCAGCGGGTGCCACCACGCCTGGCTAATTTTTTGTATTTTTGGTAGAGATGGGATTTCGCCATGTTGATCCACCTGCCTCAGCCTCCCAAAGTGCTAGGATTACAAGCATAAGCCACCACACCCTGCCTCTTTCATGTATCTTCTAATTACACCTAACAGTAGCAAATATTAAAGAGGTTATTTGGGTAAATCCACAGCACTCAGTGTCACTAATTTATGGCCCAAGAGACAGCACCTAAAATATGCCTGCCAATGGCACAAGCGTAAGAATGAATCCTCACAAACTGATTACCTAGCCTTAATCAATTTAAGATATACGTCTTACTGACAGTAGTGAGCAGCTCTGTCTTCGAATACCAAGGTCACTTTCAACAAAGCAAGACAGATTATTCTCACACTTTAAGCCTAGATTTCATTCCTATAAAGTGAATTCTAATTAATTGATTGCTTTTCTCCATTCTGTTAATTACAAATTAATATTCAACTCCTAAACATAAAATCTACGGACACAAAATATTCTACATGTTTCTTTATTGTTTGAATCTTTTAAAACAAGAATTTTTCACATGCCACTGCTACCTTTGGGTTTTCCAAGAGACAGAAATGGTTTAAAAATTTTTGTGACATAAAATGTCACTCCTTGATAAAAGAACCTGTTACCTAGTCAAAATTTATCAAGTTAAAATTCCTGGCCGGGCGCGGTGGCTCACGCCTGTAATCCTAGCACTTTGGGAGGCCGAGACGGGCGGATCACGAGGTCAGGAGATCGAGACCATCTTGGCTAACACGGTGAAACCCCGTTTCTACTAAAAATACAAAAAATTAGCCGGGCGTGTTGGCGGGCGCCTGTAGTCCCAGCTACTTGGGAGGCTGAGGCAGGAGAATGGCGTGAACCCGGGAGGCGGAGCTTGCAGTGAGCCGAGATCGCGCCACTGCACTCCAACCTGGGAGACAGAGCAAGACTCCGTCTCAAAAAAAAAAAAAAAAAAAAAAATTCCTTTCTACATTCCCAGCTTGGTCTCCCATGGGCTCCCTGCAGGCACTCTGTGCTCCTGCCAAACCGACTACTTGCCAGCCTCATACTTGTTCCCCCTACCTCAGCTTTATGATTCACATTCCCCAACAGGAGAAATCCAATCAGTTCTTCAAGGTCCACTCTCCCCTCTAAGTCTCTTCTCCAGTCCTCTCCCTTGAGCAGAACCGATTCCTCCCCTCTGTTACTCCAGTACCACTTCTACAACTCAGATGTTGCCTTACCATATTCTACGTAATGCACAACTACAGGAAAGATAAATCTGTGTTTTATACAGAGATGACGCAACTACTTCCTTTGTGTTCACCCCCAGGTATATAGTACAACTATTTGCAATTACTGAGTGCACAGTTGAAAATAACATCCATTTTAGCACCATTTGGTACAATGTTGTCAACTCATTACAAAATACAAGGTCAAGGCCTGGTGTGGTGGCTCACACCTGTAATCCTAGCACTTTGGGAGGCCGAGGTGGGTGGATCACCTGAGGTCAGGGGTTCGAGACCAGCCTGGCCAACATGGTGAAACATTGTCTTTACTCAAAATACAAAAATTGGCCACGCGTGGTGGCGGGTGTCTGTAGTCCCAGCTACTTGGGAGGCTGAGGCATGAGAATAGCTTGAATCCGGGAGGCGGAGGTTGCAGTGAGCTGAGATCGCGCCAATGCCCTCCAGCCTGGGTTAACAGAGCGAGACTCCGTCTCAACAAAAAAAAAGAAAAAAAAAAGTCGAAAGTTAAGCCCTCTCTGGGGACAATTAAGGCAGAGTTATCCGAGTTATCTTTCCTTCTTTCCAAATTTTCAACTACTGTAATTCTTTAGTAACTGCTTCTTAATGACACACTATTACTTATTTAAATGAAAATTCCACTTTCATTATCTATTCAGGAATCGCTCAACAATTCTTGTAACTCTATTTAAAATTTGTGAGTGATACGTGTTATCAAAAATGTATGGCTCTAAAGCCAGAGAACAGAGAAGGTGAAAAGTCTCATCACACAGCTAATCACAAAGACCAAAATATTATTCCATTCAGTATTCTATCCACTAGCTAACATAAAGAATACAAACATCAGTAACTTCAAAAGCATGTGGTGGTGCTTGGTGTGTAGCAAACACACAAATATTTGAATTAATGAAGACGATTTAAAATACTTAGGCTTTTTCTTTCTTTTTAACAAGGTAAGCCTAATTAATCCTTAATCACGCAGATCACATTAACAAATTTACTGTGCAGTTAAAGCTACAAAATAGTCTGGGAACACACATACTAACCACCAAAACATCTGCTTTCAGTAACGGCACTGACCAGAAACCCATCTACAAGAGTCACTTTTTCCTTCTTCGTTTGTTCCCAGAGGCCCAATAAACATTATAGCGGACCCTATTTTCTAATTTCAGCTTGCATTTAAGATAACGCTTTTGTTTCATTTACAGCTCACATGCTGCTGACACAGCTGCCCCTTCTTTGTAATAAACACAGGGCTTCTATATTTAAAAATACAGTGAAACTTTGTTTTAACGTCCCCTCCCCAGTCTCCAGCCAATTTTCTCTTTCCCAAGCCCCACCTCCACCCCAGGATGTTTTGCTGTTGTTTTAATCAATTTTTTTCTTTAAATCAACGGCGCTCAAAATGTTAGACCCTTTGGAAAGTCGATATACTTATTCAAAGCCATCTCATCAGAGTGGTATTTTTCTCCTCCATAGCTCGTGGTGTGTATTTTTAAAAGGAAAGAAAAAAGATTCTCGTTCCCAAAGGCCTTTTTTCGAGGGTACTTTCCGTGACTGCGACCAGCACCCCTTAAGTCAAGTTGGGAAGACCTCCCAGGCCAGCCTCGCGCTTGCTCAGGCGCCGCGGGTGGAGACGCGAGCGCACACGCGGCGGAAAGGGGCGCCGGGCAGCTGCGCGGCCGGGAAAGCGCGTCCCCCCGGGAGGGCGCGGAAGGCACACTGTGTTCCGTGGGGCCTCGTAAATACCCTGCGGCCAGAGAACCACTAGAGCTACTGGTCCGGGCGCGGGCTCCGGGGCGCCCAGGGCAGGGGGGTCAGCCCGTCCTGCACAGGAAGAGTCGCAAGAGCGGCTGAAGAGGGTGTGGGCCGGAGGGGGGCGCTGGGAGGAGATAACGCAAGGCCGGAGTTAATCATCACCTCCCGGGCGTCTGGAAAACTACGGGCCGGAGGGGCGGGGGAACAGCCCAGGGGAAAGTGAAACTCCCTCGGGGCCCACCAGCCCCGTGAGCCGGAGGCGGGAGGGAGAAGGATCCGAAGCGCATTCGCTTCTCCAGCAGGCACGGCGTGGCACTCGAGGCTCCAAAAGCCGCAGCCCAGCTCCTGGCGCCACTAACTACAGTAATGCTTATTTTCTACAAACTCACCCAGACAGGGGGACAAGAAAGGAGCCAGAACACAAGATTTAAAAAGTCATCCCTCCAAATCGATAGTTGCAAAAAAAGAAAAATAAGGCAGCGTTCCCATACCGGGAGTCGAACCCGGGCCGCCTGGGTGAAAACCAGGAATCCTAACCGCTAGACCATATGGGAAGTGCTACGAGAAATTGCCGTGACCCACCTGACAAGCATAAGCGCCTCTGCCTCCTTTGCCGCACCTCTCGCCACCGCCGCCGCCTCTGCGCTACTGAAGCTGCTGCCGCCGCCACCGCCGCCGCCGCCGCCGCCGCTGCTGCTGCCCACGCGCTCCCGAGCTAGGGAACAAGCTCCATCCGAGCGCGCGGGCGTCGTAGGGGAGAGGAGGGGCGGGGCCGCTCCGCTGCAACAGCAAAGTTTGAGGCGAAGCCTAGCGACTCGCAGCGCCGGTCCCGCAGTTTCACCTCTTTTTTTTTTTTTAACTCCGCCAGAGGACCCCGACCCACAGGTCCCGGTTGCTCCGCTGGTCAAAGTGCGTGCGGAGTAGTTGGCAAAGTTGAGAGCGGCGACGTCTCTGGGAACAGCTGTTTGCGTTCCGGGCGGAGGCGGCGCGCTGAGCTCCTTGGCCTTGAGCCAGCGAGCCTAGAAGGAGGATGGAGGTTTTGGGCCCCAAGGGAGGACACAGAGACGGCGGGATGGCGCAGGGACTTGAGGCTTGAGATCCTGTCCTTCAGCTCAGGTCCCGTCGCGCTTTTACCCCTTCCCGGTGACCTCAACCCCTTTATACCGACCCCACCTCTTTGGAGCCGGGAGTACCGCCCCTGTAGGGGGAGGGGAGAGGAGGCGATTTCGAACGCGGATTGGATCGTCTGGGCACCCGTAGTTGGGAACAGCGGAACGCTGGTCCCGGGGACTGAGTAAGGTGTCTGGATCGGAGGGAGGTTCGGGTGGGCATCGGGCGGCTGGAAGAGCACGATTCGTCCCGCTGGGAAAGCGCGAGTCTGAGTGGAACCCTGGACGACTTGCAGAGCGGCTGGCGCAGTCATGTGAGTTGGGTCTCAGGCCCTGAACAACGAGGTGTTGTTTCTCTGGGCCGCCCTTTCTCGCCCGGGTCTTCCCCTCCTCTCCTCCCGCCCTTCGGCCGGGGGCGTGACAGACGCGTTCTTAACTCGCTCGGGACCGGCCCCAGACCTGCAGGGCCGGTTCTCAGGGCGGGGTAGAAATGTTACCCCGCTGAACGCCCTGGGGTATGGGGCACGGGCTCTAGGGGGAGGCCGGCGGCCGGTTCAGGGGGCTGGTTGGACGGCCGCGGGTGAAGCGACGCAGTGCTCTCTCTACGACGCTGTCGGGGGTCGCACGCACCCCTTGGGGCTCCGAAGCCCCTGAACCCTAGGGTATTGTGAAACTAGGGCTGGGCTGCGGCCTCCCCCGCCCACTGGAAGCGGCCAGCCCTGGATAGCGTAATGGTTTTTTTTTGTTTTTTGTTTTTTTTGGTCGGCCGTCTACGAAGTCCCATGGCTTTTCCAGTTCTCTCTTGCCTTGAGGCTCAAGAAGAGTTTGTTTTAACTGATAGTCTGGGAGGAACTACAGTTTTCCCCAGAGTAGTCTTGTACGTTGTTCTCTTGGTGGGAATAACTTGATTTAAGGCAAACTTTATGAGTTTCTTCAGGTTTCCATTACAGCAACCTCCCCCAAAGCCAGAAAGGATAAATGTTCTTCTAAGATGTTCCTTAGTTTTTCATAACGATGACGATAACAAGTGAGGAATTTTTGAAAGCCATTTTATTGAAGGGAGTTTTGTAATGAATCAGATACAGACTTTTTCTACTCTGCTGGCAACAGAATTTCAATTGACTGTGCTCCAACCAGATAAATAATAAAACGACTATACATAACAAGACAAGATTCAGTAGCAGGGGCATATATTTCAAACTTTAAAAACTGTAAAGCATGCAGAATTTAACCTTTTTTAAGTTTTACATGAGCTTAGCCTTGTTTTCTCTCTTTTTCAGGGCGGACTACTGGAAGTCACAGCCAAAGAAATTCTGTGATTACTGCAAGTGCTGGATAGCAGACAATAGGCCTGTATGATAATTCCGCTGTTAGAGATTCTAATAATAATTGTGTTGAATGAAGTGCTCCTTTTTGATGTAAACTCAGTTTACAAAGCACTTTTATGTACATTGCTCTTGCATTTTCAAAACATCAGAAGATTTCTGTCTTCTCAGTCCCCTATGAAAGCTGTGAGCCTTCTTCCTTTTCATCAACCGAACTTTGATTATATATTAAATTATTTCTCTGTGGCCTTTTGGGAAATGGGCAATGAGTAGGTCATATCATTCATGTTATGAAGCACCTATATTATAATGGTGGTGTTCATAATACTGTCATACCCAAAGAATTGTGGAAAGCCCTTAAAAAATAAAAGCAACATGTTTAGTTTTTCTTGTATATTTTGTGGTCTAGAAATAATCAAGTGTATTTAATGCAGAGCTGTGTATCTTTAGATGCTTAAATTTGAAAGAATACCATTATTTCCTTTCTCATGAAACAAAGTAACAACTCTGTTAGGTATGTTGTTAGTCTGTCTCATAGTTGAGATCCAGTTTTGAAGATGTAAAGCAAAAAGCACACCGCTGATTTTTCTTCCCTCTTGCATGTCAAAATACTGTGTACATACCACATAAACACTAGGGTATCTGTTAAATATATTTTATGTTGATACCGTTTTTACTTGGCAAAGTTGGATGCACAAAGAATAGTAGTCTCATATTTTAACAATGCTGTGGATTTCTTCTGTAGACATTTATTTCCTGTTACCTGCAAGATGTTTAGGATTTGGATTTTTTTTATGTTTTGGTCTTTTTGGATAGTTGCTAAAGTTCTTCACTATTTTACCTAGGCTATCCTTATAAATAAATACCATGAATTTTTAAAACCACACAGATCACTTAAAGTCTCTCTTTCTTGGAGGTACCTAGGCTGTAAAATGAATTTTGTGAGTTATCTAGAGTAAGTAATCCCTTCCAGTGTAGTCTGTCTTTATCTTCTTGAGTTGGTAATACACATTGATTTAACCTTTAATTAGAAACAAAATTAATTTAATTTTGAATGGTCCTTTAATATTGTATTCTTTGTGTAGTGTAATCAACTTTAGGAAACGCAATATATGAAAAACAGGATTATCTGCTTTACAAAGTCACACTTTAAAGATGAATTCATGGTAGTATTTTAAAATAGCTCAGTTAATGCATCATGTAAGATTTGATTGACAGAACTTATTTTGCAGAGCTTGCGAAGAATTTCTTACTGCATTTAACTAGAAACTTGTAATTTAGGGAGCATTTCTGATTGTTTAAATAGATAATTGCACTCACTCACCAGCCCCTGTCCCCAGTCATCCAGTGGCCATCAATCCCCATAGGTTATCATTTTTTTTTTCATTTTCTTGCCTATCCTTCCATTGTTTCTACATGCATGTAGACACAAGTTCTTATTCCAGCATACATAAAAGGTAATGTACTGTATATATTATTCTGCACTAGTTTTAAAAAATTTAACAGTATGTAACTGGAGCTCCCTTTGTATCCATACATAAAGAGCTTCTTTCTCTCTGTTACAGTAGACTATGAGAATGTACCATAGTTTAACCAGTCAGTCCCTTAGAGATGGATACCGTATTGTTATTGCAAATAGTGCTGCAGTCAGTAAGCTTGTGTATATCATGATTTTCTACATGTGCAGGTATATCTATAGAATAAATTACCAGAAATGAAATTGCTGTGTCAAAGGGTAAATGTATTTGTAGTCTTGATAGATATTGCCAAATTATCCTCCATAGAAGTTGTACATTTTGAACCATTACCACATTGTATAAAAGTGTTTGCTTATAATTTACGAGGAATCTTAAAATACATACTTTTCTCCTAATTTTAAGGAATAAAGCAATAAAATCATTGTTCTCTATGTCCCTCCTTGTGACAAATAGAGCAATAAAATTCTAAAGGCTTTTGATGTTGAAAGTTGTTTAAGATTTTTTTCCCCAGTCTTTTGGCTTCATGTCATGTTTGAGTCCTCATTACAATCATAGTCACTAGATTAGTCATCAAGGGTACCTTGTATTTTTCTCCATTAATAAGGTCATCATGGTTTATTTTAAGAACCAAAGGAAACCTAGTCAGAGGACATAATAATAAACAATGTAGTTCCCTAGCATCATTTGATTAAAAGGGCCAATTTGCATTAAATTAATGTTTTCATCTTTTCTGCCATTCATTTTAATTTTAATTTTCTCATGTTTATGAGAAAATTATGTTTACTATGAATTTTATGATGTTTATGTAGTTTTCTTTTGTATTTTCTCTTTTCATTTTCAAGAGTGTTGAATTTCATGAAAGAGGAAAGAATCATAAGGAAAATGTGGCAAAAAGGATCAGTGAGGTAATTTAGATTGTTTATTTGCTAATTTTTCTATGCAAATGTCAGTCCTTTATCTCACTTTCACTGTTATGTATGTCTTACATAGATTAAACAGAAAAGCCTGGATAAGGCAAAGGAAGAAGAAAAGGCATCAAAGGAGTTTGCTGCAATGGAGGCAGCTGCCCTGAAAGCATACCAAGAGGATTTGAAAAGACTTGGCTTAGAGTCAGGTAAAAAAAAAAAAAAAAAAAGCAGCCAGCATGTTTTAAAAGTAACATCAGAGGTCAAGCTAAGTAAGCTTTGATTGCTTCCATAAAGAGATTATAAACTCAGTGTACTCTCAGTGCTTTTATTATGCATCATAGCCCTGTTTAGACTATGGAAGTTTGCTTATGCCCTTTTGTTGTACTTTTAATGTTTTATCTTTTAACACCTTCATTCATAGCAGCCATACTACTTTTGTGGTCACCTAATCCTAGCTCTGTCCTAGGTAAGTGGTTCATTTCAGAGACACTTTGAGTTTTTTAGGTATTCTAGTTATTTGGCTAAGAGACACTATTCATTTAAAAATAGGCCTTGCATTATAATTGCAATTCACTGTGTCCGTATGGTCAAAATTATGAGTCTTGTATATTTATATGGGTGAATATGTAGTGAATTAGCCTTTTGTGGACAATTAGCAGATTTTACTATTAGAAGGCAGATATTTACTACTAGAAGGAAGTTCCAGATGAAAGACCTTATTTAACTAGACTGCATCTATCTTGTCATTGAATTTAGGTTTTAAACTGGGAAGGTTTTGTGAATAATTCTTCCATATCAAATCCATTTTCCTTAAACCAGGCATATAGCAGATCTCAGTTGTTGATCTTACCTAGTGGTTGCAGTCATCAACATGTGATGGTATTCCTCTAATAAAAACAGCTTTCAATTAAGGTTTTAAGCAGAGTACCAGTTAAGTTAATTGGCATTGTGTTCATTAAATAAGAACAGTTGTAGCCAGACTTTGTTATCCTGGACATTGGTAATTAAAAGGTGGGAAAGTTGTTTGGTTCCTTGAGGATAAAGCCATATGTTCATTTTGAAAGGAAAAAGGATTTAGGCATTCCTGGAGAATTAGGAGTAGATGAGAGTCCAACTATTATCAATTATATGCATTGAGACATTCCATTATGCTGCCCTTTGAGCAAATAAATTTTACCATTTTATATTTAAATGGATTTTTCCTATTAAATATTACCATAGCCTTGTTTTTCCAAATAGGATATATATTCAAACATATACAACAATGCAATACAAAGAAAAGAGTTTTTAAAAACTCACTAACTGTTAAGATTTTTTGCAGACCTCTTCTTTAGATCTTTTTTTAAATTACATATTTTGTGCTGCGGTCTATTTGCCGGTTGTTTTATTTTTTCCCTCAGTGATATATCAAATGTATCTTTTCTTTTAAATAATTAGGGAGATGTATCATTTTTATATGGTAGGAGCAGACTTTGGAGTCAAACAGAATTTCCTCTTGCTAGTTATGACTTTTGATTTTTATTAAAACTAAGTAACACTATGGTATAAATTGCTTATTACGTGACCACACATAACAAATGGTGAATAAATGGTAGCCACTGTTGTTTTGTCTCTGTACTATAATTTATTTAATCTTTTCCTGGTTAACATTTAGGTTGCTTAGCATTTTTCACTGTCATAAAGAGTGCGGCATTAAGCATCTTTATGCATGTATCTTTTTACACTTATTTTTCTCTGTAGGTTCAGTTTCTGAAAGTTACAGTATCAAAGTGTGAATATATTTTATATTGATAGCTAATACCACATTGTCTCCAGAAATGGACTGATGTACATTTTCAGTAGAACAAAAATAAGTTTATTAACCCGTTTTAGGAGTAACTAGCCAATCCTTTGGAAAGTAAAGCCATAAAAACTATTTTTCTCTTTTTTTGAAGACAGGTCTCGCTCTGTCACCTGGCTGGAGTGCAGTGGCAAAATCATGGCTCACTGTAGCCTCGACCTCCTGGGCTCCAGTGGTCCTCCCACCTCAGCTCGTCACCAGTCCCAGCGATTTTTTGGTAGAGACGGGGTCTTGCCATGTTGCCCAGGCTGATCTGGAACTCCTGGCCTCAAGCAATCCACCTGCCTGGGCTTCCCAAAGTGCTGGGATTACAAGCGTGAGCCACTGTCCCCCACCAAAACTACCCATTTTTTCAAACCAATATAAATACCTGATCTATCAAACTAATACTGGATTTGGTCATTCTTTTCACTACTTATTGATCTTCTGCAAAACAACAACAAAACATTTCTTTGAATATTAGCAAAAGTAAATGTTAATTGGCCAGGTGCCGTGGCTCATGCCTGTAATCCCAGCAGTTTAGGAGGCCGGAGTGGGAGGATTGTTTGAGCCCAGGAGTTCAAGACCAACCTAGCAAGATGGTGAGACCCCACCTCTACTACAATATAAAAATAAAAAATTAACTGGGCTTGGTGGTGCGCACCTGTAGACCCAGCTACTTGGGATGCTAAAGTGGGAGGATTGCTTGAGCTGAGAAGTTCAAGGCTACTAATGTGGGCTATGATTGCGCCACTGCACTCCAGCCTGGACAACATAAGAGAAAAAAAAGTAAATGTTAATTATCTGAATTGTCTTTGTTATTGTTGTCCATTTTTCTATTAGAATGTTTGATTTGTAAAGGATCTTTGTTAGGAATATTAACCCTTTGCCATATTTATTGTAAATATTTTTTCATTTGTCTTATATATGTTTTTTCTTTTTATTTTTGTCATACAGAATATCTTAATTTTTATGTAGTCAAATTTAACATTATTTTACTTTGTGTTCTTTTTGTAACTATCTTTGACCTCGTATTTAATAAAAAGGGGGGAAGGGAGCAGGTAGTGGGGAACAGCTTTACTTTTTTCCCAAATAATTAATCAGTTAATCTAAAAACTTTCTTTTTAAGCATGCTTTCTTTATTTCCTTTTTTTTAATATATATATAGATGTAGGGGGTACAAGTGCAGATTTCTCATATGCATATATTGCATAGTGATGGAATCTGGACTTTTAGTATACCCATTGCCCAAATAGTGAACGTTGTACCCAGTAGGTAATTTGAAAACCTCTTTTTTTTAATGATCTGTCTTTTATCCTCTGATATGAAATACCAGCCAACCTGAAGTTGGCTCTGTATCTGGACTATTTTGTTTCAATTATATGCTTGCCTATTTCTATGTCAGTTCCACACTGCTGGCTGTTTTTTTAACCCATAGTTTTAGAATAAGTTTTAACACCTGGTAGAACTAAATTCTCCTTTTTCTTTTTATTATAGTTTTCCTGCCCTTACATGTTTATTTTTCTGAATGAACTTTATAATAATGTGTTAAGTTCTCAAAAGAATCTTATCAGGTTTTTGATTGGAATAACATTAATGTTTTATGCCAGCAACCATAAGAAATAGTAGTTACTATAGCTGCTTTACCCTTCTCTCATCTCTTTAGAAATTTTGGAGCCAAGCATAACACCAGTAACCAGCACTATCCCACCTACCTCGACATCAAATCAACAGAAAGAAAAGAAAGAAAAGAAGAAAAGAAAAAAAGATCCTTCAAAGGGCAGATGGGTAGAAGGCATAACCTCTGAGGGTTACCATTACTATTATGATCTTATCTCAGGAGGTAAGTCATTTAGGCATAAAACTGGTAAAGAACAGTGTCACTAGTAGAATAGAACAATTTATTTTATGTTAGGATTTTTATCTAATATTGGAGCACTTTAAATAATGAAAGACCAGTTTTTCATTTTTGCCCCAAAGGTAAGAAAACTGTGTGCCCTTTAAAAAGGTACCCTTCTCATAGTGACTAAGTGTCATACTTAGTCAAAGCCTTTGATAATGACTTTCTTACAAATAAACTATAGCTTTATATTTTCTCAATAGAAACTTCTGTAAGTATAAACTACATGGAAATAAAGAATTTTGCATAGAAATAAGGAATTTCAAATCCACTTCACAAATTGTAGGGGTACTTGAAATGAAATATTCTACAGTAGAGATTTTCTTCTGGGAGCCAGTAACTGATTTCTTTTTTCTGTAGCTGCCTTGATTGATTTGATATTGTTACTGAAAAATGACATTGTGTATTTTACTGGAAACTGATACCCAACAGAAAAATACACAGTGCCATGGCCAGATGCAGTGGCTCATGCCTGTAATCCCAGCACTTTTGAGGGGCCGAGGAGGGTAGATCACTTGAGGTCAGGAGTTCAAGACCAGCCTGACCAACATGGTGAAACCCCATCTCTACTAAAAATACAAAATTAGGCTAGGCGTGGTGGCTCACACCTGTAATCCCAGCACTTTGGGAGGCTGAGATGGGCGGATCACAAGGTCAGGAGATCAAAACCATCCTAGCTAACATGGTGAAACCCCGTCTCTACTGAAAAAACAAAAAATTAGCCAGGCATGGTGGTGGGCACCTGTAGTCCCAGCTACTTGGGAGGCTGAGGCAGGAGAATGGCGTGAACCCAGGAGGCGGAGCTTGCAGTGAGCCGAGATTGGGCCACTGAACCCAGGAGGTGGAGCTTGCGGTGAGCGTAGATTGGGCCACTGTACTCCAGCTGGGCGACAGAGCGAGACTCTGCCTCAAAAAAAAAAAAAAAAGTAGCCAAGCGAGGTGGCTCATGCCTGTAATCCCAGCTACCTGGGAGGCTGAGGCAGGAGAATCAATTGAACCCAGGAGATGGAGTTTGCAGTGAGCCCAGATCGCGCCATTTCACTCCTGCCTGGGCAACAAGAGCAAAAGTCCATCTCAAAAAAAAAAAAAAAAAAAATACACAGTGTCGTTTTACAGTAACAATATCAAAAACATCTTTTTTTGTTTTTCCTAAAAACTAAATGTATTTGGGGTTTTTACTCCGTATATATTTTGAAATAAATTAATACATTTATTCTACATTTATGTAGCATCTTACTCTCCAGAGTCATAAAATTTAGCGACAAATAAATAAGCTTGATAAAAGGAGGAATTTTAAAGTGCTATAATAGAAGTGTAATTAAGATTATATGGGAACTCATAATAATGTTGAATTCATTGTGATTATGTAGCTTTGAGAGATTACCATAGGAATTACTTTTGAGCTGATCTCTAAATTAAGATAGGGACATCAGGAATGATGCCTTACTCACCATTGTATTCCTAGCGCGTAACATAGTGCCTAGCACAGTGTAGACACTCTGTGTTTTGATTAAAGAAGACTTCAGTAGATAATTAAGAGGTACAGAATCCACACAGAACAATATGAACCCCAAAAAAGGTTTGAAAGTATTGGGAAATAGTGGTCGAGGTAAAACATGCAGTTCTTTGAAGACGTCTTAGTAGAGTTAGACTGGAAGGTAGATTGGAGCCATCTTATGGAGGGCTGAGAGAATGATGGTGCCATTTACTTAGATACGAGATAAGGAACTGAAAATAAGTTTAATGGGGACAATAATGAATTAGATACGTTGAATGTGAGGTACCTACAGAATATTCATATGACAACTTTTGGTAGCTAATTGATGGTTACAGTGTGGAGCTGAGCAAAATTGAGTCTAGGGATGTAGATAATATGTTAACCTTTAGGAGTATATGAGATCACAAGCAGAGAGAATAGAGCAAGAAGTAAAGAAGGTGAGTGTTACATATATTAAAGGAATGGATAGAAGAAAAGCCAGCAAAAGAAGGTTAAGAATGCTAGGAAGGTAGGAAATAAGATCAGAGAGTTAATCATGAAGAAATCCTTGGGCTAACAATCTTACTGTAATGACTATTATCATTAGGATCATAATTACCTTTGGACTATGTAGAAATATTAATCCGTTAGAGTTTGCACTGAGCTTTAAGTGACATGCATATTGTAGTTTAGCAATGAAGATATCGTAAATGATTATGTACTAGCAATTAGAAGTCTTTCTCAAATTTACTTATAAACTGTTATTTCATTTCTCCCTTCCAATGCTTATTGCTTGCTTCTCTTTTTCAGCATCCTACTTTATATACTCTTCCTCTCCATGATACATGTTTTTAATTTCTGCATACTAGTTGTTCCTCTTCTGAGTTCTTATTCAATTTATCTCTCACTCTCCCTTGCCCCAAGATATCAAAAGGCCTTTGAAACTTATCAGACCTGAATTCTGTGAAACCTTTATGAGAAGCCCTGCCTGGCTCTAAAATTCCTGTGGAAGTTCCAGTAACTTCTAATCCCTCGTTCTGTCCTTTCTTCTTGGTTACATAGCATTCACATATATTGTCTGCACAGTACTGGGATGTATGTTCTGTTTTATTTTTCAAATATGTTTTAAATTGTAGACCTGTAGTGTTTCGTACATAATGACTGTAAATTTTGTCCAAATTTTTTGGAAAGTATTTTTTTAAAGCAAAAAGATTTTATAAATGCAATATATTTTGCTTTAAGCATCTCAGTGGGAGAAACCTGAAGGATTTCAAGGAAACTTAAAAAAGGTAATTGAAGCATATTAATAGTGTTTTTGTTTTATTCTTTACAGTGATTCGTTTCTTAGGTTTTTGTAGAGTTTTGCTAAGCAACTTTATTTACAAATACTCCACTCCCTCCACCCCCAAACTGTGTCCTTTTTTTTCCCATAATGCTTTTGTTAGAAGGCTGGATGGGGATGAAATAGTGATATCTGGCCGGGTGCAGTGGCTCATGCCTGTAATCCCAGCACTTTGGGAGGCTGAGGCATGTGGATCACAAGGTCAGGAGTAAAAGACCAGCCTGGCCAAGATGGTGAAACCCTATCTCTACTAAAAACTACAAAAAAATTAGCCAGGCGCGTGGCAGTTGCCTGTAATCCCAGCTACTCAGGAGGCTGAGTCAGTGGAATCACTGGGACCTGGGGCGGCAGAGGTTAACAGTGAGCCGAGATTGCACCACTGCACTCCAGCCTGGATAACAAAGTAAGACTCCGTCTCAAAAAAAAAAAAAAAAAAAAAAAGTACTGATATCTACCCAAAAACTGCATTCAGGGCAAATATTAGTTGGTTTGCCGTCAGTTGCCATTCACATGTTCCTGTCCATTTGGAAGGAATTGTTCCTGGCTTTCAAAGGTGAGACATCCACTGCTTGAAAGTTGGTTCTTTATTAGCAAAAACCAAGCTTCCTGGCCATGATTAGTACTACCACCCCTAATACCCAGGAGTATTAGTCAGTTCTTGCATTGCTATAAAGAAATACTTCTGAAACTAGGTAATTTATCAAGAAAAGAGGTTTAATTGACTCACAGTTACGCAGGCTGTATAGGAAGCATGGTGGCATGAGCTTCTGGAGAGGCTTCAGGAAACTTACAATCATAGCAGAAAGCCAAGGGAAAACAGTCACATCTTACATGGCCAGACCAGGAGCAAAGGGAGGTGCCACACACTTTTCAATGACCAGATCTCAGGGTAGCTTGCTCACTATTTCGACAACAGCACCAAAGGTGGATGGTGTTGAAACCATGAGAAACCACCCGTGTGATGCAGTCACCTCCCACAAGGCCCCATCTCCAACTTGGAGGATTACAATTCTTCATGAGATTTGGGTGGGGATGCAGATCGAGATGATATCACCAGGTGTCAGGAGGAGAGGCAAGGGTGGCTGACTGTCTGAGTTATTCAATAGAAAATCATGGTTATCCTTAGTTTATGCTGGGTTTTTTCCCTCCTATTAGACAGCAGTGAAGACCGTTTGGGTAGAAGGTTTAAGTGAAGATGGTTTTACCTATTACTATAATACAGAAACAGGAGGTAAGTATTACCTTTGATTATCTTAACTGTTTAAAATTGTACCTGGAACTGCTTATTGGCCTGCTGATTAATCATCTGAACTTGGAAATTTTAGTATACAATAAACATATTTGTGTAATAAGCATGAATTATTTTTTGTAATTTAAAAACAATACAGTGGAAAAGCAAAAAGATTTCTATTCGTATTATGTTGTGCTGTTCACCAATGTTAATCTCAGTTGATACTGCATTCACAAACTTAAAAATAGAATCATTTTAGCTTTCTCTGACATTACTATTTTTATAATTATTTTAGAAATATAGTCATTACCTTGGAAGGTAGCTTAGAGATCATCTGGCTCAACTTGCCTTTTCCTTTTTAAAAATAAAACTGTGGCCGGGCACAGTGGCACATGCCTGTAATCCCAGCAGTTTGGGAGGCCAGGACAGGTGGATCACCTGAGGTCAGGAGTTAAGCGACCAACCTGACTAACATGGTGAAACCCTGTCTCTGTTAAATACAAACAAATTAGCCGGGTGTGGTGGCGCATGCCTGTAATCCAAGCTACTTGGGAGGCTGAGACAGGAGAATCTTGTACCTGGGAGGCGGAGGTTGCAGTGACCCGAGTTCGTGCCATTGCACTCCAGCCTGGGCAACAAGAGCAAAAAAAACTCTGTCTCAAAAAAAAAAAAAAAAAAAAAAAAAATTAGGCTGGGCGCAGTGGCTCACACCTGTAATCTCAGCAGTTTGGAAGGCCAAGGCGGGCAGATCATCTGAGGTCAGGAGTTCGAGACCAGCCTGACCAACATGGTGAAACCCCTTCTCTACTAAAAAATTACCCGGGCGTGGTGGTGGGCACCTGTAGTCCCAGCTACTCAGGAGGCTGAGGCAGAGAATCACTTGAACCCAGGAGGCAGAGGTTGCAGTGAGCCAAGATCGCACCACTGCACTCCAGTCTGGGCGACAGAGCAAGACTGTCTCAAAATAAAATAAAAAATAAAACTGAAGCTATTTAGTAGTGTCTAACAAATTAGTAAAAGTGAAAATTTAACAATGTTTCAGTTGCATAAATACTAATTGTTATCTAAAACTTTTTTTTTTTTTTTTTTTTTTTTGAGACGGAGTCTTGCTATCGTCCAGGCTGGAGTGCAGTGGCGCGATCTCGGCTCACTGCAGGCTCTGCCCCCTGGGGTTCATGCCATTCTCCTGCCTCAGCCTCCCAAGTAGCTGGGACTACAGGCGCCAGCCACTTTGCCAGGCTAATTTTTTGTATTTTTAGTAGAGACGGGGTTTCACCATGTTAGTCAGGATGGTCTCGATCTCCTGACCTCGTGATCCCCCCGCCTCGGCCTCCCAAAGTGCTGGGATTACAGGCGTGAGCCACCGCGCCCGGCCCTAAAACTTTCAAATTAATGTTTCATCTAATTTAACATCATAAACAGTTGAATTTATCAGAACAGCTATAACATTAATGTAACTTTAGGAGAGGCTTGTTTTTGTTTTTTTAATTCCTGTTATCATTAGCTCATTGCATAGCATTAAATCTTTTAGGAAGAAAAGGCCCTTTTAACCTCCAAGTAGATATTTAGCCTGCCCAGTTATAGCAATGTTTATATTCCAGTACAATTGAAGGTTGGGATTTTTATACATATAAAATAGTATAGTGATATAGCTTTAGAGTTAGACAGATCTGAGTTCAATGCACAGCTTCTTTCCTTATCAGCGATGTGACTGTGGGCAAGTTACTGAGCCTATAGTCACTCTTCAGTGAAATAGAATAAACATACATGCTCTGTAAGGTCATGAATGTCATATGTCATAAAGTTCCAATAACAGTGCTTGGCACATAGTAGGTGCTAAATAAATTACTCCCTGAACTGGCGTGGTGGCTCACACCTGTAGTCCCAGAACTTTGGGAAGTTGAGGCAGGCGGATCACTTGAGGTCAGGAGCTCGTGACCAGCCTGGGTCTCCAGGCTCTACTAAAAATCCCGTCTCTACTAAAAATACAAAAATTAGCTGGGCGTGGTGGCGCTTGCCTGTGGTCCCAGTTACTCGGGAGGCTGAAGCAGGAGAATCGCTTGAACTGGGGAGGTGGAGGTTACAGTGAGCTGAGATCACGCCAAATAAATAAATAAAAATAAAATAAATAAATTCTTGAAAGTTCTATTGTTAACTTGTGTGAAATGTGGATTAGGAAAAGTAATGTTTTTCATTAATCCTGCCAAGAACTCTATATTAATTAAGGTGCTGTATATATTGATTTGCCTTGAATGATTTTGGTTTATTCCTGGACCAGAATAATTACTAACGGCAGCCCCTTTCACTCTTAAAACTCTCCCAGTTGAAAGTAGGGAATTAATTACAAGGTAATTAGAAATATTATTGTTTTACTAAAAGCCCAATGAACCACTGGATGGCAGTAGAGTTCAGTCAATTGAGATTCCCATTGCTGCCCCCCCACCCACCAAACCACCATAATAAAAATGAGAATTTAATATTCACTTAGTGCTTCACAATGTAATTTCACTCCATGAAAATCTTAGGAATTTTTTCTTTTTTTAAATTGAGACAAGGTCTTGCTCTGTCCCCCAGACTGGAGTGCAGTGGCACAATCATGATTCACTGCAGCCTCTATTTCCTGGGCTCAAGCAGTCTTCCCACCTCAGCCTCCTGAGTAGTGGGTACTGCAGGAACATGGCATGATGCCTGCTAACTTTTTAATTTTTTGTAGAGACAGGTTCTCGCTATGTTGCCCAGGCTGGTCTCAAACTCCTGAGTTCGAGCAGTGCTCCTACCTCGCCTTTTCAAAGGGTTGGAATTACAAGCATAAGCCAGCACACTGGGGCCAGGAAAGGAAATCTCTGTGATAAGTAAGTTTCAGGAAATCTCTTGTTTGCTCATTATCAATATGTTTCCTGAAATTGGTGTCAGATAAATTGTGAACCGTTAGAAATATCACCCAGTTCTTAGGTCTCTCATTCCATTAGAGTTATAGTTTACACATCTAGTAAATCCGGGCTGTTCGAAATCAATTTCTGAAAGATACAAGAGCAAGAGGTTTGAGAACTCTGTTATCTTCTTGATCAAGAGATAGTATGAAATACATACAGTATTGTCATTTAATAATTGTAAATGATAAATGTTATGTTGAAATTACATCTGAATAGAATTAATAACTAAATAACATGACTTTAAAATGTGTTGAGCAGAATCCAGATGGGAGAAACCTGATGATTTCATTCCACACACTAGTGATCTGCCTTCTAGTAAGGTCAATGAAAATTCACTTGGCACCCTAGATGAATCCAAATCATCAGATTCGCATAGTGATTCTGATGGGGAACAGGAAGCAGAAGAAGGAGGGGTCTCTGCAGATACAGAAAAGCCAAAAATAAAGTTTAAGGTAGGTTTTTAAATTTTACTCTTCACATCAATTTTTTTTTTTTTTTTTTTTGAGATGGAGTCTTGCTCTGTCCCCAGGCTGGAGTACAGTGGCACTGTCTTGGCTCACTGCAACCTCCACCTTCCGGGTTCAAGCGATTCTCCTGCCTCAGCCTCCCGAGTAGCTGGGACTACAGGCGTGTGCCACCAAACCCGGCTAATTTTTTGTATTGTTAGTAGAGACGGGGTTTTACCATGTTAATAACCAGGATGGTCTTGATCTCCTGACCTCGTGATCTACTTGCCTCGGCGTCCCAAAGTGCTGGGATTACAGGCGTGAGCCACCACGCCCAGCTGACATCAATTTTTGAAAAGCTCTACAGACCTTAAGTCTTCTGATAGAACATAGAAATTAAGACATATTTTGGCAACTGGATAAATAAAACCGGGAACACTCAGGAGCCTGTGAGTCAAAGCAGAGAAGACACATTATTAGCATTGAGCAATGGTTGCGATTGTTGGCCTGAGAAATGTAGGAAAATCAGAGTTCCTAAATACCTAGGCTACTTGGATCTTGTCATTGCCTGCAGTTTCTCTACCAACTTCACAAATCTTGATGGAACTTAGAGTAAGGGTTATGTGCAGTTTACAGAGGAGCAGCAGCAAAGCCTTCGTTGTAATTGCCATCTCACAATGATTATAGCCAGCCAGATTTAGGTAATCCAGTATCCAACTTAGGATAGAAATGATTAATTTCTTTTCGTCAAAATGAATGTGTTCCAACAACAACAACAAAAAAATACAGGCCAATAACCCTGCTGAACATAGATGCAAAAACCTTCAACAAAATACTGGCAAACTGAATCCAGCAGTACATCAGAAAGATTAATACACCATGATAAAGGGATGCTTTATTCCAGGGATGAAAGGATGGTTCAAAGTATGCAAATCAATAAATGTGATTCACCACATAAACAATTAAAAACAACCATATAATCAGCTCAATAGATAAAAAGCATTTGTTAAAATTCAGCATCCTTTCATGATAAAAACCTTCAGCAAACTAGGCACAGAAGAAACATACCTCATAATAATAAAATAATAAAAGCCATATATGAGGCCGAGTGCGGTGCCTCATGCCTGTAATCTCAGCACTTTGGGAGGCTGAGGCAGGAGAATCTATTGAACCTGGGAGGCAGAGTTTGCAGTGAGCTGAGATAGTGCCACTGCACTCCATGCTGGGTGACAGACCAAGACGCTGTCTCAAAAAAAAAAGAAGAGCCATGTATGATAAACACACAGCCAACGTTATACTGAATGGGGAAGCACTGAAAGTATTCTCCCTAAGAAAGCAAGGATGCTCACTTCAACCACTCCTTTTCAACATAATATTGGAAGTGCTAGCCTGAGCAGTCAGGCAAGAGAAAGAAGTAAAAGGCATCCAAATTGAAAAAGAGGAAGTCAAACTATCTCTGTTTGCTGATTAAATGATCTTACTACCTAGAAAACCCTAAAGACCCCTCCAAAACACACGTGGATTTGATAAGTGACTTCAGTCATGTTTCAGGATACAAAATCACTGTACAAAAATCAGTAGCATTTCTGTATACCTATATCTATATAATAATGGTAAAACTGAGAACCAAATAAAAAACTCAATCCCATTTGTGGTAACTACAAAAAAAAAAAAAATCTTGGAATACATTTAACCAAGGAAGTGAAAGATCCCTACAAAATGAACTACAAAACACTGATTAAAGAAATCATAGATGATACACACAAATGAAAAAACATCTCATGCTTCTGGATTGGAAGAATCAATATCACTAAAATGACATACTGGCCACACCAATCTACAGATTCAACACAATCCCTATCAAATTACCAACTTCATTTTTTACAGAATTAGAAAAGCCAATTCTAAAATTTATGTGAAACCAAAAAAGAGCCTCAATAACCATAGCAGTCCTAAGCAAAAAGAACAAAGGTGGAGGCATCCCATTTCTTGGCCTCAGACTATACTCCAAGGCTGTCATAACCAAAACAGCGCAGTACTGGCATAAAGATAGGCACATAGATTGATGGAACAGAATAGAGAACCCAGAAATAAAGCCACATACCTACAACCAACTGATCTTCAACAAAATCAACAAAAATGTACACTGGGGAAGGGATACCCCATTCAATAAATGATCCTGGGAAAACTGGCTAGCTGTATGCAGAAGAATGAAACTGGACCCCTACCTCTAACCATGTATAAAAGTTAAGATGGATTAAAGACTTAAATGTTTAAAGATCTGAAACTATAAAAACCCTAGAAGGAGGCCAGGCATGGTGGCTCACACCTGTAATCCCTGCACTTTGGGAGGCCGAGGTGGGCGGATCACCTGAGGTCGAGAGTTAAAGACCAGCCTGACCAACATAGAGAAACCCCATCTCTACTAAAAATAGAAAATTAGCTGGGCGTCCTGGCACATGCCTGTAATCCCAGCTACTTGGGAGGCTGAGGCAGGAGAATCGCTTGAACCTGGGAGGCGGAGGTTGCAGTGAGCTAAGATCGTGCCGTTGCATTCCAGCCTGGGCAACAAGAGTGAAACTCTGTCTCAAAAAAAGAAAAAGGAAAAGAAAAAAAAAATCCTAGAAGGAAATCTAGGAAAAACTCATCTGGTCATTGACGTAAGCAAAGAATTTACGACAAAGTCTTCAAAAGTAAACACAAAAATAAAAAGAGACAAATGGGAGGGACTTAATTAAAACGCTTATGCACAGCAAAAGAAACAACAGGGTAAATAAACAGCCCACATATTGGGAAAAACTATTTGCAAACTATGCATCCAACACAGGATTAATATCCAGAATCCCCAAGGGACTCAACAAGAAAAAAACAACTCCATTGAAAAGGGGGAAAAGGACATGAACAGGCATTTTTCAAAAGACACACAGGTGGCCAAAACACATGAATAATGCTCAACATCACTGATCGTCAGAGAAATGCAAATGAAAATCACAAGGAGATACCATCTTACACCAGTCAGAAGGCTGTAATTAAAAAGTCAGAAAATGGCTGGATGCAGTGGCTCACACCTGTAATCCCAACACTTTGGGAGGCTGAGGCTGGCAGATACTTGAGGTCAGAAGTTCAAGACCAGCCTAACCAACATGGTGAAACCCCATCTCTACTAAAAATGCAAAAGAAATTAGCTGGGCATGGTGGCGCATGCAGGAGAATTGCTTGAACCTGGGAGGCGGAGGTTGCAGTAATCCAAGATCATGCCACTGCCCTCCAGCCTGGGTGACAGAGCAAGACTCTGTCTCAAAAAAAAAAAAAAAAAATCAGAAAACAACAGATACTGGCAAGGATGCAGAGAAAGGGAAACACTTATACACTTACTGAGAATGTATGTTGGTATAACCTTTATAGAAAACATTTCTCAGAGAACTAAAAGCAGAACTGTTATTCAATCCAGCAGTCCCACTTCTGAGTATCTACCCAAAGGAAAAGAAATCATTAAACAGAAAAGATACTTGCACTCATACATTTGTAGCAGCATTGTTCACAATAGCAAAAAGTAAATCAACCTAAGTGTCCGTCAGTGGAGGATTGGATAAAAAAAATGCGGTATATATACACATGCACACACACCATGGAATACTACTCAGCCATAAAAAATGAAATGATAGCTTTTGCAGCTATGTGAATGGAACTGGAGGCCATTAACCTAAGTGAAATAACTCAAAGTCAAATACTACATGTTCGCACTTATAAGTGGGAGCTAAACAGTGGGCACACATGGACATACAGAATGGACTAATAGACAGTGGAGACCATAAAAGGTGGGAGGGTGGGAGGGAGGTGAGTTGAACATGTGTCTATTGGGTTTGTTCACTGTTCAGGTTATAGGTACACTAAAAGCCCATACTTCACCATGACATAATATATACGTGTAAGAAATACGCATTTGTGCCCCCTAAGTTATTTTTTAAAAGATAAATTATAGGAAAAGGAAAAAAATTACAAAATACAGGTAAACAAGGACAAACTCCCTATAATCTTGCCACCTCCCAGAAAAATTCAACAGAGCCACAATTATAAAGGGAGTCACTGTTGGGTATGCAAGTAAAGCAAGAAAGCAGAAGAGAGAAGTTAAGAGAGCCCTGTTTATATGTCCTTAATTGTAGAACTTAAGACATTAAGGTGGTGATTTAGGGAGCCTTTGTCATGGTATATCAACATTTCAGACATGGAAAACCTAATCAAGCAGTAAAGTTCTATGTATATTTATTGTGTTATGTGCACATTTGAGTTAGTGAATTATTGTTTATAAATCTGTAACAATACCTTTAAAAGCCTTAAATTTTATTTTTGTCTTGGTAGTTTTGCTTGAACTGTATTATTTCTTGGCTTTTACATTTCAGGAAAAAAATAAAAATAGTGATGGAGGAAGTGACCCAGAAACACAGAAAGAAAAAAGTATTCAGAAACAGAATTCATTAGGTTCAAATGAAGAAAAATCGAAAACTCTTAAGAAATCAAACCCATATGGAGAATGGCAAGAAATTAAACAAGAGGTTGAGTCTCAGTAAGTACCTGGAGCTTTAATCCCACTGTTATTACAAATGATTTTACATCCCAGTACTTCCCTAAATTGCAGTAAGTAATTTCAAGGATGCTGTGCTTATTAAAAGTATAGCTTGAGGCCAGGTGCACCCCTGTAATCCCAGCACTTTGGGAGGCTGAGGTGGGCGGATCACGAGGTCAAGAGATGAGACCATCCTGGCCAACATGGTGAAACCCTGTCTCTACTAAAAATACAAAAATTAGCTGGGTGTGGTGGCATGTAGCTGTGATCCCAGCTACTCAGGAGGTGGAGGCGGGAGAATCGCTTGAATCCAGGAGGTGGAGGTTGCAGTGAGCTGAGATCACGCCACTGGACTCCAGCCTGGCAGCAGAGCAAGACTCCATCTCGAAAAAGAAAAAGTATAGCTTGGCCGGGTGAGGTGGCTCACGCCTGTAATCCCAGCACTTCAGGAGGCCAAGGCAGGCAGATCAACTGAGGTCAGGAGTTCGAGACCAGCCTGGCCAACATGGCAAAACTTTCTCTCTACCAAAAAAAAAAAAAACTTAGCAGGGAATAGTGGCACACATCATGTTCCCAGCTACTTGAGAGGCTGAGGTGGGAGGATTACTTGAGCCCAGGAGGTTGAGACTGCAGTGAGCCATGTTCACACCACTTCACTCCAGCCTGGGCAACAGAGTAGGACCTTGTCTCCAAAAAAAAAAAAAAAAAAAAGTAAAAACTAAATAGATAAGCAAATATTGCAGCAACTCAAGTATTACTCAGCAAAGTACATTTCTATAGGATTCAGTGTTGCTATTTAGTTTTATAACTTAAAACAGCCTATGATAACTGATAGCAAAGAAGGTCCTTGCTGGCCAGGCAGGTGCAGTGGCCCACGCCTATAAGCCCAGTACCTTGGGAGGCTAAGGCAGGAGGTTCACTTGAGCCCAGGAGTTGGAGGCTGCTTTGAGCTATGATGGCACCACTTCACTCCAGCCTGGGAGACAGAGCAAGACTCTGTCCTAAAAAGAAAAAATCCTTGGAATAGATTGCCTTCTGCAGAGCTCCATTCTCCAAATAGGATGATGTGTGTTTTTCAACAGGTTTTATGCTCTCAGCTACTTAAACATAACGATCTTTCTGGTCCATGTTCCAGAGTCTCATAGATGGGACTGATGGGTGTGATGTGACTAATTTACTCTTTCACAGACCAGTTGACTATCTAGGGAGTACGGTACTGTCATAGGCTTTTTTTAATCAGGTGCTGATATCAGGACCACTCAACTGATTATTTATAATTAATCATGTGGATGGTTGAAGGGCTAGTTCTTAGCAAAGGAGTGCTAGGCATACAGCTCCATTCAGTCTTCTACAATAGGAAAATGAGATCTCGACTCGCTGCAACCTCTGCCTCCCAGGCTGAAGTGATCCTCTCACCTCAGCCTCTCGAGTAGCTGGGACTGTAGACACATGACACCATGCCCAGATAATTTTTGTATTTTTTGTAGCAATGGGGTTTTACCATGTTACCCAGGCGCATCTCGAAACTCCTGAGCTCAAGTGATCCTCCTGCCTCGGCCTCTCAAAGTGCTGGGATTACAAGCTTGAGCCACCGCACCCAACCCCCTTATCCCTTTACTTGTACTGCTTATATATAAGCCCAAGCATTTTCTTAGATAATGCATCCTTTGTGCAACAGGAATAAATTAATACATAGAACTTCTCCCAGCATTTATCCACCTGAATAAGTGCTCAGTATCTTAAATAATATTGTAAAGTCAATATTTTAAAGTAGTTCCTACTCCAAAATGAGCAACTTCTAATGTATTGTCATTAGAAAGCTGATCTTGGGGCATTGGTTATATGAAAACGTTTGTCTTACCCTGTCAAATAGAGTTTTATTTTAACTCTATTTCCAGTGAGGAGGTAGATTTGGAACTTCCAAGCACTGAAAATGAGTATGTATCAACTTCAGAAGCTGATGGTGGCGGAGAACCCAAAGTGGTATTTAAAGAAAAAACAGTCACTTCTCTTGGAGTTATGGCAGATGGAGTGGCCCCAGTCTTCAAAAAGAGAAGAACTGAAAATGGAAAATCTAGAAATTTAAGGCAACGAGGTGATGATCAATAGTTGCAGGAGAGCTTTTTGTACATGCTTTTAGGACAGAATGGAGACTTATACACCCAAAGTTTATCTGTGTTTTGATGCTAAAAATTTAGATTTATTCTAAATGTATTTGATGTGAATTAAAATAAATATTTTTTCATGTGAAATTTATTTTGGTTCCTAAAATGGAAGCCTACCACATTGCATTGTAATACAGTGTATTATGTTCAGTGTCTAAAAACTGCTAATTAAGTCATAATGTAAGATGCTATGTATCTGTTATTTAAAACATGGAGAAACAGGGCCTTTATTCCATTCATATTCATATGAGCATATTTATCCTGCATTGAAAATGCATTACTTTTGCACATTGATATTAACTGTTGTCCAACAAATAAGTATCGGAGTATGTGAGAATATTCCCAGCCCAGTGATGATTTGGTTCTGAGGCTGATGTGAGAAAGCTGATGTAAAAAATGTATGCATATTGGCTTACCTTACTCAATTTAAAGTCAAAAGCCAACAGCCAGGAGCAGCTCAGATACTTCAGATGTGCTTAATATGGAGTGAAAACTGGACCAGAGGTGGAAAGGTGTATTTGCCCCAGTTCACTTCAAAGCAGCAAACGTTGTTTAAGCATTTTAGTTTGAACCAGGCATTGTGTTAGGAATCCAGGGATAAAGATGAATGAAATGTATTTCTGTTCTTCAGGAGTTCACATTCTAGCATATGCCTTTTTTCCCCCAGTCATGCACTCTTTTTAGCAGCCTTATATGTACTAGAAAAGATTTTTTAAAGTTTATTTAAAGCTGTGTAGATGAAGGCTTGATCTAAAATAGTATAAGGTCTCCAGCTTCAGTAAAAGTTTTTAGTGTTTACTTAAATTAGTAATTTCTCACTTTCTGTCTGGTTAAAATGTCTTAAAAAGTAGAATTTTCTTCTTTAATCCGTTTAGTAGTTACCTCCCTTTTACTTTTCAAATTCACAAAATTACATTTCTCATAAATTGTATAGTATTTAACTTATAATAGTTAATATATGTCTTTTTAAGATGACTGTACATGAAAAAAATAGCTTATTAAAAACTTGATCAAAGAATAAGTTAAATATTGTTATTCTAATTCCAGTCAGAATCACCTTAGCATTGGTGAGATAGTATTTGGAGATTTGTCTTTGCATTTTTTCAGTCTACTTTTTGGGTATTTTATGAATGTGAAAGCCTAAACTTTCCCCTTCATTAGGAAGAGATACTTTATAATTCTTGATAGCCCATTCATCATCTAGGTGAGCAGTGCATTCTGGTGCTTTACTCTTCTCAGGTGGAAAAAATAATGGACTGTAAATGCAGTGGTCCTATACTTTACCCACATTTAGCTCTTAAAAAATACAACATTGAAGGCATTTTTAAGATTAGACCTCATGTAAAGTTTCTCTTTGATGATTTTTAAAACAATCTCCTTTACTTTTGAAAGTAGTATTCTCAAAAACTGAAAGCAAGGTAAATCTCCGTAAACAGTATGGTTATAAAGATTGCTCAGAAAAGACTTGATAATAACAAACACCAATATTTTAGTAAATCAAGTCATGAAAAATAGTAATATTCCATCTGCTTTGGAGGAATAGAGAACATAACAGCTTTTAACTTACTTGGATGTTTTCATAAGTGTTTGATATCATTTCCACTGTTACCTTTCGATCGATCGATCGATAGATAATGAAAGTAATTTTTTAATAAATATAAAAATCCAAATAATAGAGAAATAAGTTTTTAGAAAATCTCAGTAATCTGTCATCCCCTCTCCATGACCACTATGGGGTTTTCCGTTTTTCTCAACATGTTAACACTGGGTATATATGGGTAACCCTTATGACATCTGGACCTATGAGGTCCACTATCCGAATGAAACCATATTCAAAGAAACATGATCCAAACAACCAAAAGTAGTTTTTGTTTTTTTAATGCAGTTTTTAATACATTCCAAGAACTGTACTAGGGGAATCAACCCTACCAGATATTTATGAATTAAAAATCTATAAGATACAGTAAAGGACAGGAATGGTGGCTTGTGCCTGTAATCCCAGAACTTTGGAAGACCAAGGCAGGCAGATTGCTTGAGTCCAGGAGTTCGAGACCAGCCTGGGCAATAGGGCAAAACCCCATCTCTACTACGAAAAATAGAAAAAGTTAGCTGGACATGGTGGCATGCGCCTGTGGTCCCAGCTACTCAGGAGACTAAGGGAGAATCACCTGGTCCCAAGAAGTCAAGGCTACAGTAAGTCATGAACATGCCACTGCACTCCAGCCTGGGCAGCAAGAGGGAGACTCTTGTCTTAAAAATAAAATACTTGCCACATTTATGTATATTATATATAAACTAGAGTTTGTTTCTGGATTTCTTTTATTGTGCCAGTACCATACTCATTTAATTACTGTGTTTTTATAGTCTGTTTTAACTTCTGGTACAGCACATATCCTTATGTTACTTCATACTTTGAACTACTTTTTCAAGATATTCATAGAAATATTCACTCATTATATCAAATAACTTTTGTCAAGTTGTCTTCCCTACTCCCCTCAAAAGAACTCCTCGTGATTTTGTGCTACACTTGAGTTGATAATAATTTCCATCTTTCTGACATTCATTCTTCTTATCTATCAGCATCTGTGTCTTTTCATTTAGTCAGTTCTTTCATGTCTTTCTGAAGTTATGTAGTTTTCTCCATATGGGCCCTGCACATTACTTGAAATGTAAGCTCCCAGGGCCAGGCGCAGTGGCTCACACCTGTAATCCCAACACTTTGGGAGGCTGAGGTGGTGGATCACGAGGTCAGGAGTTCGAGACCAGCCTATCCAATATGGTGAAACCCCATCTCTACTAAAAATACAAAAAGCCAGGCATGGTGGTGTGTGCCTGTAGTCCCAGCTACTCAGGAGGCTGAAGCAGGAAAATCACTTGAACCCAGGAGGCGGAGGTTGCAGTGAGCCGAGATCATGCCATTGACTGACCTGGGTGACAGAGCCAGACTCCATCTCAAACAAACAAAAAAGAGCTCCCTGAGGGCAAGAGCTTTGTTTTGTTCACTTAATTTCCTGTACTTTGATGTTTTGACATCTTAAAAAGCTTGTTGGCCAGGAAGTGGATGCCTCTCCCGGGGCTAGCCCCTTCTTAGAGATAACTGAGGGCTCCCTAGAGCACTCTTTCTTATGCAAACCAGCTAATCCCTAATCTGTAGCCACACCCACCTGGTCTAATTCACACATCAGGCCAGTATTTCTTCTGCCCTAAATCATCCCAGGGCCAGATACCAGGCAACTAGTGACCATTCCTATAGCCAGCCCAAAGCCTGCCAGAATTATATTAGCCAATCCTAAACAGTTTACTTTGCCCTGCTTTGACTTTCCCATGGAAACCACAATGAAGGCTCTGGGCTAGACTTTCCCCTCTATCCTATCTTACACTACCTGACCAAAACCTGGTGCTTCCTCTGAGGCCCTGCATGGCACATGATGACCCCTTCTTTAGGACCTGTAAGTATAATAAACTTCTTCCTTCCAAGCCTCAATATCATCTCCTTCGGTGGCCAAACTGACTTTACCATACCATATCCAACATTTACATTTTTAGAACAGTATAAATTGATATAACCTCTTTAGAGAGCAATTTTTCAATAGATCAAAATTTAAAAGCACCTATCTGTTGACCTTGCAATACCACTTGGAGAAATATTTCCTATAGATACTCTCACACATGTAAGAGATGATATGTAAGACTAATAAATGTGACATTATTTCTAAATCAAATTGGAAACAACCTTAAGGGCTATCAGTGCAAAACTGGTTACATTAATTATGCTACATCTAGTCAGTGCAATGGTGTACAGCTGTTAAAAGAAAGGAACTTTATATGTACTTACATGGATTGATCTCCAGGATACTTTGTTAGGTCAGAGAAGCAAAATCCAGAAAAGTAAAAATTGTGCATTGGTTAAAACAGAAGTTTTAGTACCAATCATTGCCATTCCCTCTTTTGCTACCTAATAGCTTGTAAGATTGGGCAAGTTATTCCATCTCTGTATGTCTTCCTTTTCTTATTTGTAAAACAGTAAGTGTACCTACCTCCCAGCTTTGTTTTAAGGAGTGAATGACTTAATGTGTATTTAAAGCACTGGTTTATAATGATACTAGCTAAGATTTTGAGTTGTTGCTATGTGACAGGCATTGTAACATAGCAACAACTCAAAATCTTGGTATCATTTATGTAAAAAAAAAAGACAATGTAAAATAAAAACACTAAACAGCATCTAATTTCTAGCCATTAGCACCATGACTCATTCCTTTTTCTCTTCCCAATACTCTGATCTTACACAACTCCAAAGGCCAATTATTGCAATTTAGATATTCTCTAAATGGCTTGATATATTCTGTGTGGTTTCTTTTGTAAATCAAACAAAGCTCTTGATTTTTGATTCTCAGGCTAAAATAGCGTAAAATTAATTCATTGGAGATGGATGATGTGATGGTTATACAACAGTGTGAATGTACTTAATGTCACTCGACAGTACACTTAAAAATTGTTAAGGCCAGGCACAGTGGCTCATGCCTGTAATCCCAGCATTTGGGAAGGCTGAGGTGGGAGGATCGCTTTAGCTTAGGAGTTCACGACCAGCCTGGGCAACAGAGCAAGACCCTGTCTCTACCAAAAAAAATACATATATATATAGTTTTAATACATAAATATATATGAATATATATTTATATATTATATATAATTTATATTTTATACAAATATATAAATATTGATAATATTAAAATTTAAAATTTAAAATTGTTAATATTAAATTGATATATTAATATTAAATCTATTAAATGTATTTTTATATTTTATATACACATACATATATATTTATATGCATGTATGTGTATGCATATATATAATTTGATGTATATTTTACCACCAAAAAAAAAAGCATTCAATTTCACATTGTATCATAAACATCACTTCTGCCTTACAAAATCGTAAAAGAGTTTGTAGAAACTTATTTCTGCCAACCTCCTGTATTTATTCAATATTTTTTGTTTTTGAGACAGGATCTTACTGTCACCCAGGCCAGAGTATAGTGGCGTGATCAGAGCTCCCTGCAACCTCGACCTGCTGGGCTCAAGTGATTTTCCTTCCTCCACCTCCTAAGTAACTGGGACTACAGGCAAACAGGCATGCCACCACACCTGGCTGGTTCTTCTTTTTTTTTTTTTTTCTGTAGAGACGAGTGTCTCATTATGTTGCCCAGGCTGGTCTCGAACTTCTGAGCTAAAGCGATCCTCCTGCCTCAGCCTCCAAAAATGCTGGGATTATATGCATGAGCCACTGCGCCCAGCCTGGTACTCTTTTTTTTTTAATGGTAAACTCACTAGCCTAGTTTAAGCCATCTTCACTTCAAGCCTAGAATACTACTGCACTCCCAATTTTTGCTATTCTAGCTCATCCTTCACAGAACCAACAGAATAATCTTCCATGGTAAACCTCCGCAAATTTCCCTTCTCCACTAATCTCAATATATCAAATCTATTAGCATTTAAGACTTGCATCTCATTTTTCAAAACAGGCTACTTATCTGTCTTTTAATTGGTTATTTATACATTGAAAACATTACATTCTTTTTGTTTGTTTGTTTGTTTGTTTGTTTTATGAGAGAAAGTCTCACTCTTCCCCAGGCTGGAGTGCAGTGGCATGATCTCAGCTCACTGCAACCTCAGCCTCCCGGGTTCAAGCAATTCTCCTGCCCCAGCCTCCCAAGCAGCTGGGACTACAGGCACGCACCATCATGCTTGGCTAATTTTTGTATTTTTAGTGGAGACAGGGTTTCACCATGTTGGCTAGGCTGTTCTCAAACTCCTGACCTCTGAAAACATTACATTCTAATTATAGCAAACTTTAGAAAATATCTTTTTAAAAGAAGGATGATGAAAATTTTTTTTAAAAGAAGGGTGACATAAATGGGAATAATATATCCCCATTAACTGGTAAAATTCATCAGGGGAGCATATGGTCTGGTGCTTTTTTTTTTTTTTGGAAGATTACTAATTATTGATTCAATTTCATTAATAGATATAGGCCTATTCAGAGGATCTATTTCGCATATAAGTTTTGGTAATTGGTGCCTCAAAGAATTGGTCCATTTCATCTAAATTATCAAGTTTGTGTGCATAGAGTTGTTTATAATACTCCTTTATTGTCCTTTTAATGTCCATGGGTAGTACTGACGACCTCTCTTTTATTGCTAACAAAATATTAGTAATTTGTTTCTTTTTTATGGTTAGCTTGCATGAGGTTTATCAGTTTGATTGAATTTTACAAAGAACAAGCTTCGGTTTTGTAGACATGCTCTTGATTTCCTATTTTTAATTTCATTGATTTCTGCTCTAATTTTTTTCTATTCTTCTGCTTGTTTTAGGTTTCTATTGTTTCTCTAGTTCCTAAGTTAGAAGTTTAAATGATTGATTTTACGTCTTTCCTTTTTTTCTAGCACATTCATTCAATGCTTTAAATTTCCCTTTAAGGACTGCTTTCACTGCATCCCACGAGTCTTAAGTTGTATTTTCATTTTTGTTTGATCCAGAACATTTTAAAATTTCTTGAGACTTCTTTTTTTACCCATGTGTTATTTAGAAGTTCCCAAATATTTGGGAATTTTCCGCTTTCTGTTAGGATTTCTAATGTAATTCCATTGTGATCTGAAAGCATGCTTTATATGATTTCTATTCTTTGAAATTTGGTAAGGTGTGTTTCATAGCCCAGAATGTGGCATATTTTGATAAATGTCCAACGTGAATCTGAGAAGAATGTGTATTCTGCTGTTGTTAGAAGAAGTACTTTAAAGTATCAATTAGATCCAGTTAACTGATGGTGCTATTCAGTTTAACTATGTTCTTATGATTTTCTGCCTGTTGGATCTGTCAATTACTGATTAGAGGGTATTGAAGTGTATTTTATATGAGTCCATTTGCTCTCCTCTCTTAGCATATCAATTGTGCCTCATTTTAAAATTTCTTTTTTTTTTTTTTTTTTTTTTGAGACGGAGTCTTGCTCGTTGCCCAGGCTGGAGTGCAGTGGCGCAGTCTCGGCTCACTGCAAGCTCCACCTCCCAGGTTCATGCCATTCTCCTGCCTCAGCCTCCCGAGTAGCTGGGACTACAGGCGCCCGCCACCACGCCCGGCTAACTTTTTGTATTTTTAGTAGAGATGGGGTTTCACCGTGTTAGCCAGGATGGTCTCGATCTCCTGACCTCGTGATCCGCCCGCCTCGGCCTCCCAAAGTGCTGGGATTACAGGCGTGAGCCACGGTGCCCGGCCTTTTTTTTTTCTTTGAGAGAAGTGTCACTCTTGTCCCCCAGGTTTGAGTGCCATGGCTTTATCTTGGCTCACTGCAACCTCCGCCTCCTGGGTTCAAATGATTCTCCTGCCTCTGCCTCCCAAGCAGCTGGGATTAAGGCACCTGCCACCACGCCCAGCTAATTTTTGTATTTTTTAGTAGAGACGGTTTCACCATGTTGGCCAGGCTGGTCTCGAACTCCTGACCTCAGATGATCCACCCGCCTTGGCCTCCCAAAGTGCTGGGATTACAGGTGTGAGCTACCACGCCCGGTCTTAAAATTTCTTTAGTGGTTACCCTAGAGTTTTCAATCTAAATCAGCAAATCTAAATCCTTTTTCAAATACCTATACCACTTCACAATTCCTCCCATCTCTTAGAACATTGTTGCCATTGATTTTACTTATCCATACACTAAAATCACCCATTACATTGTTGCAATTATTACTGTGAACATTTGTCTGCTATATCAATTAAGAATAATCAAAATAGTTTGCCAGGTGCACTGGTCCCCACTGATAGTCCCAGTTACTTGGGAAGCTGAGGCAGAAGGATTTCTTCAGCCCAGGAGATCAACAACAACCTGGGCATCAGAGTGAAAGTCCTACTCAGCTACTCAGGAGGCTGAGGCAGCAGAATCGTTTGACCCTGGGAGGCGGAGGTTGCAGCGAGCCAAGATCGCGCCACTGTATTCCAGCCTGGGTGACAGAGTGAGACTCTGTCTCAAAAAAATTAATTAATTAATTAATTAATTTAAAAGGAACAAAATAATGGCATTTGCAGTAACCTGGATGGAGCTGGAGTCCACTATTCTAAGTGAAGTAACTCAGGAATGGAAAACCAAATACCATACCGTGTGTTCTCACTTATAAGTGGGAGCTAAGCTATGAGGACACAAAGGCATAAGAATGATATAATGGACTTTGGGGATTCAGTGGGGAAGGGTAGGAGGGGGGTGAGGGATAACAGACTACACATTGGGTACAGTGCACTGCTTGGTTGATGGGTGCACCAAAATCTCTGAAATCACCACTGAAGAGCTCTCCATGTAACCAAACCACCTGTTCCCCAAAAAAACCATTGAAAAAAAATTTTTTTAATGTATTTTACATTTATTCCTTCTCTGATATTCTTCCTATCTTTATGTACATCCAAGTTCCTGACCTATATCATTTTTCCTCTTTTTTTTTTTTTTCGAGACTGAGTCTCGTTCTGTCGCCCAGGCTGGAGTACAGTGGCATGATCTCTGCTCACTGCAACCCCGCCTCCTGGGTTCAAGCAATTCTTCTGCCTCAGCCTCCCGAGTAGCTGGGAGTACAGGCACATGCCACCACGCCCAGCTAATTTTTGTATTTTTAGTAGAGACAGGGTTTCAAAATATTGGCCAGGCTGGTCTCAAACTCCTGACCTCGTGATCCACCCACCTTGGCCTCCCAAAGTGCTGGGATTACAGGCATGAGCCACTGCGCCCGGCCATTTTTCCTCTCTCTGAAGAACTTCTTTTAAACATTTCTTGTAAGGCAGGTCTACTGTGAGAAATTCCCTCAGTGTTTGTCTAAGAAAATACTTCACTTTATTTATTTTAGAGACAAGGTCATTCTGTCACCAAGGCTGGAGTGCAGTGGTGCCATCATGGCTCACTGCAGCCTGGACCTCCAGGGCTCAAGAGATCCTCCCACCTCAGCTTCCCAAGTAGTTGGCACTACAGGTCCGTGCCACCATGCCCAGCTAATTTTTTTGATTTTCAATAGAGACAAGGTCTCGAACTCCAGGGTTCAAGTGATCCCCCCACCTTGGCCTCCCAAAATGCTGGGATTACAGGAATAAGCCACCATGCCTGGCCTCTCCTTCACTTTTGAAGGATAATTCTGCAAGACACTGTAAACCAAAAAGTATCTGAGACAGGTCTCAATTAGCTTAGAAGTTTATTTTGCCAAGGTTAAGAATGTGCCTGGAAGAAACAAACAAGGAACCACAGAAACAGTCTGTGGTCTGTGCCTTTCTCCAAAGATGATTTTGAGGGCTTCAATATTTAAAGGGGAAAAGCAGGCTGGAGGGGAAAGAAGGAGGGTGTGATCACATTACTGAATCCACATGTTGCAAGAGAAAAGGAGCAGGTAGGGGAATAGTCAGTTATGTATTATTCATCACACGCTCAGTAAATCGGCACTTTACATGAGATAAGGTGAACATAGAATAACTATCTGTGGAGATATTTAACTTTTTTTTTTTTTTTTTTTTTTTTGAGACAGTCTTGCTCTGTCCATGCTGGAGTACAGTGGCGCAATCTCTGCTCACTGCAGCCTCCACCTCCCAGGTCATACGTGGAGCTTCCAGGTCATATGTGGATTTAAGAATGTTCTGATTAGCAATTGGTTGAAAGAGTTAAGTTATTGCCTAAAGACCTAGAACCAATAGAAGGGACTGTCTGGGTTAAGAATCGTGAAGATGGCCGGGCGCGGTGGCTCACTCCTGTAATCCCAGCACTTTGGGAGGCCGAGGCGGGCAGATCACGAGGTCAGGAGATCGAGGACATCCTGGCTAACACAGTGAAACCCCGTCTCTACTAAAAATACAAAAAAAAAATTTTGCCAGGCATGGTGGCGGGCATCTGTAGTCCCAGCTACTCGGGAGGCTGAGGCAGGAGAATGGCGTGAACCCGGGAGGCGGAGCTGGCAGTGAGCCGAGATCGCGCCACTGCACTCCAGCCTGGGCGACAGAGCGAGACTCCGTCTCAAAAAAAAAAAAAAAAAGATAATACAGCAACAAGCATCATAAATATGGTGAAGATTAGTCATCCAAAAGAGTTATAGTTACAATCATAGGGCTGTAAACAACCTAACCAGCCAAAAATCTCCTGCATGCATCATCATGCTTTTTGATCAGACTGACAATGTCTTTACCCTTCTTATCAAGGGCCACTTAAACCTTATGATAAATCTTATTTGAGGACCATAGGACCAACATCAAATCATAACCCAATAGATTTAATTTCTCTTCTGGCCAACTGGTCTCTGATATAGTTTAGGTATGTGTCTCCACCCAAATCTCATGTCAAATTATGATCCCCAGTGTTGGAGTTGGGGCATGCTGGGAGTTGATTAGGTAATGGGGGTGGATTTCCCCTTTATTGCTGTTCTTGTGCTAGTGAGTGAGTTGCCATAAGATCTGCTTGTTTAGAAGTATGTAGCACCTCCTCTTCTATCTCTTCCTCCTGCTCTAACCATGTAAGATGTGCCTGCTTCCCTTTTGCCTTCCACAATGATTGTAAATTTCCCGAGACTTCCCCAGCCATGCTTCCTGTACAGCCTGTGGAACAGTGAGTCAATTAAACCTCCTTTCTTTATTTTTTTAATTGTATTTATTTATTTATTTAGAGACAGAGTTTCACTCTTGTTGCCCAGGCTGAAGTGCAGTGGCATGATCTCGGCTCACTGCAACCTCTGTCTCCCGGGTTCAAGCGATTCTCCTGCCTCAGCATCTTGAGTAGTTGAGATTTCAGGCGCACGCCACCATGCTTGCCTAATTTTTGTATTTTTAGTAGAGATGGGGTTTCACTATGTTGGCCAGGCTGGTATCGAATTCCTGACCTCTGGTGATCCACCCACCTTGGCCTCCCAAAGTGCTGAGATTACACATGTGAGCCACTGCGCCTGGCCTAAACCTCCTTTTTTTTTTTTTTTTTTTAAATAAATTACCCAGTCTCAGGTATGTATTTATTTATTTTTTGAGACAGTCTTGCTTTGTTGCCCAGGCTGGAATGCAATGGCACGATCTTGGCTCACTGAAATCTCTGCCTCCTGGGTTCGAGCAATTCTCTGCGTCAGCCTCCTGAGTAGCTGAGATTACAGGCACCCACCACCATGCCCAGCTAATTTTTGTATTTTTAGTAGAGATGGGGTTTCACCATATCAGCCAGGCTGGCCTCGAACTCCTGAGCTCAAATGATCCACCTGCCTTGGCCTCCCAAAGTCCTGGGACTACAAATGTGAGCCACCATGCCCAGCCAGGTATTTCTTTATAGCAGTGTGAGAATGGACTAATACAGTCTCCATAGGTATAACATCCTGAGGAGAGTATAAATCAAATTTGAGAAACATCTGGTCCTTAATGTCTAAATTGTCATAAGACTTGTTAATAGACAAATCGGTTTCTCCCACCACTTTTGTATTGCCCCATTGGTATTTGGGAGACAAAAGGAGGTTTTGTTACAGGAGAAATCATATAATTCTATGGTGTCATTTTGTTGTTCCTCTCGACAAAAATGGCTCTTTCCATATACCAAATGTTATGTCCCACGGAGATGGATATTAGTGGTGAAGTTTGGGAAAAATCAAGGTTTCAAGTGGTTTGAAGGCAATCTTTTTTTCTGTTCTCACAATCTGAGAGGGAGCTGTGATGCCATGTGTTACTGTTACAGGTAGTTAGAGACAGGCATGAGTGGGGCAGGAAAGGGATCTCCTCCACTCAGGAGGAATGTCAGGCGATCATCAGTGATGGCTTGAAAATTATCACATTCCCTCTCTAAACTGATAATTTGGCAGCTGGCACCAGGGAGAGACAACCTCCTGATGTTCCACAGCTGCCACGGTAAAGTGTTAATTGAATGCAGGTGCCAGGGAGAGGCAACTTCCCAGTCATGCACATTAAGAGACAAAATTGTGGAGTATGACCTTTAGGGACCCTCCACCGGAAAAGGGAAGAAAGCCTCAGATGGGCATACATACAGCTTCCTAAATACACTGCACGTGCTCACTTCCCAAGGGTAAAGAGGGCACTGCGCATGTGTGCAGCCCACCCTAAGGGAAGAATCATGGTAAGTGGGCCATGCTAAAGAGTCCTAGATTCATGGTTAAACGCCACACTTGTCCTTCAAGTTGCCTGCTTGGGTCTCTTCTATGTGTACTTTATTTCCTGTTCTAAAGCCTTTCTCTTTTCTCTCTCTCTTTTTTTTTTCTTTCAAATTTTATTTTAGCTTCAGGAGTACATGTGCAGGATGTGAAGGTTTGTTGCATAGGTAAACATGTGCCATGGTGATTTACTGCACATATCATCCCATAACCTAGGGTTTTTTGTTTTTGTCTTTGTTTTTGAGATGGAGTCTCACTCTTTTGCCAGGCCAGAGTGCAGTGGCACAATTTTGGCTCACTGCAACCTCCTAGTCCCGGTTCAAGCGGTTCTCCTGCCTCAGCCTCCCGAGTAGCTGGGATTACAGGCACACCCTACCATGCCCAGCTAATTTTTGTATTTTTAGTAGAGACAGGGTTTCACCATATTGGCCAGAATGGTCTTGATCTCGTGACCTCGTGATCCGCCCGCCTTGGCCTCCAAAAGTGCAGGGATTACAGGCGTGAGCCACCGCGCCCAGCCACCATAACCCAGGTATTAAGCCCAACATCCATTAGCTGTTCTTCCTGATGATCTCCCTCCCCACAATCCTCCCCAACAGGTGCCCAGTGTGTGTTGTTTCCCCCATGTGTCCGTGTGTTCTCATCAATCAGCTCCCACTTACAAGTAAGAATATGTGGTGTTTGGTTTTCTGTTCCTGTGTTAGTTTGCTGAGAATAATGGCTTCCAACTCCACCCATGTCCCTGCAAAGAACATGATCTCATTCCTTTTTACGGCTGCATAGTATTCCATGGTGTATAGGTACCACATTTTCTTTAGCCAGTCTATCATTGATGGGCATTTGGGTTGATTCCATGACTTTGCTATTGTAAATAGTGCTGCAATGAACATACATGTGCATGTATCTTTGTAATAGAATGATTTATATTCCTTTGGGCATATACCCAGTAATGGGGTTGCTGGGTCAAATGGTATTTCTGCCTCTAGGTCTTTGAGGAATTGCCACACTGTCTTCCACAATAGTTGACTTAATTTATATTCCCACCAACAGCGTAAAAGTGTTCCTATTTCTCTACAGCCTTGCCAGCATCTGTTGTTTCTTGACTTTTTAATAATCACCATTCTGACTGGTGTGAGATGGTATCTCATTGTGGTTTTGATTTGCATTTCTCTAATGATCAGTGACGTTCAGCTTTTCTTCATGTTTGTTGGCTGCATGGATGTCTTCTTTTCAGAAGTGTCATTTCATGTCCTTTGCCCCCCCCCCTTTTTTTTTTTGAGACTGAGTCTCACTCTGTCGCCCAGGCTGGAGTGCAGTGGCGCGATCTTGGCTCACTGCAAGCTTCGCCTCCTGGGTTCACAACATTCTCCTGCCTCAGCGTCCCAATTAGCTGGGACTACAGGCGCCCGCCACCATGCCCAGCTGATTTTTTGTATTTTTAGTAGAGATGGGGTTTCACCATGTTAGTCAGGATGGTCTCAATCTCCTGACCTCGTGATCTGCCTGCCTCAGCCTCCCAAAGTGCTGGGATTACAGGCGTGAGCCACCACACCCAGCCATCCTTTTTTTTTCTTTTTTTTTTTTTTTTTTGAGATGGAGTCTCAATCTGTTACCAGGCTGGAGTGCAGTGGTGTGATCTTGGCTCACTGCAACCTCCGCCTCCTGGGTTCAAGCAATTCTCCTGCCTCAGCCTCCCAAGTAGCTGGGATTACAGGCATGCGCCACCATGCCCAGCTAATTTTTGTATTTTTAGTAGGGACGGGGTTTCGTCATGTTGGCCAGGGTGGTCTCAAACTCCTGACCTCAGGTGATCTGCCCACCTCAGCCTCCCAAAGTGTTGGGATTACAGGCATGAGCCACCACACCTGGCCCTTTGTCCACTTTTTAATGGGATTTTTTTTTTCTTGTAAATTTGTTTAAGTGCCTTGTAGACTCTGGATATTAGACCTTTATCAGATGGATAGATTGCAAAAAAATTTCTCTCATTCTGTAGGTTGTCTGTTCACTCTGGTGATCCTTTCTTTTGCTATGCAGAAGCTCTTTAGTTTAACTAGATCTCATTTGTCATTTTTTCCTTTTGTTACAATTATTTTTGTTTTTGTAATGAAATCTTTTCCCGTGCCTATATCCTGAATGATGTTGCCTAGATTTTTTTCTAGGGTTTTTATAGTTTTGGGTTTTACATTTAAGTCTTTAATCTGTCGTGAGTTAATTTTTGTATATGGTGTAAGGAAGGGTTCCAGTTTCAATTTTCTGCATATGGCTAGCCAGTTCTCCCAGCACCATTTATTAAATAGGGAATCCTTTCCCATTGCTTGTTTTGGTCAGGATTGTTGAAGATCAGATTGTTGTAGGTGTGTGATCTTATTTCTGGGTTCTCTATTCTGTTTCACTGACGTGTCTGTTCTTGTACCAGTACCATGCTGCTTTGGTTACTGTAGCCTTGTAGCATAGTTTGAAATCAGGTAGCATAATGCTCCAGCTTTGTTCTTTTTGCTTAGGATTGTCTTGGTTATTCAGGCTTTTTTTTTTTTTTTTTTTTTTTTGGTTCCATATGAATTTTAAAATAGTTTTTTCTAATTCTGTGAAGAATGTCAATGGTAGTTTAATGGGAATAGCATTGAATCTATAAATTACTTTGAGCATATGGCCATTTTCATATTGATTCTTCCTATCCATGAGCATGGAATTTTTCTCCATTTGTTTTTATTCCCTCTGATTTATCTGAGCAGTGGTTTGTAGTTCTCCTCAAAGAGGTTCTTCGCTTCCTTGTTAGCTGTATTCCTAGGTATTTTATTCTTTTTGTAGCAATTGCGAATGGGAGTTCATTCATGATTTGGCTCTCTGCTTGCCTGTTGTTGGCGTGTAGGAATGCTAGTGATTTTTGTACATTAATTTTATATCCTGAGACGTTGTTGAAGTTGTTTATCAGCTTAAGAAGCTTTTGGACTGAGACTATGGGGCTTTCTAGATATAAGATCATGTCATCTGCAAACAAAGATAATTTGACTTCCTCTCTTCCTATTTGAATACCCTTTATTTATTCCTCTTGCATGATTGCCCTGGCCATGACTTCTAATACTATGTTGAATATGAGTGGTAAGAGAGGGCATCCTTGTCTTGTGCTGGTTTTCAAA